>NC_048309.1:20017970-20162162 GCF_013100865.1 Trachemys scripta elegans | reverse complement strand
CCCTCCCCCTCCAACCTCCCGGAGCATCCCCCCAGCATCTCCCTCAGCTCACGAACACCCCCCCCCCTCCAATCTCCCTCCGCACTCACGAGCCGCAGCCGCCAGCTTCCGATTCCCGACCCAACCCCACCCGGACAAAGTCCCCCGCCTCAGCCCCGCGCGGCGCCCTGGCTCACCCAGGACGAGTCGGTAAAGGCCACCTCGCAGCCAGGCCCGGCTCGGCTTAACACCACGGACCGCAGAGGCCGCAACACTCGCCTACAGCGGCACCAACATCTCTGCCAGTTACCATAGAAAAGGCGCCAGATGCCTAGAGCAGCATCACCGGGACCGGATTTCCGGAAATACCACAGAGACGGCGCTCGGGCCTAGAGAGGCGTCTCCGACCAGGCCCCCCCCTTGCGCATGGGCAGCAACGTACAGTGCTCGGCGCCCTCTCAAGGCGTCAGGAGACCGGTGACACCTGATCTCTGACCTCGCCAGGGCTGCGCACAAAACGAGGCGTGACTTTGTGAACTTTGGCTCCAGTGCAACTCCGCTGGACACCGTGGTGTGACCTCTGACCCTGGCTGCCTATCAGGCCTGGGCTCATTTTGACACTCTGCAGGAGAATGATGGCCTTCTGACCTCCCCTGCCTAGCCCAGGTGCTGCTAACATGAGGGACAAGGGGTGTCATAGTGATGCCCTGACCTTTGTCCCTGTGAAGGTGCCACAGGATCAGAATGTGGTACTGAGGGGTAGAATCAATGGGAAAGACCTCACTGCTAACATGATTAGGGTCAAACAAATGATAACCTACAAGTTAGCAGCCTTGGTAGACCAACAGGTTCATAGATGGGCCCACTGTGATCATCTAGTTTGTCCTCCTGTATAACACAGACTATAGAACTTCCCAAAAATAATTCCTAGAGCAGTACCTTTTAGAAAAAACATCCAATGTTGATTTAAAAATTGTCAGTGATGGAGAATCCACCACGATGCTTGGTAAGTTGTCCCACTGGTTAATTGCTCTCACTGATAAAAAGTTATGCTTTATGTTCAGTCTTATTTTGTCTAGCTTCAACTTCTAGCTATTACAACTTGTTATACCTTTTTCTGCCAGACTGAAGAACCCATTATTAAATACTTGTTCCCCATGTAGGTACTTACAGACTGTGATCAAGTTACCCCTTGACCATCTCTATTAAACTAACTAGATTGAGCTCCTTGACTCTATCACTATTGGGCACATTTTCTAATCCTTTAATCATTCTCAAGGCTTTTTTCTGAATCCTCAAGGTTATCAACATCCTTCTTGAACTATGGGCACCAGAACTGGACCCAGTATTCCAGCAGTGGTCGTACCAGTGCCAAATGCAGAGGTAAAATAACCTTTCTATGCCTACTTGAGATTCCCCTATTTATGCATTCAAGGATCGCGTTAATCTTTTTGACTACTGGGAACTCATGTTCAGTTGATTATCCACCACAACCCCCAAATCTTTTTTCAGAATCGCTGCTTCCCAAGATAGAGTCTTCCATCCTCTAAGAATGGCCTACATTCTTTGTTCCTAGGTGTATACATTTACATTTATCCACATTAAGACACATATTTTTTGTTTGTGGCAAGTGATCCAGATTGCTCTGTATCAGCAACCTGTCCTCTTTATTATTTACCACTCCCCCAATTTTTGTGTCATCTGCCAACTTTTTCAGAGATGATTTTATGTTTTCTTCTAGGTCAGTGATAAAAATGTTAAATAGCATATAGCCATGAAACTGATCCCTGTGGGACCATACTAGAAACACAGCTACTTGATGATGATGAATCATTTCTCCTCCCTTGGTGTTCACACTTCAACTGCTAGCAGAGCACCTCACCCTCCCTGATTGAACTAACCTCGTTATCTCCATACTGATTTATACCTGCCTCTGGAAATTTCCATTACTTGCATCTGAAGAAGTGAGGTTCTTACCCACGAAAGCTTATGCTCCCAATACTTCTGTTAGCCTTAAAGGTGCCACAGGACCCTCTGTTGCTTGATTCAGGTCACCTTGTTACCAGAGATATACACAAACTGGAGGTTGTTTGAAGAACCGTAACCAAAATGATCAGAGAGCTGGAGGGCTAACAGGAGGCAGATGAGACATGGTGACAAAATAACTGTCTGCAAGATCTGAGGGGAAAAACAATGAGGGAGAGAAATTGTTCCATGTGTTACACTGGATTATAACTAAGATTAATAACATGGAATTAAGAAAGGGAAAATTGAGGCTGAATTTCAGGGAAATCTTCTGTCAATGAGATGTATCAGACTGTGGAACAGTTTCCCAAGGAAATGTGGGAATTTTCCTCACTTTAGACATTTTAAACAATTCTGTTTTCCAGAAATGTTTGCTTATACTTGGGGCTGAATTTCTGACCGGAAAGCTACGGAGCCATTTGTCTTGGTGCACTACTGCCATGTAGTCACTAGGTGGCAGTTATCTTTTGTTATGTATTTGGTGGTTTGGTTTTAGTAAAGCAGGTTTTCCTTAAAGGTGACTGGCAAATACTGTGCATGTGTACATATATATCTATATCATCTAATGAGGTAGATATCTTGAGGGATTATAGATGTAGAATTCCATGCTGATCTGAATGGCCCAAAATAACCAAACCGAGGAGGGGTACTGCACACATTTTAATGTCAAATCTTGATTTTGTGCTGGACTTGTGATCTACAATACTCAGAGCTGTCTTGGATGACATAGTATTCCATCATGCTCTCTACTGATGGCATCCCATCCACCAGTTAATCCTGTTGAGCCAATCTATGTGGGAAGGTAAATGCTATATTTTGGTTTAGAATATTGTTCCCATTATCGTTAAGATCGTAGTCCAACACTCTTCATTCTGGGGTTTGATTCTTGAAGCTTTTTTTTTTTTTTATCATTTTCCACATTCCAAAAATTCATTTGGACACTGTGATCAGACGTGGGTAGTCGCTGCCCTCTATATGATGATTGAGGGGACCTGGCAGCTTCCTCCCACTACCCTTGCTATCCTTAATGTTTGGGTAAATATGGCCTTTAAGAATTTATATTGGATTTACTGTGAAATGTTAAATGGAGCTATATAGCAGTTACTTGAAGCTTCCTGGCTTTTCATTATTATTATTTATTGCTGGTAGTGCCCAAGAAGTGGGCAGTACCAGTAGGCACTACCAATAGGAACTTTCTAAACAGAAATAAGTCACAATTCCTGCTCAAGTACCTTCAACTCTAAAGTATGACAAAAGAACGGAGAGGGCTGCAACATATATGTAGGTCTAGGTACTGCTTGACTGCACCTTGGACTAGATAGTATATGTCCATTAGATTCCCCATGGGCATCGCAGCGGAAATGGGTCTTCAACAAGGACTTAAATACAAGGAGCTTCATGAGAGAGGGTGTACCAAGCATTCAAGGCAGTATGGAATACTGTATTTTCGTAGGGAAGGTCACTGCACATGCTGATTTACTTTAGATGGGAAATTCCCCAGTTAAGTTAGAATTTGTTTTTCTCTGGTCAGGTGAGTGACCTAGTTTTTTCCATGGTTTTTGATTTGTCCTCTTCTTGAATAGTGTGAAATTTATTTAAATAAGGTATTGAGCTGTCAGGCCAAAAGGAAACCTGGATGCTGTACATAAAAAGAATTCAATAGTTCAATTATCCTCCCCGTCACTATTTGTTCATTTCCTGTGGACCATGAGTAGTTAGTTCATTAGCTAATGCCCAACACTGAGATGGTGGAGACACCTCAGGTTCTCTGGGGGACAGGGGAGGGGAAGAATCCCAGGTCTTTGCGGGATGTAGGAGGTAACAAAGGAATTATAGGTCCAGGTGAGATGGAGGAGGATGAAGAATAGCCAGGTCTTTGTGGTGTGAGAAGGTACTGGAGAGCGGGGGGAATGTTCCTGGCAATAAGAAGTTAAGTTTCATTCTCTCTGGCAGATTCTCCCGTGACGCTTGGTTTTTCCCACTGACCCAGCTGGGAAGTTCCTTGTGTAGTTTTGATGCTTGCTTTTACTTCCCCATTCTGGGTGACATCACTGCAATGATGCAAGCTCAGCTCTTGACAAGTTTCCACCCTCTGAAGCCAGCTGCTTCCCTCCTCCCTCAAAAGGGCTTGTGCAAGGAAGAGGAAGCTCTTCATGGCTGCACCATTTTCAAAAACGTGGCTCAGTGCCCTCCATATAGCTTGATTCTGATGTAATTTCTAGACCTTACAAAATGAGTGTGGGAAAGTCCCAGATCCTGGCATGGAAGCCCACATAGTTTCTCTGCTGCCTGCATATCACAGAGAATTGCAAGCCATAGCACTGCCTCTTTTAGTACTTTGTACACATTAGTTTCCAGTTTCTAGCTCTGCTGTGCAGTGGGAACTGAAAGCCATCAGCTAGACTTTAACTTCCACTTCCTAGTTTCGTTTCAGTCTTTACAGACTGACTTTCCCTTTGATTATGCAATTTTTAAGTACAAACTGAAGCACTCAAATACTATGGTAGTGGTGACTTTAGAAATGCTTGTATAATAACAGAGGGGTAGCCGTGTTAGTCTGAATCTGTAAAAAGCAACGGAGGGTCCTGTGGCACCTTTAACACTAACAGAAGTATTGGAAGCATAAGCTTTCGTGGGTAAGAACCTCACTTCTTCAGATGCAAGAATGCTCCCAATACTTCTGTTAGTCTTAAACGTGCCACAGGACCCTCTGTTGCTTTGTATAATAACAATCTCCCATCAATCCACTATAGAAAACCCAGCTAGAACTCGTAGCAACCAGCTCTCTGACTCAGCTTGTGATCATAGAAACCATGTGATTCTGTCTGACATTTCTGAGAATTACAGAATTTGAATCCCTGATAAACCACAAGACTTCCACTTGCACAGCTACTGGACAATGGTTGAAGGAGCCAACCAAGCAGCAGTCACCTCAGAAGCAGAAGAGTACAGACTCCAGACAGTTGCTCACTCCCATTCTGTGTTGAGAGAATGTAACAGTGAGTTCTCCTCCTCACATATTTGGAGCAAATGTCAGGGAACAGATGGGAAAATGTGCACCTAATCTGCCCCCAGGATTTTAAGGAAGGATGAGGAGGACAAGCCCAGAGAGGACTAATGTGAGCCTCAAAAGCAGAAATTGGGGGGTAATTAACAATCCATTTTAAATTCTCTTTCTTTCTTTTAGCCCCAGCTAGAGGAGGAGGCAGCTTTCAGGGAATGTGGGTTTGGGGATGAGGCCACATAGAAACACTATCACTTTCTGATGGGAGACAATTATATTCACCCTTTTAATAGAACAGCTGTTTTCTCCTGAATCAAAATCCTTTATTTTCCTAAACAGCGGCCAGTTTTATGGTTATACCCCTGGATCATGAAGAGCAGCACCCCCTGGACAAGTAGCTAGTAATAGACCACTAAGGTCATCTTGGCAGGGAAAAAGGAAAGGGTAGATTTTCAAAAAGCTCAGTATCCACAACTGAGGCCAGATTTTAAGAAGAGCTCAGCTCCCTTTTAGGCACCAAAGCAAGTGGTCAGATTTTCAAAAGAGCTCAGCATGCTGAATGCATGTTAGGTGTGAGGTTTTTAAAAATACTTAGTAATGGGTTCTGACTACTTCAAAATCCAGGCCTATGCTCTTTTAAAAATCTGACCATAGAAACTGTGCTGAGCAAGTCTTGGCTGGAAGTTGTCTTTCCCTGGCCAGTCCACTAGGAACTATGATGGATTTGACTAGATGTTAGTCTTTGTTGGCTTTATGCATGGCCTCCTGAAGATAACAAAGCCCGTGCTTTATATGTGACAAAAGAAAAATGTGGTTTTAGAACTAAAATCTATCTGGAATCATAGTTCCTCCTCCTGGATGTTTTTGTCACAGATTCACAGTTAGAAGTGAATTAACTTTTCGAGATTTTTTGTTTTTTACCCAGTTATGGTTTGATTTTAAGATTCCATGAACAGTGAATTATTATTAAGTAATGGGACTGGAACAGCAGAGGCTGAGCCAAGCTGACTTTTGTGCAGTTTCTTTGAAAACTGTAATCTTACATTGTACAAGGGCTGATGTATACCTAAAAATGCCATAATTCACAAGTCTGATCAAATCACAACATTGAGATGTGACTTTTTATGCCACTTGATGGTAGTGGATTTCAGAAGAGAAAATGTCAGTTATTCATTCTCTGTGCCCATTTTATCCTGTCGCTCTCTGTGAGTGTCATGTACATAAGATTTCTCCTGCATTGTTCTAGTGAGAGTAAAATATAAACATTTTGAAAGGGGACATTTGAAGGGCAAAATGAACAAAGCAATTTTGTGTCATGACTTCACAGCATAGTGTTAAGATTTTTAGGGTTGTATTTCCTACCATGCAGTTTCTTTTTGTGACAGTAGAGAGAAAAGAAGAAAGATAATCTACAAAATGTGCTCAGGAAGTCTGTCATTACTGGATTTATGCAAATTTACTCTAAAGGTTGGAAACCACATTAGAGGCAATTCTCATTTCCCACTATATTTCTGACTGAGTCTGAGCCAAAGATTTTATCAGTTTGGTTACAAAGAGATGAGGTTCTTATTTAAAGGGACCTTGTCAGTTTAAAAAGCATAAACAAATGCCCTTACTTGTGTTACTAATACCTTGAGTTGATTAAAATTGAAATGTTTAAAAGTCTTTCTTTTTACCATCTGTGATGACTATTTGCTCTGTGCACTTGCCTCTGATTAGACACAGAAAACAGACCAAGCAGTTTTGCTTTCAGGTTCTCATTCAGGAACACAGTGATGTAATATCCCAGTTTCCAAAAACAGCAGTGGCAATTTTAAATGTAAACCGAAAACTATTTTCATTTTTTTATCAAATGTAACAAACATTTGTATTCATGTCTGGCTGTGTAAAAGTTACAAAACCTACATTTTGGACCTACATTACTTACTCGTGTTCTTTTATGGATTCCACTTATTTATGGCAATATTTGTTGCAGCTTAAATATTAAAACAAAAGCTACCTAAAACCCCAATTCTGCAATGAGCTCCATGCAAGCAGAACCCTACACTTGCATGAGATTCATAGCAGGATCAGGATCAAATTGCTGCCTGTCCCAGATATTAACAACATTGAAACACTTTTGTTGTTTTTAAATATCTGACATGAAGTCTGGAAATATTCCTTAAAATGCTATTGCATTAATCAAAACAGATATAGATTTTAAATGCCTTACTGTGAAGCTGCCAGGAAAAAAAATAAAACATCTGTTTGCTGCTATCATACATGAGTAACAGATTATTTCCATGTTTATCAAAGATATTTGTATCTCGGCACCGTAGTATCTAAGCGCAGTGTTAAAATGTCTGTTGTAGTTGCAGTTAGTATTCAGGGGCAAAATAGATTTTCCTGGAAGTTATTTTGCATAAAGATTGCCTGATGATGAAAACTTGCCCTGGAAACATTACCAGCCTTCACAGCTTAGTCTTAAATGCTGGAGAAAACATTGTCATCATGGTTTGTGTTGTTTTAAATGTTGTTCTGGATTTAGATATTGGCCTGAATCCTGTAATTAAATCCTTGTGGCAGACCCTTATGTTGGAGTGGTGTCTTATTGAAATCAACAGGGCTCCTCATAGGGGTCCGAGTGCATTAATCAAATTACAGGATCAGGGCCTCATTCCTGTCATAAAACATGTGCCCTGCTTGTTTCAGTTGAATGACCAACAGAACATTTTTGGTACCCTTAAAATACAACCACCTTTATTTTATTTTAAAATGTCTTCCTTTTTTTCCCCCCCCCCCCAGAAAACTAAAGTGACCAGTCTTTGTTAATTTCATGGTGCACTCTTGTTAACATTAATTCCCATTGGCCCCTTTTGCAATAATCTATTATTTGTAAACAGCCAACAGTATGATAAGCATTGTATAACACCCAGAAGTACAACCAGGCTTTACCTAGAAGGATTTAGAATCCACAGGAGAGACCCAGAGAAGATGGGCAGAAAAGGCAAATCCAGAGGGGAGGACAACAGGAGGATTTAAAAAACAAATCCTATTGTTATAAATATATATATAAATCATATTTAGAATGGTATTTTCATATGCTGGTTTCTCTCTCATACGTTGATTTTTAAGAGAGACAGTCGAGGTAGCATGGCCCAAAATCTGACTTCCCATTTCCCTTTCTTCCTATGTATTCATAAAGTTCTTATTGGCGTAAGAGGGTGGGGGTGTATGGGAAGGTAGTACAGGGCTAGGTTGGAGGTGGAAGGGGGATGGTGGGAATGTGAGGGGAGTTCAGGAAGCAGGGTGTAAGGGGATGGCAGGACCTTCAAGGGTGAAGGTGAAGTGTTAGAGTTGCACATGGCGGCATTTAGAAAGGGGATGTAAAGGAGCTGTAAAGTGGTGGTGAAATGGGAGGGGGTGGAATACAAAGGACCAGGGAAGGAGCTGGGAAGGGGGCCGTTAGATGGAGGGAGGAACAGGGTGGTATTGGGCCCCAGAAGGTTGGGGAGGGGACTGTTAAGTGAAGGGGGGGAACAGAGTGGTGTGAGGCCCTAGGAGCTTGGGGAGAGGGTTGTTGGGAGGGGAACAGGGTGCTATCGGGCCCCAGGAGGTTGGGAAGGGGACTGTTAAGTGAAGGGGGGGAACAGAGTGGTGTGAGGCCCTAGGAGCTTGGGGAGAGGGTTGTTGGGAGGGGAACAGGGTGGTGGCGGGCCCCAGGAGGTTGGGAAGGGGGCTGTTAGGTGGGAGAAGGCAGGATGGTGTTGGGCCCCAGGAGATTGGGGAGGGGAATTGTATGGGAGCAGAAGGGGAGCTTGCGAGGCGGAGGGGACTGCAGGGTGGGTGGTTACCCATAGCCCAGGAGTGCCCCTTCCGGGACTAGAAGGGCAGCAGCACGTCCCGGACTCCCAGCAGCTTCGGGCATTCCCCTCCCGCTTTGGGCCTGCAGCTCCGCCTCCCCCGGGGGCGGGGCCGGGCCGCCTATAAGATGCGTGGCTGTGAGGTTCGTTCAAGCCGTTTGATCGTGTTGCTACAGCCGCCTGCTCCGCTAGCGGGACCCGAGCACCATGCAGCTGCTGTCAGCAAGGCACCCCGGGGCGCTCTGCGCCGCTCTGCTTCTCCTGGTAGCCGCCAGCGCCGTCTCCGCCGAGTCGGTGAGTGCCCGCCCGCGCCGGGGGGTGTCGCGGGGCTCCGAGCGAGGGGGGCAGCGCTCGGGTCCGGACTCCCTCTTTGCAGGCTACCGGGGTTGGGTCGGCCTCTTGCCACTCGCTGTGTCCCAGATGGTCCCTCCCGGCCCAGCGCCAGGGAAGGGCTGGGGAGCGGCCGCACCACGGCTCCAAGTGGGACAGCTCCAGGAGTCTCTTCCCGTCCCCGTCCCCTGCTGGTGGGGTGCGTGGGTAGGGCAGAAGGCCTCCCCGTCCCGGGGGTGGACAGCGACAGCCCTTGGCCGGACGTTGCCTCCTGCCCACCTCCTGCGGCCGCCCCCGGGCTCCAGGATCCGCACATGGCGCAAATCGTGCCCAGCCCTCATAGCTGGGGTATGAGTAAGGCTGCCCCAAACCCCGGCTCTGTGGCAATCGCCTCCCGTCACCGGGACCTGCTGAAATCCCCCTCCTACGGCGCGCCCCGCAGCTGCGGTTTTCCTTTAGCGTGTGCCAGTCCCCGATTTCCCCGGGCCGAGAATACCGGGCTGCCGAGGGGAAGCCCAGATAAGCGGCTGAGCTTCCTTCACCAAAGGGCTCCCGCACCCATACTCCAGCTGGGGTAAGAACAGCATTGCTCCAATTCCATCCTCGCCTCATGATCTCCAACTAGATCTAATTCCTCTCTTCAGGGGGCGTAATGGATTATAGCCAGCCTTGTTAATGGAGGAGAAGAGAAGTGTTACACAGGCTTTCCCAGAGCTCAAACACCCCATTCTCCGCCTCCCCCCCCCCATCTTTCGGTATGTTTAAGCTGTGGAGCCAGGATTCCAGGATTAGCTCCCCCAAATATCCTGTGAGACTTTGTCCTTACCTGACTTAATATCATATGTGCTGGTGGCAGAAACCTGGCTTTTCCCATCAGGAGGAAATTAGGTTTTTCCAAGGGAGAACAGAGGCCTTTCTTTCCAGATGATTTTGTGCCTGCTTCTGAAGCAATTTATAGCCATTATCCAGGGAGGGAACATACTACTTGGCAGGAGGCTTTGAAGTAAATATGGCCACGATTTTCCCCACTTCCATAAACTTGGAGTAGGTGAAAGGGGCAGATGTATCTAAGGGTACATCTACACTACAGGGGGGAGTCGATTTAAGATACGCAAATTCAGCTACGTGAATAGCGTAGCTGAATTCGACGTATTGCAGCCGACTTACCCCGTTGTGAGGACGGCGGCAAAATCGACTTCTGGGGCTTTTTGTCGGGGGCGCTTACTACCACCTCCGCTGGTGGAGTTAGAGCGCCGTCGGGACGCGATAAATCGATCCCCGAGAGGTCGATTTCTACCCGCCGATTCAGGCGGGTAGTATAGACCTAGCCTAACTGTCCCTGTCTTGTGGTTTTAAACTGTCCCTAGTTTTTCTGGCTTGTGTATTGAATGGAGTGGGATGAGGGAGAAGAGTAGCTGGTTTCCATCTGAAAATATCCTGATGATAGCACCGCCTGGCTTGATGGATCCGGAACTACTCACCGTTATTTATGTATTGATGACCGATTTCTATTGTTTAATTGAGTAACACTTACTTGGCTTGCCATTCAAATGGATCTGCCACTTGCCTTTGCACTGCTATGCTTCCAAATACCTTTTTCCTGTCTACCTGAGTTTTACCCCTCAGGCTCAACTCCTATCCTGCTCCCCACTTGCCTGTCTACACCAAGTTCCTTGTTTTCTTCTCAGTCTGTACCACATTCTCTTCCTCTGCTGGGTCAGAGACTCCTTTCCTCTCCCTTCTCTGTGCCAACATTGGGTCCTCCAGCTCCTTCTGATTATTCATAAATCTTCCTCTTTTCTCCTCCTATCAGGCGATACCTCTTCTGATGCTGACCCTACTTTCTTACCAACCAACTTACCCACCTTCCTGCCCTGCAGGCTCTGTTTTATCAACATTAGTCCCATGCCTTACAACCTTCCTCCTACTCACTCTGCAACTAATCTACCACAATACATGCTCTCTTTTGTGCTCCTTTACCTCTGTACCTTCCCCTTCTGATTCTGCCTCTGTGACTATCGTGCCTTTGGATGGACCCTGCTTTTCTTGCTTGTCTGTACCCCAGTAGTTCTCAAAGAAGCTCAGGAGTGGGCTAACAGGGACGCTGCAGGTTAGGCTTGAGGTGCAATGGCAGAATTTGGGAAAAGGGGGGGGGGGCAGAACTTGCATATCAAGGATATAGATTAGGATTGGAGAGCAAAGATGTATGGAGATCAAAAGCTGAGGGAGGATGGAAAGGAATTTTTTAAAAATCCCTCAACATTATATTTTGAACTTGTAAGGTGCTCAGATATAGTGAGTGCTGTAAAATGTAATTACAAGCGTCTCTACATGTAGTTCTATTGGGACCCCTCATTTTTATGGGCATTAGACCCTCTCTAACTTGCAAAATGAATCCGGATCCTGTACAAACACAGGCGTGTATGTAACTCAGAGGGTTTCTGGCTTTTAACTTTTAATTTTAACAATTGTCTACGCTCCAGTCAGAAGGCACCCTGCTCTGACTCCTGCTTTGGTGCTGGTTAGTAGGGACTGCATTGGAACTGGGGCAATTGCAAGAGATTAGAGTACCCCAAACTAGGTTTAATTGTCCCCATTGTTTCACTTGCAGCCTGAGGCTCTGTAGGCAGGTCACCACTTATTACTTTTTGTTCAAGTTTCTGCCCTGAAGCGCTAATCCAAGATGCTGGTGGTTTAGCAAGAAAGCTCTCAGGCTAGAATACATGAAGTGTCTACTCCTTTAACATTTGGCAGCCCTCTTTATGACCAGCTAGCCCGAGTGAATTCATCAGATACCGAATCCTTGTCATGGCTGCCATCAGGCACAACTAAATCCAAAGCCTAGCACAGGGCAAAAACGTCTTGGGTAGTACAACTTTTGGATGCTCTTTGACCACATGTGGTATGAAATTAACATTGCAACCTAGTGTGCTTGGGGAATATAATGGGCTGTGGATTTGATAGGCTGTGCCCTAAAGAGTTCAGATGCCTCCAAAGAAAACACTTCTGCATAGCTGTATCTATAACTCCTTATGCTGAGTTTACAGAACACTCAATACAGCATATTGCCCTATGCTTCATTAGTTTGGCTGTATTCTAGTGTTGGCATATTGACTTTATTTGCACCACCAAGTTTGCTTTAGTAGAATGGGCCAACCCCCACTGAGGAGCGGTCTCTGGTGATACAGCATCTAGGTTAGTGTGGGAGGAGTTAGTCCCTTTTTGTAGTGTTGGTACAACATGCTGGATCACACAGCATGTGGCCTGTAATTTTTGTACACCCAAGATATGGAGAGGGTGCAGACATATTGTTGAGACTCCACAGGACATGGAGTCTATTTTGTGTTTGTGTAAGGGCAGGCCTTGAGGGCTATGTGATCCTGTATGGTGATGTTCCCGCAGAGCCTGTACAATGCAAGAGCCAGAAATGCTTTGGAGCAAGCTCTACTTCTTTCAAGTGGCATGTGATGCCCCATGCGGCTCTCACTGCAGCCAGGTTTTCTCTGGCTGAGGCAGCCTTACCACATGTAAAAGGGCTGAAAATATTCCTGAAAGCTCCATGGCATAATTCCTATGCTCTGTTTATGTTAAGTAACAGACTGGATCATGTTAACATGATGTAATATTTAAATGTGAGACCATTCCTATGAGCTCCATTGATCCTACGTACCTAAAACCAATCTTTGAGGTGCTGTGCTTCAACCTTTTAGGGGTTGGCATGCCAGATCATAGCACCATTTCATATACTAGTCCTGCACTGATAACATCCAGATGATCTCTTTAATCAAGCTCTTATTAAATGGGAGATGTGAGGGGAGAGAAGGGGTCTGAGTGAAGCAGGTAGTAGGCTCTGCTTTTCTGCTGCAACACCTGCCTGCTTTATTACTAATGCTTCAAAAAAGTGTTCACACTTCCCAGAACTCACTGGGCAACTGACTGGCTGAGCTGATGTTTTGTTGATGGTGGTATTTGGAAAGTAATGCAGCATTATTAATGTTTAAACCGGTTTGGCTTGTCCTTCTACCACCAGTCCCTGAGGCCTGTTCTTTCTGCTCTTTGCCCAGTTTCTCATCTGTCCCTCCCAATCAAATCAAGATATTGCTATCTGCATGTATAACTTTATTTTCCATCTGCTTCACCTTCTGACTTGGGCAGGCTCATGGAGTGGGTGTGATTTAACTTGGCCAGAACAGTACCTGTCCGACATAGAGCAACAGACTGTATTACAAAGACTAATGCACCTGGAACAGAGTTTTGAAGGAAAAAGAGGAGATGATGGGCTCTTGTCACTAAATCAAATGCTTTTTAATGCATCTTCTCAAACTAGCAGCTGTATTGGAGGGAATAGACCAGTGGTTTTCAACCTGTGGTCCATCAGAAGTGTTGTCGTTATCATAGATGCCCACAGTTTAGTGCCCTTTTCACGGTGCATCAAATGCCATGCTGAGCACGTGCCGCATTTACAGTTGAATTCTGTTCAGTCAGTCTTTAGTCTAAGACTTCTGTGGTAGGGGTCCTTGGACTACAGGTTGAATTTCCAAAGAGGTCTGCACCACCATTTGAAATTCATTAGGGGTCTGCAAATGAAAAAAGGTTGAAAACCACTGGAATAGGCAGTTAGTTGCTTTTAGTTTTTAGCACTTCACAGAAATGTTTCTAATATGCAAATTGGTTACACCCAATAGGGTGGGAGTGATATCTGTGTAGTCCCTCAGTTGAGTACTCTGAATACTAAGAACAAGATCTTCATCAGTAGCTTTTACGCAGGAGTCCCCAGAGCCCTTACTTGTGGCCCAGAGAATGAAATCCTTTGGAAACTGATTGGCAAGATGGATCCTTGAGAGGAACTTCTCTCATGAAGTAGTCTCCACAATGGAAGCTGGGGAACAAATTCCTTGCATAAGTCACTTTGCTGAGTCCCCTATTTGAGAAGAGGGCTCTTCCATTCTGAACAGATGGAGGTAGCCCAGGGCTGAACTCACTTTTTCAGAGAATTCTAATATTCGAGACTTCCAAACCCATTATGTAGTTCTGGGTCTCCCAGTTTGAATTCATCCTTAAACTTGGAACAGGTACAGACAAGGGCTACTAGGATGATCTGAGGAATGGAAAACCTGTCTTATGAAAGGAGACTCGGAGCTTGGCTTGTTTAGCCTAACCAAAAGAAGGCTGAGGGGAGATATTATTGCCCTCTATAAATATATCAGAGGGATAAATACCAGGGAGGAAGAGGAATTATTTAAGCTCAGTACCAGTGTGGACACAAGAACAAATGGCTATAAACTGGCCATCAGGAAACTTAGACTTGGAATTAGACAACAGTTTCTAACCATCAGAGGAGTGAAGTTCTGGAACAGCCTTCCAAGGGGAGCAATGGGGGCAAAAGACCTATCTGGCTTCAAGACTAAGCTTGATAAGTTTATGGAGGGGATAGTATGATGGGATAGCCTAATTTTGGCAATTAATTGATCTTTGACTACTAGCGGTAAATCTGCCCAATGGCCTGTGATTGGATGTTAGATGGGGTGGGAACTGAGTTACTACAGAGAATTCCTTCCTGGGTGTCTGGCTGGTGATTGTTGTCCACATGCTCAGGGTTTAGCTGATCGCCATATTTGGGGTTGGGAAGGAATTTTCCTCCAGGGCAGATTGGCAGAGGCCTTGCGGGGGAGGGGGTTTGCCTTCCTCTGCAGTGTGGGGCACTGCTCACTTGCTGGAGGATTCTCTGCACCTTGAAGTCTTGAAATCACGATTTGAGGACTTCAATAGCTCAGACATAGGTCAGGGGTTTATTATAGGAGTGGGTGGGTGAGATTCTGTGACCTGCGTTGTGCAGGAGGTCAGACTAGACTATCATAATGGTCCCTTCTGACCTTAAAGTCTATTATTATCCTTGTGCTCTACCTTGTTCTACTCCTCCCACATTACTGTTAGTGCACCAGGTCCTTGAGGTGGCTGGCAATGGCTTGGCAAAGATACGTGGACTGTTTGTCTGCTGAAATCCACCTCCAGTCCAGCAGCTGTGAAAACTGTTGTTTATGGCTGGATACCATGGACTCTTCTTTCTGGTTTTGGGTGGGGAGAGGGGACAATGGCCCTTCCAATGTGCATGACTTGAATCCATTTCAGGATATGCTCTCTTATCCTGCTGTTCCTGCATAGTGTCTGGTGTCTTGTTGCCCTATTTCTGTCCTATTTCCCAACTGTAAGGCTGAGATCTGTTAACTTGACTTCTAGCCTAACAAAGGGGAGGAGAGTGTCTACCTTCACAGTGCAAACTTCAGCCTGTTTTTACCACACTTCAAACTCTTATTGCTGCTGAATACTCTATTGAAATCTCACTTGCTGCTAGAATCCACTTGGCTGACTCGGAATCCTCACTTGGTTTGATTCTCTCTTGCTTTTTAAAAAATAAAAATAAAAAGTCCTAAAGTGGGAGAATCTTTGTGTTGCTCTATACGTGGTGCTTACTAAATGCCTGGTGTGATTTTTGGCTGGAACTGCATCTCTGGGAATAGTGTGGTATAGTGGGTGCTAGTATCGGTAAAATAAGTGACCTCTATTGTCAAAGTAGCCCCTGTTTCACACTGAGATGAGTGGAATTAAATTTGTGTAGTGATTGACAGCTGGGCAATTCTCTGGTGCATATAATGGACTCCCCCAAACTGGAAAATATCTTCACAGCAGTGTAGAGGTGTGTGACTTCATGTTAGCTTTATCCTGTCCCTACAGGAGGCTTCTCTCCTGGCTGATCTGAAAAGGGGTTTTATTCCTTTTGGGTACCACTTTAACTATGTTGGTTTAGCAATGGATTGTAGTTAGGGAAGTAGAATCCCCTATGTTGACACAGTTATATTTGTATACAGGTGCTGACAGAAATAAGCAACATGGTAGACCTTTTTTCTGTCATCACCCTTCTACTGCTATAACTGTCAAACGATAGAGAGTTAGGGAAGTGTACAACCACAATATAGTTAAAATAGTCAAAAATTGTGTAGACTAGCTGTGAGTATATCTGACCTCTAAACTGTTTCTATCAGTGAGCAAGTGGATGCTTGCTGAAACCTGGTAGAATGCAGACCCTTTAGATTAAGGCATGAAATGATTTCCACTAGAATGGAGCTGTTGTGGTAAGGCAGGGCTGAGTTCATTGCTAGTGAATGGGATGGGGGCAGTGGGTTAAATATTTCACACTTTAGATGTGGTAAGTTACTGCATTGCTGGGCCATAAAAGATCCTACTTGAATGTGGCCGCCTTGGCTTTTTATTGGATTAAATACTTCAGACTCCCATTTCCAGTTAGGACAGAGTGGGTGAGAATTTTCACTTAGTGTTGGATACATAGCTTAAGTTACATATTTAGAACCTAATGCCTCTTCGTCATACAGATGAGTTGCTGAAGCATTAAAGCCACAGCTGCCTCTGTTCAGAACTTCTCCAAGAACTTCTTACTAATAAAAATAGAGATTACATTCTGATTTGGACTTGTGGAAGTCACACTTCTAATACAGAAGCTTGTTGGAGTCTGAAAATTACTTTTTCTAAGGCAGAAGTTTGCTGTGGTTCTGTAAACCTCTTGTCAGCACTTCAGTAATAGTTTTTTCTCTTCTGAGAATCAGTGACTCAAACTTTCCTTGATGTTGCAGTTCTGGAGTGTGAGGAGGGGTTGAATTTTCTGGAGGGTAGCAATTCTTTAATTAACAAAACCACCCCCACCCTCTTTTTTTGGTGCAGTGATGACATCCTGTATCTGAGGCTATTCCAGCTGGACAGATGTATTATGAGTTTTTTTTTTTTTTCAGTCTATCACATCAGGTTCTGGCTACTTTTGATGACCAGAGACTGAATTATTGGACCAATGGCCTGATGTAGTGTGGTGGGAGGAAGATGTACCTAGCATGATGGACCATTGTTCAAATTTGATAAGGCTAAACTGCAACTCCTAAATGGGATTTCTTCTCCCTGTCTGGCATTATGAAATTAGGAATTTGGTCAGTACAGCAAGCCCTCCTGGCACTGTGATTAGAGTCACCTGTTCTAACGAGACTGGGATCTTTTCTTAAAGTGGTAAGGATTCCAATTTTATTTCTGAGTCCATTTAAAAAGACTGCTTCTACTTGTGGTGGTAGGTGGGGGAGACTTCATTTGCTAGAATTCATTTATATGAGGATTTTTTCCAAGAAAAGAAATATTTATTACAAATTGAAATGCATACTGGATACAGAATATTCTCTCTCATGCTCTGAAGCCTCTTATAGAGGAGGCTGTTTATACATTCTGTCTTGGCACTAACTCTAACTAAAGGTCAAGCATCAGAAAAACTGTCGTATAAACATTAACAGTAATAATGTGCCTTGTCATTGCATGCTGGTAACTAAATGCCTTGTTAGTGCTGTGAGGTCCATGGATTCCAGAAGCCAAAGAAGGGGTGAACAACAAAATGTTCTGGTCTTCTAGATTACTAGCATGCATTTAGAAAGATTTCCTCTCTCTCCTCTCCCCCCCCCCCGCCCAAACACGCAGATGATTGGAAGTCAAGGAGGGAGAGTGTATGTGTGTAAAGCTGAAATATTCCTTTGTTGGAGGGGGGGGGGGAAACCAAGCCCTAGAATGCTGGGGTGCTGTAAGCATGTTTAACTTTAGTAGGGGTGACTTGCATGATTCTGGGAAGTGTGAGTACCTGGAAATAGTTAAGACGTGGGCATTAGCTTTCTGGGCCTGGACAAGACCTTAGTGGCGCCTTTCTTAGCTACGCTTAAAGGCTTTTCTGGTTTAACTACACTCTTAATTAAAAATAAATAAATAAAGTCACATCTATGCCAGCAAAACCTTCCTAAACTAACATAGCTAAGTGTAAATCAAACCTAAATCTCTAGTCTCTTGATGTGATTAAACTTAAATAGATTGTGGGGGAATTGAAACACTTTCAAGGTGCAGTATCAAGATCTCAACTGTACAAACAAGCCTAGATTAGTGGCATGTCAGGCCATTTTAGCTCTGTATTGGGCCAGCTAGGAAAGGCACCAAACTTCTGCTATGTGCCTTATTCTCTTTGAAGTCTGATCTTCCTAACACTGTTATAAAGGTGCAAGACACATGAGCTAGTAATGTAATACACACGTAAAAGTTTTTAAAAAAAACAACCCCAAAACATAACAGCCCTGCAAAATAACTTGTGGGATTGAGTTATGCTCTAGGAAGGTTCTCCAGATGTTTCCCTCAGGTGAGGGAAGGAGAAGACTAAACTTTGGAAAACAGGTAAATTACATTGCATTCTTTGACTCTGGCCTTTTTATATACCAAACTTTGATGTTTGAATGAAAATCCCCTGATAAGAGGATCATCTCCCTGGGAGAACAGGCAGAAAGGACTCTTCCCGCCCATACCCTGAATTTGGACACTGTGGCTGGCTTTATTTATCCTGCCTTGAGCTGCTTATCTGAATCTCTCTTTAAAACATGAGTAGATCCCTGTGGTGAAGATGCTGAAATTAGACTTGGTAACCAATAGATACTTAAGATTCCAAACACCTATAGCTGGTTCAACAGAAAAGGTTATGATGCTACTTAATGAGTCCCCTTGCTTTTAAATAGATCCCTGCATGTGCCCATCTGTCATGGGAACTGTACAACCTCTTTTATGGCTCTGTTTGCTAATTATCAGACTATTAAAACAAGAAATCCCTCCCAATCAATTCTTTCTCCTCCTCTTTGCATCTTCTGGAGGTGTTGTTTTTTTTAAAGTGACACGGATACCTAGTCTTAAATAAGTGTGGGCTCTGTTAGGCAAACGCACATGGGTCAAAAGATAACAGAGCCCAGAGAGCATGAAACTCAGACTACAATGTTACCAAGAGCTTGCTCTGGATTACATATTGGAACTCGCTCTCCTTGGGTTCTGGCTACAGTAAAGCCCTCTTGCTGAATTGGTGATGGCAAATTGACTTCTGCTTAGTACGTTATAATCTATTGCTACGGGATTATCCTTTCACTGCAGGGTTGGCTGATGGCGGGGGTGGGGGTAAGCCCCTCATTGCCACAGTATTTAAAACATCACAATAGGAATGTATAGGAAGAATAACAAGTGATTCTATTCTTACTGTTATCCACCGGCTAAGGTTCTTGGTAGGGAACCTGAGGTGGAAATGCAGAAGGACTGCACTGTAATTGAAAGTGAGTCTCCCAGTCTCCGACAACTAGAATATGCCTGCCTACGAACTTGTTCTTGCTCCAGTCTCGTTGCCACCCAGACACCTGGACGGTAACTGTCTGCAGAAGTCCTGGCCTGCCGTTCTGTCTCTTGCCATTTCCTACTCGGCACAGGCTTCAGGATCTAACCTAAAGGTCTGGGTTTATTTTGGCAGTTTGTTGACCTGAGGACACCCTAGCCAAGAAGTTATGTGATAGTTTGGGTGTAAAGGTAGTTTTTGCTTAGTGAGAGCTGCTGCTGCTTTAAGTATATTGGAGGAAATGCACACTGGCACTTTCTGTCTCCGAAAGCTCCTCGAACAATTGGCTCAGCAGGCTCCAGCCTATTTAAGTGCATGCACGTGCAGGGAAACCTTGATTAAACTCTTCCTTGGCCCCTTCTGGCTTTAGTGCCATCTATCCTGTGAATAATGTGGCGCAAGCTGACTACCAAAGATGATCGGAGGGCACAGTGAGCCAGCTAATGTGGATTTGTTACAGTACTTGCTATGCAGAGGAACGCTGATATAAGATGTGACCTGGATTGAAATAAGGTTATTTGCTGTGCTCCCAGGCATAGACTGAAGATTTCTTCAGTGTCTCTGCTAAGGAGTTTATGTATCTAAAGAGGAGGAGTTTTGGAGTGAGGAAAAGAAGCAACCCACTTTCTGCTGGTGAGATTTGGGGCTTGTCTATTCTCTCTGGGAACTACAGTGGCACAGCAACAATGCTGAAGTGTAGATGCTTTCTACAGTGATAGAAGTGGTTTTTTCCATCATAGTAGGTAACTCACTCCACCGAGCAACAGTAGCTAGGTCAACAGAAGCATTCTTCCATCAACCTACCCACATCTACACCAGGTGCTAGACTGGCATAGATACAGCACTCAGAGGTGTGAATTTTGCACACCCCCGAGCAACATAAATGTCAATCTAAAGTTTAAGGGTAGACCAGGTCTTTGTGCTCACCACATACAGAAATGCTCGTTAACATGGGAATAACTCTACTACCGCAGTGTGCAGGACCCCTCAAAGTTAGAGTTCAGTCACATGTGACTTTTTCCACAGTAGCAAGCAGTCACACAAGACGGAAGTCTCTAGAAACTCTTGCTTCTGAAGCGGTAATTTCCTTCTAACAGAGCTCTTAATGGGAGAGGAGGATATTGTCTGTGCTTTAAAGGGGCAGATGGATGGTAGCATACCCCATGGTGCTACAGTGCATCTGTTGGAGAAGCTGGAAGGGAACAAGAAGTAGCTCTTGTTTTGGAGGTGTTTTGAGCCTGATGTTACTCCAAAACATCTCTTTAGGAGAGAGCAGTCTGGTGGATATTGTAAAATATGCTAAAATGGTCTGAGGTTCGGTATCTGAAGATCACTGAATTCTCTGGAAGTTTCTTCTTGAGGGCTTGTTAAAGTAACTGTCTACTACTCTCCCTCCCAGCAAGAGAGAGACTAGGCAAGCCTGGGCACAGCGGTGCCATGTCGTGAGTAGGGGGCAGAGGGGAGTGCCAGTATGTAAGCATGTGAGTTAAGCTCTGTCTGCACTGCTTTGTCACTCCTGCCCCTTACAACTTCCCCTCAGGTTGCTCCCAGATCATTAGTGTAGACAATTTTGCATTTTAAATTTTAACTATGGTGTCCTTTACATCTGCTCAAACTGACCAGCTCTAGCCAATGTGATGGTTAAAATGCTCGCAACTGTCAGTTTGTGGTCTACACTAGCACTCCCACCATTGTTACCTATGGTAAGAAAGTGTAGTGGAAAAAACATGTAGTAGACAAGGCTTTCAGGGAAGAGATTAAGGAAAAGAGAGAAGGAAACTGGAGGAAAATCATGCAAATTATAATGATGCAAATCAGACAGCACATACAGTAGAAGAGTCGAAAAACTAGAATGAAGGAATAAAGGGGAAAGGTGGAGGGGGGGAAAGCAAGGCATTCTAGTATTAAAATACATTAAAAATAACAAGACAAGTATAATACACAAAGTTTAAAATCTTTTCCAACAGATTGGAGTAGAGAGGAGCCCCATGTAAGTAAATCAACAAAGGGCTGTGGGTGGAAAATTCCCTCCTGTTTTAGGCTTAGCTCCTTTGTTTTTAGGAACATGGTTTTTGTTCTTTTGCCTACCTTGTCTTCACGGCTCTTTTAGCACATGCGCGCTGCAGCTTGCTGGCCTCAGCACTTCCATGACCGTATCAGATTTCCAGTGGTTTACACTTAGTTTGACAAGCTGGATCCCAGCCATGTGTCATGGTAGGACAAATCCATTTTGGCCAAGATTACTTCAACAATGGCTTAGTTTCTGGGATTTCCTGATACAAGAATAGCAACTCTGTGGTGGCCTGGAACTAAGGGCGAAGGGGCAGAAGTGAAGTATTTAAGTGAATTCAGTGCTAATGTCAGGACAGCCATGGAGATTTCAGTCAGTCACATCACAAGCATCAGCAGTGAAGCGACAAGTATGTACTCTACCAGTGTGCCACGCGTCCCTGCCCTTGAGGGGTTACATCTGGTGCTGACACAGTTCACTTTCCATGGTCTAGGTCCTTGGCCTC
The DNA here is from genome assembly GCF_013100865.1 of Trachemys scripta elegans. Lineage (NCBI taxonomy): Eukaryota > Metazoa > Chordata > Testudines > Emydidae > Trachemys > Trachemys scripta. The sequence continues at coordinate 20,140,238 of NC_048309.1, read as the reverse complement.
TCTGCTGACCCATCCAGCAAGAGGGCTAATTAGTGTCAGTTGTGATGGCTTTTGTGTAGGCATGCTGCTTTTAAACGCAGATTCTTAGAGTACAGGCTCTAGGGCTGGCTTCCGTATTGTGTAAGCCCCATTTTGAGAATCCTTTAACTTGAAATCTAGATGTGCATTTTAGTAATATGACTTCTGCTGCATGGGACATTATGGGTGTCTGGGGAGAATGGGAGTACGCTCTGGTGTCATAAGATAAACAACGCATGCCACTCCTTTCTAAAGGCTCCTATTGAAACCTCTGAAGTGAAGCCAAGAGCAAACACACTAAATGATTCAGTTTTAGGTCAGCTATGTTGTAAGGGCTCTTGTTTCTATCCTGAATTCCCAACTAATATGTTAGCCTATAATGACTCTGTTCTAGTCCCTAAATCCACAAGCTTTAGCATATTCTCGAAACCATTCCAGCCTGTCTGGGTAATTGGGGATCCAACAATCCTCCCGACAACTAAGTTGTGTGAGTAGTTTTCCTTGAGTGGTTACAGTTTAAAAGCCCTAGGCCTCACTGTGGACAGCTCAATGGAAAATTTCTGCTCAGTGTGCAGCAGAACTACAAGAAGCAAGGAATTGGCTGGAGAAGACTACTGAAAAGATTCAATACTATTCTATAAATCCATGGTATACCCTCACTTAGAGTACAGTGTTCAAACCTCAGAACACAGTGTATTCAGAGATAGCAATGGAAATGACTAGAGGAACACAGTCTTGCATTAAGAGACTGAAAAGGTCAGGACTACTGAGTTTAGTGAGAGGGACAAGATGGTTCTCACTATAAAATGGTGTATAGAGAAGGTAGATCAGGAACTTCTAACTTCCCCCATGTCTTGTAACACAAGAACAAAGAGACGTTCAATGAAACTGAAAGGTGGCAAATTCAAAACTAGGAAATATTTTCACACAATGCACCATTAGTGTGGAACTTACTGCTTGAAGATATTGAGACAAAGATCAAAGTAGAATTCAAAAGGATTAGATATCTATTGTGATCTGGCTGTACTGAGCAGGATAATTGCTTCAGAGCACAAATCAACTACTGACAAGATTAGGAAGAAACTTCCCATCTGGGCAGGCTAGTCCATGATTTTTCCAGTATGGAACATCTCACATCTTCCTCTGTCAGACCAGGATACTGGACCAGATGGATCCCTAGTCTGATCCTGTATGACTCGTTCTCAAATTCACTCTGTGAGGAGCAGGGGGGACTTGCAGCAGGACTTGTCTGGGTTGGAGTCACTTTCCAGTGGTCATATGAATGGATGTGTATGTGTGAGAGACACCTTCTGTTGAGCAATCTGATGAAAATCAGTTCTTGATTTTCCTAGGTGTTAAAATTAAGAATAGAATTCTTTTACTATCAGTAAACATGATTATCGGCAAAGGAGCCATCAGACCAGCTCCCCATACCTCTGACTTTGCAGGGTGCAAATAGTTAACTAAGTGCTGATTTGCCTCTCTTGTCACTTCCCGCCCTCTCAAATTTGGCCCATGTCCATGTTCTTTTGTCCATGTTCTTTTGACTTTCAACTCACTCCTGTTTACTCCTGGGCTTGTGTACACAGTGCTGGGAAACAGAAACGCTGAAGCAAGTTTTAGGGCTCCATTATCTGGGTTGTTGGAAACGCTGGAAAGCGCTCCCTGCACTTCAGATGCCTGGGACTCTGCATGTGCAACCCCCATCCAGCTCACTTTCTACCAGCCTTCAAAGAAGCATGGAGTGAATTCAAACATTGGTGTGTTTGATCAGAGACAATGGCCAGCACTAAAAGTTGATCATGTGCATTTCATGCCCTTGCCCTAGAGAATGTTACTCATTTTCTGCTCCTGTGAAAGGGCACGTAAGCTATGGCAGTGGTGTGTGGGCTGGAGGAGGCAGGCTTGGTTAGAGTTTACTGTTTTTCCTTCTCAGAACTAGTCAGTGGCGGAGGAAAGTTACATGTTAGATGGGAATTTTGTGGGCGGCAGTGTGAGCAGACTTCACTGTGAGAAGCAGCGAGTGCTGATCTGGGTTTCTGAAATCAAGCCAAAGCCACTCTGAAATTGGACTCCTCATCCGGAGAGGGGATCAGGTATCACAGCCCTGCCAGCTCCTCAGCCTGAAGCCTTAGGCTTCTTCTACATGAATGATCCATGCAGAGGTAGGGGCCTCCTGTGCATCTTGGCACGTCTAGTGTGCTAATCCTTGTAGTACCTAAACATTCACTTCCCCTGCGTGGATCCTACTGAAGCAGCATGTGAAGGTAAAGGCAGAGTGCGTGCATACCTGCACACGCTCTGGCTGGCAGCTAAGAAGTAAACCTCTTTTTGCTAGGCAGGGAAAGCTCCTGCCCTTTCTCCTTCCTTCTATTCCCCTCCCCCAATGATGTATGTTAATCTTACTTGGCACTCACGTCACTGTGTGAGTAAAAGCTGCTTAACATCCAGAAGAAATCCTGGAACTGGACTTTGGCAGAAGCAACATCCTTCTGTAGTTAAAGGATTCTATTTGCTAAAGCATATTGGCAGTAAGGCTTGACTTCAGCTGCCAGAAGTAGGTGAGGCTGTGCAGTCATTCTCTCATCATAAGGGTGGCTGAACTTAGTTCCAGCGCAGTAATAGCAGGTGGCAGAACAACTGGCCACAAGCCATTTCGATCCAATGCCAGCCTCCAGCTGGTGACTGCCGCAAGTGTTAGGCCGAATGTGGCTGTGGGGGACATTCGGCAAGTGCCAGATGCTTTTGAAAAGGGGAAGTGGTTCTCAACCTGTTTACCAATGTGTTGTGTGCTGCATCCAGTACTACCCATATGGCCCTAAGGATGCCCTGTGGGCCGCAGGTTGAGAACCACTGGGTTATTAACTCTGTACCCCCATGGGCTGCAAATTCCCATTTGGGAGGGAGTCTGAATACCTGGAAACTGCCTCCTAGGGCGGCCTGTAGAATATATATATGGGGAAGCAGGGAGACTTTCCTCCAGCTTTAGAAATGCAATGTCCCTATTAGACAGTGTTAAAAGAAACAGTAACATTGCACTAAGCCTCTCCCTGAGCCCACAAACCCCATTGGGGTCTCTCTCTCTGAACTGCTCCTGTGTGCCCTTTGCAGGTGTGTATGTGAGGAATGTCACTGTTCCAGATCCACCCTGCAAAGAGCACAGACACTTCACTGTTAACTCTTTCCATTCAGAGTCCTCTGCAAGGAGGGATTTGCACCTAGCTCCAGGGAGGTGCCTGCTTGTTGTGGGTATGTTTTGAGTTTGTGTAGGGAGAAACCTGGAATGAACTTCACCACATTTACCCACACAGGAAGGAAGTGAGATGCCCAACAGCACCCCAGGACCTCAAATAATCTCAACTCCAAGCCCCTAAGAATACTCAATTAATCTTCTATGAGTAAATGTGTAGAAGTGTAGGTCCCTCTGCTACTGCTCACCTCCCCCAGTGTAACTGTCTGGATGTTTTCCAGGAAGTTACTGTAGATGGAGCATGAGCTTCCCACTTGCATTCTCCTGGGCCCAGGGCCAAATGAGCAACGGCATAAAACACTCCATAGAATCTTATCGACTGCTGTGAGTCAGTAACTTCGTTAGTATTGGACCTCACTCACTTGTACACACTGTCTGTGTGTATTTTGATGAATAAGTTCCTGTGATATCTGAACCTGGTGCATTCCAAAGTACCCACCAATAACAAATGTCTACCATTCTTACTCATTGTTGGCTTGATCTAATAAGGCAGGTTACTCAGTCGCTTCAGACTCTCTGATCCAGCCTAGTTATCGCTTGAGCCTCCCTTGTTAGGCGTTTGCTTTCTGTCTGCCTGATGGCTCTGATTCACCAGTTGTGAGTACAGTCTGGGTGAGCTGACACAAAGATGTAACCTAGCACACCTGCCAATATTTTGTATGCTCTGCAAGGGAAAACCTCCTCCACCTATTGCCATTGTACTACATGAAAGCTAGTTGGTAAGACAACTCCCACCTGTTCATGCTCTCTCTGTGTGTGTGTGTGTGTGTGTGTGTGTGTGTGTGTGTGTGTGTGTGTGTGTGTGTGTGTGTNTGTGTGTGTGTGTGTGTGTGTGTGTGTGTGTGTGTGTGTGTGTGTGTCCTCAATATTTATTCCACTCTATATGCATCCGAAGAAGTGGGCTGTAGTCCACGAAAGCTTATGCTCTAATAAATTTATTAGTCTCTAAGGTGCCACAAGTACTCCTGTTCTATTATCTGGGGGGACACCCTGACTTACTGAATAGTGGCCAATGGGAATCAAACCCTTTCTGTATCTTAATAAAACATCCGCAGTCTGGGATGAGAAGCAGCTTCATCATTCCAGCTGTGGCCTGTGCTGAAGTACCATTTTAGGGAGCCCTGGTGTCTTGGCTAGCTTCAGATGCCTCTTTTCTAACTAAGGTTGGCATAAAAGTTGTCCTATAAATGACCAGTGATGCTGGGAATGTTTGTTCCAGGCTGTATTTCTAGCAGTCTTAGTTGGGGCATGAGATGGGGAATGGGAGATGAGGAGTCTGGCAGCATCAGACTCTTCTTGGTTTTTCAGGATGCTCAGTTGAGCGTTCTGGTCCCTTTTGACTCTGAAGAGGTGGAATGAACCAGAGCTGCCTGAAAAGCTATTGCATCACTGTTCTAGCCCCTGGAATTCAGGATATGAGGAGAAGCTTCTCATACCCTGACTGCAGAGCCTGGTGGCTGGGGCAACCCCAGTATCTACAGATGTGGAAGTGGATTGTTGGTGTGAGGGGAAAAGACCACTTTTTTCTGGCACTGTAATAAAGCTTTTATGGATTTACCTATACTACAGTTTTTAGCTCTGCAGCCTGTGCCCCACAAGTTGAGCAGGGCTAGCTGCAGCCATGCCGCAGGTCTCTTATTGCAGTGGGACCATGCCTGGGGCAAGGCAGCAGACAGGCTGCTTTCTGACCCCACCTCCCCCCCTCACTCTGCCTTGAAGCACTGAGAGTACTTAACACTGATGATGAAATGGTTCCAGTAGCTACCAGATAAGGCAGCATTCCATCTGGAGGAAGGGAGGGTGAGCTGCTTTGGTGGAGAACCAACATTTTGTGTTCCCCTCCCCACCCCCCAGTCTCCACTTCCCCCCTCTCCATTTAACCCTGCATCTCCATGCTTGTAACAAGTGGCGCCCCTAGCCACACTAGTGCTCCCAGTATTTCTATCACTAGTGGAGCAGAACTGGTGATAGCAATGGGAATCATTAGCAAAATAAGGCTAGTGAAACGAGTGGTGGTGGCAGCAGCTGTCCGTTCAGTTTGCATTGTACTTCCAACTGTAAGGAAAGGGTTAAATTCCTTAACAAGCAAATGACTTAATGGCTGTGGAATTGTGAATTGCTGCTGGAATTCCACAGCAAATGCTGGATTCTGCCAGTTTGGAAGTGTGGACAGTCCATGATCTCAGTTATGGAATTCTCTCCTGGACTGGCCCTAAAGGGTCACTAGAGTTATACAGAATAGTTATGGGAACTTGTATAATCTTGGTCTAAATCTTCTACCTTCACCCCCTATGCCCTGCAGACTGGCTTCAATGTGCTGTTGCTACCACGCTAATGCACATATGTCTGTTAGTCAGATCCCAGTATCATGGTTTTAGTTTCAGATGGGAACTGCTGAGCGATTTGCTTTTTGAATTGTGTGTTGTTGAGGGGACACTTTATACAAATGAGTTCCTGTTTGTAATGCCTTTGATCTTGTCGTATTGTTCCCCAGAATATACAGATGTGAGGAGCAAACAAATTTCTGTTTTAACCTTTGTATGATAAAGTATCTGAATTGTAAATGAAATAATGATGCTATTAAACATACTGGCTTTGGGGTTTTAATGCTACAGGGAGAACCCAATCTAGCTCTTGACACAGGCTTGGAAAAGATTCTCTGGGTATAGGTCCCACTACTCCTCCTCCTGCCTGTCACACTAAACTTATTCCTCCCTTCTACCTCAAGGGGTTTTGCCATGAGCTCTTGCCCAGAAAGCTGTTTTCAGTAAATTCAGACCCTGGTCACTTCATGGGAACCTTCTGAACAGTCTTTCTGGAAATCCCCACCCTGGCTGATCTTTGTTCCTGGCCTCAGAGAACTAGGGGAATTCGGCTGTTTTCAAGCTAGTAAAGGTGGTGCTTTTCGCTGGGCTGAATTGAACTTCACCAGTAAATGGTGAAATATTACTGTGCTGGCTCAACTGATCTGGTTGCAGATGGCTGCTGGCAGCCTGAGAACTGTCTGGGTTTCTGCATAATGTCTAATGCTGGTTTTCCCTTCTCAGGTGAGAGAAACTGAGACCATGGACCCAGAGAGGTATGGAGAGGACTATTTCTCTTCTGGAGCCTTGCCAGATGATGAAGATATCAGTGACCTCAGGCCTGACTTGACCGAAGAGAGTGACTGGTTTTCTGGTTCTGGAGATGATGATGATGGTATGTAGGCAAGAAATAGTCTTTACATTGGAGTCTTCCTCTGACTATTGCATCTTCATATCTCTGACCTGGAAAAACTACATAGTCCCCTGAGTCTCACAGGCTCTCTAATCCAGTGGCTCTCAAACTTTTTTTTTACTGGTGACCTCTTTCACATAGCAAGCCTGAGTGTGACACCCCCCCCCCCTTATAATTAAAAACCCTTTTTTTTTAATTTACACCCTTTTAAAAGCTGGGGGGAAAACACGGGTTTGGGGGGGGGGTTGACGGCTTCCGCCCCCCCCCCATATAATTTCATGACCCCCTGAGTGGTCGTCCTCCCCTCCCTCCCTCCCTCCCTCCCCCCCCCCCTGGTTTGGGGACCCCTGCTCTAATGGGACTTCCAATGGGCTACACAGTCTGTAAAGCTAAGCTTAGCAAGTCATTGAGAGGGATCAACAGAGCAGCCTAATCAAATACCTCCCATATGGAGGCTTCCTTGGGTGCAGTACACTGATAGGAACGGCAAAAGGGCACCGTGCCATGATGTGGGACTCCTTCTGTCTTCCCTCTCTATGGGGGCATCCAAGTAAGTCACCCCTGTAATGAGATTACATGCTATCTTCAATGGGTAGACAGACAATGCATTACTTAAATCCTTTCCCCCTCTTAATATGAAGGGGCTGTAAAGTTTAAATAGTTTTGTTAAATCTCATCTTCCTCCAGCCCCAACGTTTCTGAATCTTCCCACTTTGCCCCTAAAACCAGTGTAGTAGTGAAAGCTAGTTAAGTCAGTGTTTTCAGATAACTCTTTATGGCTTTCAAAACTCCTAGCATAAACTAGTTTAAACAGCTCTTTGTTGCCCTTTTTATGTGCACATTGTGTTCTCAAAAGGTAAAGAACAAGCTCTGAAATTAGTACCAGGCATGTTCAGGCAGATCTTGATGGTTAGTACCTTAGGGATGGGTGTTCAAAAGAGTGCCCTCCTGAAGCCAGCCTAGCACACAAGAGCATATTCGCTTTCTGAGCAAATCCTGGTACCCTGCAGCAAGAGCCACTTGATGGAACTGAAGATTTCTTCTCTGAATGAGGTAATCTTGAGCTTGCATCATGTGGCTTTGTGTAATCAAAATTATATTTAACTGGTGAAAGTACTTGCAGATAAGAGGGAACTTTAATCAAAGTAGAGCCCTCGTTAGACAATAGCAGCTAGTGCTGCTATATAGTGTGTGTCTGGGCTTTGGGAAAACACTCTGAAAGCAAAGGGAAACTAATTCTGTATTGTTTGCATGTTGTTTAGATGCTGAAGATGACATGACTTCAACCACTGAAGAGAGTCCTATGGTAGGTGGTGGTGTTTGAGCACACTCAGAAAAACCTAGCCCAACAGCCCCTCTGTGTGGTATCTGGCCGGCCTGCCTGCCTGTGAAAGGCTCTTGTCACCTTAACCCACTCCTCCTCTTCCTCCCACACCCCCCAAAGCAGCTGGCTTCCACATCCAGTCCACTGAAATAAGGTGCTCACAATGCACTGAACTCTTAAATGACCTCACCTGTCCTGCCCCTCCTGTCTCTCCTGTTTTGAAGTGTTTTGTAGCTGCTCATGACAGGGTGTGGTTTGTCTCTGCTTTATTCAGCTCTCGAGTGACAACTATATCCCTGAAGATCCTGGTAAGGGGACAAAGGATGTGGATGAAAACCTGGTGGTAGAGAATGAACTAACTCCACGTAAAGTCTTGCCCCCTGAGGAACTGAACCCGTCCAACAAGATTTCCATGGCCAGCACAGCTAACAGCAGCCTCTTTGAGAGAACAGAAGTTCTTGCAGGTAACTTCAGTCCCCGAAGTCTATTGACTCATTAGCCACACTGTAAATGTGGGAGGAAGGGGAAATGGGGATGCCAAAAATGGGGTTTGATTGTTCCCACTACTTTAGAGGGCAAGAATGCTGACCAAAAGCACACAACCCAACTGACTTTGTTCTAGTAAGCTGGGAGGCACTGAGTATTAGGGAAGCTTCTGTCCTGCTTTAATCAGAAGAAACTTTTTTTTATTCAACTCTGTTTTTTAATTATGGATAAACTGGGTGGAAAGTGACTTCTGGTCTCTAGATGCCATTTGGACTGAAAATGTCACTTTCAGCAAGATGGAAGCTGCCAGTAGAAAGCTCCAAAATGCTGGAACTCTAGGATAGATTTCATGGGTTTATGAGGCAGCTTCTCACAGGGTAGCAGTTTCCTCCTAAATGCTATATTCATTCCATACTCTCTTCCAGCTCTTATTGCAGGTGGGGCAGTGGGGCTGCTGTTTGCTGTCTTCCTGATCCTCCTGTTGGTTTATCGCATGAAGAAAAAGGATGAGGGGAGTTATGATCTTGGCAAAAAACCAATCTACAAGAAAGCCCCTACAAATGAATTCTACGCTTAAAGTCACCAGCACCTTGTGCCCCTCTGGGGAGAAAAACTGACTGTTAAAGCATTTGGACCTCAGCTGAGATGCTCCAAATCGATGCTCTCTTGGATCTAATTTCAAAGTGATTTTTAAAAAAAATATTTCTGTGCGACCCTTCCATCCTGCTAAACTAACAAGGGCACAACAAAATGCAAAGCGTCTGGGGGGAAACCTTGTCATGGCTATATTGGGGGGGCAAGGGAAGGAGTGCAAAAGATTGCCAAATTCTGTATTTTTGGTTGAGTGGAGGGTGTATATAATGCAGCTTATATGGAAGCCAATTGTGTGTGTTTGCATCTGGTGTGCATCTCTCCAATTTGCCTTGTTTTGTAGAAGGTTTTTTATTCTATTTCCCCTGTAGTATTTGGCCTGCTGCAGGACCGCCACATGTAAAACATTTTCTAGAGAATATCTATGAATCTCTTACACTACACTGTACCATTGCCTTATCTGGGAGGAGCTGTGCCCTTGGGAGAAATAACTTTGTGGCCTAAATGGCTCTTAAGGAGAAGTTTCCTCTTCCTTTTTTGGCCCTTGGTAGGGTCACAATCCGCAAAAATCAGGAAAGCCTCTTGGCTTGCTTGACTCTGAGACTAACCTTTCCCTGTACCAAGTCTCTTACAGGTGGAGAAATATTACCTTTTAATGTAGGATTTTATAAAAAAAAATGTTGTTAGGAAAAATAGCCTAATGTTTTATGTTTTGTAGAAACGGTTCTGAAATTTAAAAAAATCTAGTGTTAAAAAAAAAAAAAAATGTTAGGAATTTTTTTTTTTTAATCCTTTTAGTTTCCTTTGGCTGGGCATTTCTCTAGATGTGTGTGTATATATATTGTGTTTTATACAATTCATATTCTGAACTGAAGCAGCATTGACTACAGTATGTTACAGGTTTCTCTTTCTATATAGCAGCTACTGTATGCAATTGATATTTATGGGGATTTTCCATAATTTTTGGATTTGATTTTTATAGGATTATTTATGGTTCTTCTCATGTTTTGTTTATATTTTTTTCATTTTTATATATAAAACACTAATATAATGAATCTCTTATGATTGTCAAAACTATTTAAGCTTTATTCTGTGAATTTTTTTAATTATAAACTGAAGGCAATAACTTCTGCAAGAATTACTCTGTATGCAAAATTGGATTCTTAAAACATGATTAAAGTATATTGTAGGGAAAGATGGGGAATTTTTTAGCCTGTAATATATTGTAATCAGTCCTATAGAGCTATATATTTTATATATATATTTTTCCAGCAAAGTGTACAAATGTTAAGAATAAAAAGGCTAGAGATTTTTGGGCTTGTGCAGCCTTACTATGTGTAAGGGAGGGCGTATTGGTCTAGTTTATATGCTGCTCTTTGTGCAATGTCTTGTTTATGTTGAATGCAGTAATATTTTCCTTTTTTGTTCATAAACAGCTGGGGGTCAGGCTAATGGTTGCTGAACTAGCCAGGTCACTAACACTCCGCGTGCCCTGAATGCAGTGGCCATCAGATTAACTTCCATGAATTAGAAACAGTTGCTGTGTTTGAAAATGTCAGCCTTGCTCCTTCATAGCCAGGTGGTGGAGCGGAGATCCCTTGCCCCTCATTTCAAAGTGACACTTCTAATTTATGGGATGGGATGCAAACAAAAGTTGGAAGCTCACTGTGCAAAGGAAGTAACCTTTACCTTTTCTCTAGCAAAATTGCTGTTCAGTTTATAGGCTAAGCTATTTTTAAGAGTTTGAACTAGTCTCCTTTATTCCCTTTCCCTTCAGAAGGATGGCTTTCGGTATTTAGAATATTGTTTGTTCGTGTCTCCTGCTAAGGTGGCTCTCTGGGAACACTGACTTCCTCAAGCCATTTGCAGTTAACTTTTTTTTTTAAAGATGTTCTAGTGTATCATTTTAAGCAGATCCTACCTCTCAGAGTTGGTCCAGTTCCACAAAACATTTTTAGGACAGGCATGCATCTTCTACTCACTACAGGGTTTTCTGGCAGTCTTTGGCTAGTTCCAGAATTGGTGTATAAAACACCCACTTATCTTGGTCCTGTTGCATCAGTCTTATTTGCTAGATCTGAGTCGCTGCTTTTCCAGATAACAATGAAGATTACAACATAGCTGACTGTAGGGTGGCTTTTTGTGTATGTGGGGAGAGTGGAGGCAACTGCATACAACGTAGCCCATAGTGGTCTGATGTCCTCTTGCACAAGACTGCTTGAAATCATGCTGGTTCTGAAGGCCCTGGAGAATGTCTTTTTGTAGACCTTAGACCTGATTCTCTTTCCATTTGTAGTTCTGCACCTGTATAATTAAACTGGAATCAGTGCAGTTGCACCTGATTCTAGTGGTGTAAAGGAGAGGACAAGTGGATCTCTTCTATGTTCTGTAGCTATGGGGCAAGGGGTCTCCTCTCTGTGGACTCTCTGCTAAGGTTTGATCCTGTAGCTTGAGAACCCCTGCAACAAAGTCTCTAGCAGGAGTTGCCCCTTTTATTTTTATTTTTAAATGGGTTCCTTTCAATTCAAAGACTAGCCTGTCCCAGGGCCTAGCTCTGGAATGAATGAATATGTGGAAACTTTATTTTTTTTTTTTTCATTCTGCTGTTATGGAAGTAACCCATTTGCAACTCTTGTCTACAGACAGCGCCACCTGTGAAGCATGAATTTTTTTTTTTAAATGTGTGAAAGAGATTCTCTCATGTAATTGTGCTTTTTTTGTTTTGTTTGGGGTTTTTCCCACTGGTACTTGATCAAATAAACTGGTACTTTCTAAAACTTTTTGTTGTGTGTTTTTTTTTTTTTTTTTAACATAAACAATACCTGGCACTTAGGCCTTACCTGATTCAAATTTGTGTGTAATCTAGTTAAATCCATGCAAACTGTTGTGTGGAGATGCACATTGGTTTAAAACTGGTTATTTGGGTTTAATGCCTGCAAGTCTACTGCCCAGCTAATTGAATAGGTTTAAAACCACACTTCTAGAGCTTGTCTACATGAGGAGTCATTCCTGAATAGCTGCTCCTGATTAACTCCATGTGTGGATGCTCTTATTCCAGAACGAGCACTTTAGTCCAAATTATCTTAATCCAAATTAGTTCACTTTAAATTCACACTTTATCTTATTCCAGATTAACTAAGGGTTTATCTACACATAGAAATTAAACTGATGCAACTCCAAGAACCTTAGAGCTACTGTTGCCTTCAGGATCCAATGCACCTAGTCAGCCTCTTAGAACCTCATTGCCTGTTCTCTAATAGTGTGAGGCTGCTTAAACACAGCCACTCCATAACCATACGGTAAGGGAAGGCTGCAAAACTGCCTGGCCTAGGGGCTACAGCAAGACTGCTCCCTAGGAGAAGTGATGCACCTTCTACAAGGTGCTATATTTAACTGGATTAGAGCCCCTGTGGGAGTTTTAGGGTATGTCTATGCTGGAAACTTCAAAGTGCTGCTGTGGGAACGCTCCCACGGCAGCGCTTTGAAATGTGAATGTGGTCGTGCTGGAGAGAGCTCTCCCAGTGCTCCTGGTAATCCATCTCCACAAGGGGATTCGCTCTGAGCCCCAGCACTCGGAGCCTGTCTATACTGGTACTTTAAAGTGCTCAGACTTGCTGTGCTCGGGGGGTGATTTTTCACCTCCCTGAGCCAGCAAGTTAGAGCGCTATAAAATGTAAGGTGTAGACAAGCCCTTATTCCCTTCTAGATGCCCCAGGTGCTTAGTGGGCAGCATTAGCAGATGTCTAGGGAAATGGGATGGGGCTCTCCCATTCAGACTCCTACGTGGTTGTAGCAGAAATGTTTATTTCATTCCTCATTGTTTGCTAATGTTTTATGTCCTGTCTACTAGGCTCTTGAGCAATCTGCTTCTTCTATAAGGCCAATATATCCGCCAACTTCTCTGAATCATGTGTGATGTTTACTCCTCTGGGACTTGCTGTTTGCCGAGGGAACTGAGGCTGATTTATTCCTAGGTTCTCCATGTTCACATGCCTCTTGCTACAGTCATGAGGGGTGGGTGGATTTACTTTTCTGAATAAGCTCTTCTGCCCAGACTTCCTCTTTTTTGAGCTGAGGAAATGGCCTGAACTTTCCAAAGCTTCCACCACAATAGTACCACAGATGAAACAAATAATAATGCAAAAACTTTGTGTTGTAAAGGGAGCGTGGTGGCTTTTGCCCACATCAGTAACCTGGGCCCTGCTCCATTTTCCCCAGTCTCTGGGGAAAGGGCTTTCTCAGACACTGGGTTGAATTTGCAACATCTTGGGGTTGGAGCAAAGTAGCAGAACTCAACTGTTCAGTTCCAGCAGTCACTGCCCTCCAGAGTTTACAGCACAGGGACTCTGTGCATAAGACTTTAGAAAAAAGGCTGATTATACTACACCTATGACCCATGAGATGTAACTGAATCATTTCACCTGCTGGAACAGGAGTGGTATAAACCTGCTGCACTTCTTAAAAATAAGTCTATAAAGTCCCACTTCACCCAGCTACTAATAACTCCAAACCCTCCCAGATTCCAGTCCAGCCAAGTCACATGGCTTTGGGCAGCTCTTACTTACATAAAAACAAAGCTGGCAGGACAAAGTTCAGAGGCAGGCCCCACCACTTGGAATCAACGTAACAATTTTTATCCTCTTAATGAGCTCTCTTGTACTCGGAGCTAAAGGTAACCTATGTTTTAATCAAAAAGAAAAATCTGTTCATGTGCTTCCCCAGATGGCCTTAAATATACCCCAAAGTGAAATGAATGTATATCTCATGGGGGGAGGAGTGTCCCACTTTCAAAAATGTTTCTATTTCCGGGCCGAGGGAAGCAGGAAGCTGCCAGGGAGAGGGGATCTGCCCGCCAGGTGCGGAGCGCTGGGCCACCAAGCCCTGAGCCACTGCAGGAGGTGGCCGTGCTGAGCGTGGGGCACGAGGGCTGAGGAGCCCGGGCTTCGCTCCTCCGGTCACGCCCGCTGCCCCCCCAAATGGATCCTCTGGAGTCTGGCCGTGCTGCCCCCCCCTTGCCGGCAGGAGCCCAGTGGTGGCCCTGCAGGCTCCGCTTTTGAAAAAATTGCTGGGCTGCCCAGGTGAGGGAACTAGGAAGCTGCCGGGGAGAGGGGATCTGCCCGCCAGCTGCTGCCTGCCCCACTGCTCTTCTCCCCCCAGCTCTCGGGAGAAGCGAGCAGTGCCCGCCCGCCACCCCTTCCCCCGCGCCGAGCCCCTCCGGGGGGGGGGGGCACAGCATGGCTGGAGGAGCCCGGGGGGGCTGCGGAGCGGCCAGAGGAGGAGCCAAGGTGGGGGGACGCCTTTTTTATGGTTGCTCCCCCCTGCACTGAGAAACTGGCTACGTCACTGGGTGGGATACTCACACCTGCCCCTACTGAAGCCTGATCTATGCTAGAAAATTAGGTCAGTTTAATGTCATCAGTGTGAAAAATCCACATTCGTGAGCAGTGTAGCTAACAGGACCTAAGTCCCTGTGTAGACAACACTAGGTGGTTAGATATTGGCAGAGTTCTGAGAGACCCTCAGCAGAACTGTCCTTTTGCTCCCAATTGCTGCTTCCATGAGTACAGTCACTGCACTCTGCCAGTCCCTTCTCTTGGGCTGAGCAGTTTTTCAAAAGCCAGTGTTATCAGGATGAAATCTGAAAAGGTTGGGGTGGGAAGCCAGTGCCATCCCTGGGAGACGTGAAACTGGCTGCCATGCTACCTTAAGGGAGTGAGCCGCTCCCTCAGGGAGCTGCAGGGACATTCCACAGAGGGAGGAGACAGATTGCTTGACCAGGCCCCAACAGTAGCTAGGAGACTTTTTGTAGCAAAGTTCAAGTGAAAACAAAAAGCCCCTACCGGTCAAAAGAAAATCTGGCAGAGAGACTCCAGGGGTGTGCTGCTGATCACAGCAGAGAGAGGATTCCTGCTCCAGGCAGATGATTTACCAGGGCCCTGCTAACAGAGAGATCTTAGTGCTCAAGAGAGGAGCAGTGAGTTATCCCTGCCCCTGGGCCCAAAGAGAACCCAGGCTGGGCTTTCCCCTCTAGAGAAGGAAGGTAGCAGCTATGTCTACACTTCGGCAGCACGTAGAGTATAGGCACTACATGTATAGCCAAACGCTGGAGGGACAGGTCAGCTGGCTCCACACTTGGATGTGTAGCTATACATTGCATCGGAAAGCTCCGGCCATGGGGAAAGGCTCCAACAGCAGGGAGATGCCAGAGTGTTGTTTCCCTGCTGCCAGAGCCTTTCCCACTGCTGGAACCTTTCACTGTAGTGGGAACAGGCTCCTTGCAGCGGGGCAGGAGCAGGCCACTGTACTTCTAAAGAGAGCAGAGTAGCTGTGGGAGGCACTGCTTGGGCATGTAGAGAGCCCTGTGGAGTATATACACTCGCCTAAGCCACGCCTCACCATCTACACTGCTGTTTATGTCCATGTTAGCTGGGCATACAGTGTCTGTACATGCCGCAGTAAGTGTAGATGGACTCAGAGATGGCAAAGAGGGAGGAGGTGCTGGAGGCTAAATATGTGACCTCTGAACAGCCCCAAGTAGGATGACCAGATCACAGGGATGAAATATCGGGACGCGGGGAGGGGCGGGGGGGGGGGGGAGCAAAAAAAAATGGCGGCAGAGCAAAGAAAAAAAAAAGCAGTTTCGCAGGGGCAGGGGGCATTAGCAGGCCCCAGCCGCGCCGGGCGCACGTGCTGCCCACCCCAGGGCAAAAGCTGGCCCCGATGCGGAAGGGGCTGGGGATAAAGAGGGCATGGGGGGGGACACCGATAAGAAGCAAAGTCCGGGGCTGGCCGCGGGGCAGCGGCAGTGCATGTGAGCCGGGGACCCCGGGGGCAGCGCGGCGCGGGAGTGCAAGGGGCCAGGGCTGGCACAGCCGAGCCACAGCAGCGGCCGGTCACCTGAGGGGCTCCCCGGGGCTCCAGGCTGGGCAACGGGCAGGAGCCAGGGCTTTTCCCAGCCCCTCAGAGCCTCCCGCCCCCCAGCCCGCCGTGGGCACATGCGGCGCGTCCCGCCGCCGGCAGGGAGCCCCGCGCCTCTCCCGCTCGGCTGCGCTCCAGCGGCTCCTTCCCGGCGGGGCGAGCTGCTGGAGCGCAGCCGAGCAAGAGAGGCGCAGGGCTCCCTGGCAGTGGCGGGGAAGTTTATGGGGACCCCGGCTGGCCCCTCGCCCCTGTCCGCCGGCCTCCCTGCCTGGGACAAGTCTCGCCCCCGCAGCCCCTCTTCGCCGCGTGTCTCCGGCGGCCCACGCTGCCCACCCGAGCCAGAGCCAGCCCCGGCTGCTGTCTGCACGCAGCCCAGGCCATACCCAGCTAGCCCCCGGCAGCCGCAGCAACTTTCCTTTCCCCTCCCACGCTCCTAGTAGTTGCCCGACCCTCCTCCTAACTTCCTCCCTCCATGGAGAGATCCAATGGGGGAAGGAGGGGGCGGAGTCGGGGTGGGGGGGGGCGTGAGCGCCGGAGCGGAGGGCAAAATTGCTTTTTTGTCCAGTGTCCCGACCGAACATCGGTCGGGACGCGGGACAAAGAAGGAAATATCGGGACTGTCCCGATAAAATCGGGACGTCTGGTCACCCTAGCCCCAAGGCCAGAGGGACTCTAACCTCCCAGGGCTTTAGTGTAGATGTCACCATGGCACTGGCTATGCAGCTGAAGGGCCTGTGCTGAATGCCCCTGCTGGGGATCTCTGACTACTACCACTGCCAACACAATTCCCATGTGCTCAGCCTCAGTGCCAGCCGGGGGCTTTGCAAACTAGAGTCACACCAGCCAACCCAATACACATCCTCCTCCTCCACAGCTCAGAAACAACCCTCCGCCCCGGCTGGCTAAAGCACAGAGCTACTGATCTCTTCCTTATCTAGGCCTGTAATTCTATAGCAGGAAAGAGACCCCATACACGCACCAACAGCTGTCTGGCTTTGGGGATAGAGTGTGAGGCAGGGCCAGCTCTAAGTTTTTTGCCGCCCCAAGCAAACCTCCAAGAGCGCAACTGCCGAAGCAAAAAACAACAAAAAAAAACCCCTCCGAGAGCGCCCGGAATGCCACCCCTGAAATTGTGCCGCCCCAAGCACGTGCTTGGTTTGCTGGTGCCTAGAGCCAGTCCTGGTGTGAGGGGAATGGCCTCCACAGTCTCAGGACTTTTGGCTACCCTCTGGCCACAGCATCTCAGCGGGGAGAGGCACAGGGGCATGAGAGGAGCAGAGTAGGGCCTTGTGGGGGCACTGCATCCGTCCTGCAGTCCCACAGTCAGCTGGAGGGAGGGAATGGTATTTTCCTGAATTGAGAAACAATGTATTTTCCTGTCAGCACTTCCCCCACAAACAGCAGAGGGACCAGCTCTGAGGCAGGAAGGGAGGCTCATGCGTAACTTTCTAATTGCAGGCAGGCAGGGCTGGGAAGGGATAAGGGAAGCAGCAAGCAAAGGGAATCAAGAGCCCTTGGCCATGCCCCGTGCGTGCTCACGCATCCTCTCCCTACCTCCACTGTCACCTAAAGGGAAGAGGGCAATATGGTAAGGCACTGGACTGGGACTCAGGATACTTGGCTCTGTCACTGGCCTTCTGGGTAACCTTGAGCAAGTCACTTGCTTCTCTCTCTGCCCGTTTCTCCTCCCACCCTTGGTCTGTCTTGCCTATTTTGATGGTAAGCTCCTTGGAACAGGGACCATCTCTCACTGTTTGTACCACGCCTAGCACAATGGGTCCTTGAGCTCTTCCGGGGCCTCTCCGTGCTACCATAATACAAATGATAACCGATGTGCTGAACTCTGGGATGGGCAGCAGCAGCCCTGCTCGGACCATGCCAAGAATCCTGCAAGTACTTCTGGGCCCTCCCAGTGTAAGAGAGATGTCAACACATTCAGGGTAGATCATCAGAAGGGACTGGGCACTTGGAGAGGCACAGGGACCAGAGTGTGGGCATTTGGCTAACAGAAAGTGGAGCTGGAGATTAGACTCGTCTGTTTATATCTGGAGCATTCACCACACAATGCTTTGGGTCAGCAGGAGCCTGCCCTAGGCCATGCAGTCCACTCCCCAGTATCACAGCAGGGCTGGCTTCATTATCCCTGTTAGCTGGTGACTAGCCTGAGCCGTGGGCATCTGTAATGATGGGGATTAGGCAAATCCTAGGGCTCTGAGGGAGGAAATCAGGCAGGTTGCCTTTGGGCATGAGACAGCCATCAATTAAAAGCCTTTGTTCTTGGTGTTCTCTGTCATCCCAGGATGCACATGGCACATGTCAGAACATTTTTTTCCTGGAATCCAGCTTAAAAACTTCCCTTTGCCCATTTGGAACCCGTTCTTTTGAGTTGCACCTCTCTAAACCGCCCTGGATACCTGCCGCTTCCTTGCAGATGGTGAATTGAATGTGAATCAACGGGAGGCTGTTGCCAGAAGGGCAAATGCTCTATTGAGCCGTATTAAGAGGAGCATCGTTTGTACACCACACCAGGTAGTTTTTCTGCTCTACTTGGCACAGGGGAGGTGCCAGTCATTGCGTTGTTGAAAATAAAAAGCCAGAGACAAACCGGTGCATTCAAAGAAGCGGGACCAAAAGGAGAGAAGGTTTGGGACCTTTACAGACACATTGGCATTCAGAGCTATTAACTGCACCAAATATAAAACAGAGTCCAAGCCACCAAGAGAGAGAGAGAGTGCTGTTAGTAGAACCATAATTAACCGGCGGAACTCACTGTTGCATGATAAAATATCATATTTAAACACCTAGATTAGTAGGATTTAAAAAGGGAGCAGCTCTTATTATGTCTAAATCACATCTGCAGTGACTCACTGGCATAAGGGCTCTAGAGTTTCCTGCTTAAGTCAGTAGTTGATCAGCAGCGGGGGAGGAGTGTTAGTAAGAATTCTCCCTTCCCCCATGCCATCTGAGTGTTGCACAAATAAGTGCATGATGGAGGTTTAAATCTCTGTACGGGTCCCTGTCTGACAGATGGACTGCTGAGCTGAGCTGAGCAGTGATGTTTCTGTTTTTGATGGAGCTGGGCCTGAGACACCAAGTTTGGACCTGGATCCTAAAGTCTGGGATTTGGATCTGGATTTCGGGCTTGGGCCTGTCTATAGTTCCCTTATAAGAGGGGACCTAGGAGGAAAGGTGACGAGACCCAGTCAGAAGGAAAGCAAGTGGGCTCGGAAAGGCTGGGAATGTAATGAGTTTGCAAATCTGGAATGGAAAAGAGGGCAGAGGGACTGGCCATTCCCCTGAGGGAGGGACAAGCCATGGCTCCAGTTGCAGCACGTTAACGCTGGTGAAGTGTCAGTAAAATGTGGATGATGAATTGCTGCATGCACCTAGCTAAGCGCCTGAACCAAGGATAATATTTAAAATCCCCTGTACATAAATAACTCCCCATTCATTTTGTATGCACTGCCATCTGCTGGGCTAACCCACTCCCTACGTCCCTGGGCCCTCAAGCCACCAAGTGCCCCAAGCTGCTCTGGGAACGGTTTCGTTCCATGTCCGTGATGTCATGGTGAAAAGGAAATCAGCAGGGAGCTTTTTCCAGCTGTGGAACAGGTACACCCCATTGACTGTGGAGCGTGCGTGATGGGCGAGATAAGCACTCGGTGTGCGGCCTACGCCTGCCGCCACATTCAGAGCGCTCACTTCTGCGTGCTTTGCAAGTTAGTGGTGCTGATTTTCCACCCTGGGTAAAATGGAAAAGGGCAGGCGGAAGGGGAGTAGTTTCCATACGCCTGCAGCTCACCAGCTCAGCTCGCCTTGGCAAAGGGCCTACTCCTCTAGACCAGTTCACTGGGTGGCAAGAGAATCAGCCACTGAACGGACACCCACCTCAACCCCTCCCCAGCCACTCTGATTACCCCCTCTCCTTCCCATCTCACTGCTTCACTTGATCCCAGCTGTTCGTGTGCTGAGGCCAGGGCACCCCCTAATTGCTTCTGCTACCATCATTTCATCAAAAGCTGCAGTTCCGTAAGGAAGCCTGGGGCCTTGTCTAGGCAAAGGATTTGCCCTCATTGCAGCCATCGGTGGCCATCTTTGAAACCAGGATCTGCCAGTGCAATTGAGCGGCTTTGCCTGGCTACACGATGGGTTTACATGTGTGTAGCCATACTAATGGTGGGAGTCAGAGCAAATCCCCAGTCTCGGCAAGCTTTGTGTCTGCACAGATCATGCTCCAGGTAGGCCACATCACCTTGCCGGAACAAGGACGGGTGCTGTAGACTGTCCCAGACATGGCCGCTTAGGGGCAGGACCGAGGGCCGTTCTTGGGATTAGCAGCATTATATGCCGCAGGGCATATTATTCCTTCTCGTGTATATTCTCAGTAAAGCCCGGAGTACCAGCAGCTGGTAATAATCTCATGTCATTCAATGTGGCTTCCTCTTGCATCAGCAGAGAGCAGTGGAAGTGGTGGTGTTACCAAGACTTGGCAGTCTAACTATTTTGCAGGTACATAGTGCCACTAATTAATGACCAGCTGGCAAATGGAATTTTAAAGAGCCTCAGTACTTAGATGCCACAGCACCGTGGTGCAGAGACAACCTGTAACTCTTGATGGTGTTGGTGGGGGGGTGTCGCAATGTAAAGATTCAGGGGTGGTGGGGTATGTGACCACCCCATGTGTTGCCTCTGGCCCCTTTCCCACTCCCTCTGCACCTCCCACACCTGCTCCAAGCCGGCACCACCTTGTTCCCACCCCCCTCACAGCTCCTTCCCCACTTACATCGCCTCCCTGCTGCGGGCATGCTGCGGGCCAGAGCAGGCTCCGGGCACCTACTGCTGAGCAGGTAACTGCAGCTGTGGGCGAGGACGGGTCCGGACTCAGTGGGCTTCCTCATGCCCCCCCTGGCAGAGCTGTACTGCTAGTCCCATGTATCTTCCCTGCCTCCGGGTGCCTCCTAGCAGGGTTTAGTGGGAGCGCTAGGTGCCGATGCCTTTCCGAGGCACATCCCTCTAAGTAACATTCAGACTGACTCCCACCCTGACAGAAATCGGGGGGGGGAGGGGGAGAGGCACGTGACCCTGTGTGCCCCCCCCCATGCATTGCCTGTGCAGTGATGGGTGCTGTAATAAACCCTGATCTAGAGGCACTGGGAAGGGGCGGGGGAGAGGAGATTTGTGGTGTGGAAGTCCAGGGGGCTACCAAAATCCAAATTTTTAGCAGCCCTGGTAACCCAGATCATTTTCACAGTGAAAAGACTCCAGAGAAGATGAACAACACTAAGTAGAATCAGGAGGCTAAACTTCAGCCAGCAAAACAGGCCAATGGACAGGATGGTTGAAGAGGGAGGGGGATTTTAAGGGATTCTAGAAAGAAGGTACAAAGAACATCCCACTACAGAAAGGAATTCAAGGAGCCTGTGTGATGCCTGTGGAATGGGGAGGCATAGGATCCTCCCAGAGACAGCCTCATGTTCAGATAATGCTCAAGAATATTTCAAGATGCATGTTCTAGACTTGCTAAATCGATGTCTTCCATAGCAGTGAGTTGGAGCGAATGCGGGGCCTGTCCTGATCTGCATTTGATCCGGGAGTGGAGCAGCTCCCAAAATTTAGCCTCCAAATTCCACAGCCCAGTAACCAGATTGAGCAGGGTCGAGAACCCAGGCTCGTTCTCTGACAAGCCAGAGTCGCTGTTTTATGGCTTGTTGGCTGTGATTGGTCAAAAAAGGTGGGGTTACTTCCCAGGGAGAGATTCTGCTTTGAAAAGGACAATTCCCTGCCTCCACCAACCTCTGAAAGGAGGAGGCCATCAGTAAAGCAGGGAATTCTCTCTTCTTCCTGATGCCGAAGCCTAGAGAGTGGAGGAGACTACACGTTTCCTGTCTGTGGATGCTCAACGAGCCCTTCGCAAGGGCGTAGGAAAGTAAAAAAACTGTACGCTCCCAAATTATGATCTTATGACTTTTACAGCACCCAAAAACACATTGGGCATTTCACAGGGCCGTGCCCCCAAGAGCTTACAGTCTCACGCGTGAATGAGATGATGGATAAATTGAAATGGAAAGGGCTGTTCCCTCCCAGGATGATCTTAGAGGCCAATGCCAGGGAGTTTAGGAATCATTCAATTTAAGCAGATGCCTATTGATTGAGGTGTATTTTGCTTGAATTCAAAGGTATCCTGCCCTGAGTGGAACCAAACCTTCCAATGTTGTGCTAATATCTGAGACCACAAAGGGGCGTGGCTTGGTCTTTTTCCTCCTTCCAGGCTGAGTGAAAGGCAAAAAGAGGAACAAACAGCAGAAGTAGACTGAAGCCCACATTCGATTTTCAAAAATCTCTCAGTTTTAGTAACCTCTGGCGACAGTACCTCGGGGGAGGAAACTGCATTTTAAAGCCACATCATTTGTTCTCAAATGGAGCATTCCAGCCGTTGCTATGGAACCAAATGGGGCACAATAGTTCTGTGAGGTGCCATGTGTTTGCAAAAACCATTACGAGGTCTTATGAAAGGAAGCTCTAATTGGCTGATGCCAGTTAGGCCCAGGCCTGAAAGAAGTTAAACTGTATCTGATTGAGCGACTGGGTATTAGTTGTAAAAAAAGTAATCAGCATGTTATAAAAGTCACTTTGTGCATCCAGAAATCACTTTGAAAAGCCCCTCCGTGAGGATCTGCTGCTCTGCAAATGACAGAACATTTGAGGGTTAGCATGCTTCTGCCTCTGCACGTAGGGTGACCAGATGTCCCGATTTTATAGGGACAGTCCCGATTTTTGGGTCTTTTTCTTATATTGGATCCTATTACCCCCCACCTCTGTCCCGATTTTTCACACTTGCTGTCTGGTCACCCTACTCTGCACGGGGGATGGACTGGATGACCTCTCGAAGTCCATTCCAGCCCTACATTTTTATGATTCGATGCTTTGTGCACTGAAATATTAACTGGGAGAGTTACAGTTAAACATTAGTGACATGGAGAAATGGAGTATGGGAAGTGTTTCAAATGGGCAAAGATGACAGACTTATACCAGGAACAAGTCGGTTTTATAATATATGGTTACCAAAATCAGTGCACAAATTATGAGAAGTGGATGACCACAGACAAATGTGTCTTTTAAAAGTAAAAGTACTGGTTATGAAAAAGATTTGTTACTACTCCTATGGAAAGTCCATAGATATTAATGATCAAATAAAAAAGTTTTTAAAAACTCCCAGAAAACAATTCACTCTTTATAATAGCGTGGTACTGCAATGGGACTTTGTGCTGCAATATATTTCCCTAGACTGTGCATACATTCTCTGGTTTGTTATTGTAGGGTTACTGCTGAGCCCTGGGCGGCACACACTGGTTTGTCACTGAAGATCAATCCTGAGTACTGGGGCTGCACCCTGCTTTCTTATTATAGGGTTGCTCTCAAGCGTGGAGCCATTTGTGAGCTGCGTGCTGTGTGCGTGCTCTGGCTTGTTACTGATGACAAGCACTGAGGATGTTCTTGGTGCAGTAGGAGACACAAACAAAGCTAGACCCTGCCCTGAGGATCCCACGCTCTTGGAGGCAGTTTATTGCAGGGCTGTTGCTGGGCTCAGTGGTGTGAACTGGAGAAAAATGTTTGTTTGTTAAAGAAGGCTGTTCCGCCTTGCCTTTCCCTGTGATGCTGGGAGCACCTTTCTCAGCCCTTAAGGGGAGCTCTGTGTGGCTCAAAAGCTTGTCTCTCTCACCAACAGAAGTTGGTCCAATAAAAGATGTTACCTCGCCCACCTTGTCTCTCTAATATCCTGGGACCGACATGGCTACAGCTACACTGCATACAAAGATGGCACCAGTCATGTATAAAGGACAGCCCAGATTCTGGAAGCAGGTGCCTGGGACTAGTTTGGGCCTTTTCGCCTCCACCAGGCCCTCGTAGTGCATCCAGTCTGTGGATTTCCTGCCTGTAGTGATGTGGCTCTTTTAGCACCAGCCAGCTCTCCGGAAGCCTCCAGAGGGTTTACCTAGGAAACCAGAGCACTTTTCTTATACTAAGGCTAGAAAGCCCAGCCAGTCCCTGGGCTCCTTATTCAAACAAGGAGGCCATTTTCCTGCTCACTTTCACCCAGCCCAGCTTTCAGTTGAGATACCTGGTGTCCCCAGCTCAGGGATGCAGCAGCTAGTCCAGTGAATCGCACGTGTCACGAATCTGACTCCTGATCCCTGCTGGCACCATTGTTCATTGGCTCTGGAGGGTCCTGGTGTCCTCCCTCCACCCCACTGCAGGCCTTTGTCTGATCCAGAAGGACTGAGTACCCGCCTTTGGAGAGGGCATGAGAACCTCTGTTTAAATCAATGAGAGCGTCTCTCGTGTCCAGCGGGACCCGGAAAGCCCCTTTCGCTCAGGAGATTGTCCCAGTCTCCATATGTGGGATGAGCTGGTGGGTCTCAGTCCAGTTCCAGGTGGACACGTCTCAAAAACAACCTGCCACCACAACCTGCGCCAAGTGGACCCGTTGCTGGGGGGGTTCTGCTCGGGGAAGGATTGAATGGGCCTTGCCCTTGGCAGGCAGGGCTAAGCGACCTGGCAGAGGCTGGTCTGCCACTCTCTGTGTTGTCCCTGCTCTGTGGATTAAACTGGACCTTTTAGCCTATGGGACTCTCAAGCTGGCCCCTTTTCACCTTCTTCCAAATTGGGAGGGACCCGTCCCCACACACAAATAGGACTGGTCTCTCTAACCTCCTGCCCCTTCGTCCTGCTTAGCCAGCAGGGCCCATCTCTGCCTGCTCAAGGGCAGGCGTTTGCTTTTCCCCTTCCCCTCTCTCTCAGGCCCTTCCATAGTCCCTGCAGCTGCCAGCCGGCCTGCCGCCAGCCCTCCTTGCAGAGCCGCCTTGTACACAACTTAATCAATTGGACACGGCAGGAGCACCCAGGCAGGTAAACACAGCAGCAGGGGTGTGTCAGGGCTACACTAAACAGTGACAGGATCCAGGGCTGTGTCTGGTGTGAGCCTGGGGGCAGGAGTGGGAGGGTGTTTTATGGCCAGAGCAGATTTTTTAAGAAATCCTGTTCTATCATGACTGCCTCTTTGGCCCCAGGTTCAATAGAGGGATCTCTGGGGTAAGGACACTGTATTAACACAAGACAGTCTGGTCCATTTCATTAAGTGCCCTGTGCCACCCTGGTGCTACCTAAATAATGGTGGTGACTGAGCCACCCTTGTCCTGGCAAACCCTGCCCCAAGCAGCAGCTACTCGCCTTCCCCAGTAAGAAGAGGAGCCTGAACAGAAGAATCCTGAGCCAAGTCTCTTCCTGTCCTTTCTGTAGCAGCTTTTCTGAGCCCTCAGCAGCAAAGATGCCTGGCAATGGCCCAGCCAGAGTCCTGGTCAATGGGGATGCTGAAGTTAACAAAATCCATAGCCACAGTGTGCAGCAGCAGCTCCCCGGCCCCTCTTCCGATCCTGCCTTAGCTGACCTGACATCGTCACCCCTGGTTCTAGCCCTGTGATCATGGCGAATGGTTGGGGTTAGGCCCTGAGCATTTTGGGCAAAGCCTTGATTTGACTGGACACAAGCTTCTTCTAGTTATGTTTCATGGCATACATACAAAGAAACTGGATGAAAACATAAATACACTGGCTGGGAGGTTACAATGTAACACTACTTAGAATTCAGAACATGCCAGAACCCCAAAACAGAGAGAAACAAAGCAGGCTGCTCCCTAAAACAGAGAAGCACAACGCACTCCACCTTATTGTAGGCTGGCTGGCTGCCGCTAACATACTTCCCTACTGGGACTCCTAGCCTACCAGAATACCCTCCACTGTTAAATCCTGATGCGGACCTTCAGAGAGATGCCTTGTGGCTACTCATGGGCAGGTTGCTCCTGGTACTTCCCAAAGCTCAGTCTTACTCTTCTGGCACCTTAGAGACTAACAAATTTATTTGGGCATAAGCTTTCGTGGGCTAGAATTTGTTAGTCTCTAAGGTGCCACAAGGACTTCTTGTTGTTTTTGCTGATACAGACTAACACGGCTACCAGTCTGAAATACGGTGTCATTACAGTTGGTCAGTCCATGGAAAGGAAATAAAATTTTGCAGGCATGGCAGCACTGTGGGGAAGATTTTGATTGTAGGCCTCCCAGAACACAGTTCCCACCTCCTCCCAATGTTTCCAGTTTCCAAGGGGAATTCCTGCCTGATAGTGAGTGGAATTCCATACTGGCTGCTCCTAGATCTCCACAGTCCTTGGGGCAGATTGGAAGAGTCTGCCCAGATCCCTGCTGTGTGTGCGCACATGCATGTCTCCCTGTCTCCCCCTTTCATCTTGCCCATGCCCTCCCTATGGCTCTGTGCCCCTCATTCGTGCTTTCACTATCTCTTCTGGCACCTCTCCCTTTCTCTCGATTCTCCTGTCACTGGTCAGGGCTCTTTGAAAGCTGCTTGAAATGTTTACCCTGCAAACCTCGCTGAGGTTTTGGGTCTAGACAGCAGAGGAGGGAACGAGTTCCTGCTCAGAAATGTGGCAGTCTCATAAATACTAACTTGCAATGACTGCTTCGTGGTTATACTTTGACCAAGGTGCCAAAGAGCTAAGAAAGAAAGAAGAGTGTCAGGCAAGATTTGTCCATGTGCTTAGAGCCCTGCGCGGATACAAAATTTGTATCTGCATCCGATCCGCAATCTGCAAAAACTGTCTGCGGATATCTGTGGATTTGTAGGGCTCAACATGTGATGCCTCTGCACCAAAGAGATTCTGGCTCTTGCAGAGGCTTCTGGAAAGACCAGCCGTTCTCAGAAGCTGGGAAAATCCAGAAATGCAGCCTGGCAGCAGGGAAGAGCAATTGTTTTGCATGAACTGGGCTCCCAGGGCACTGAGGCCTAATCCTGCTCTGTCTTAAACTTTCCCCCAGCACTGTGTCATTTCCTCACTCACTGAGAAGTCTTGTTGTGCTGTGTTCACAGTCTGGTGCTCCTTCTATCAGACACCACAGGAGGAGCATGGTGTGAAACCAGAGCGCCAGTGGCTAGATCTCTGGGAGGTTCCCTGCCTCAGGGATGTGTGTTTACAAAGTGCTTTGCAGAGGGACATGCTAGCTGGAGGGGCTGATTTTACTTTACAATGCATTTACACAGTGGTGATTAAAAGAACAGGAGTACTTGTGGCACCTTAGAGACTAACAAATTTATTTGAGCATAAGCTTTGGTGATTGGCTCCATTTGGAGGCAAAGACCTCCTGCAGAGGCACAGCAACGTTTGCTCAGGGAATTGCACCCCCCCTTTCCCCCATTAGAGTATGTGTTAAGAGCCACTACACTTGGGGGATGGGCTTGGTCAGCAGCAGTAAATGAACCAGGGAGAGGCCAGCAGTGAGCAAAAGGCTGCATGGCCAGATATTCATGCTGGCAAACACCAGTTCATACCTAGGAACCAACAGGCCTTATAGTTTGCAGAGAGTCCCTGGTCTGCCATTGATCAGGAAGCCATTTGCCCATGAAACACATGGCACAGTGAGAGAGGAAGTCATTCCCTCTGTAAAGCATAGCAGGGTCCAATTCTTTTGCACGTAACCTAGCAGAAGAGACTATATGACTATGATTCGCCTTGAGCTGGGTTCTTTGGGATCGACACAGCCCTAGGCTGGCCTATTGGTTTGATTATATATATAGCCAAATATGCTATAGTAGCCTCACCGTTGGTTGGCTGGTGCTGTGTGATCCATGCTATTTGGATCTCTCCCCCCTACAGATCAATGGGGTTGAGACGGACAGGCTAGACACTTATGAACACGAGTTCAAATCTTCATGGGGCCAGAGTTCCAAAAGAGCTCAGCGCCCACCCTAGACACCTCCTGAAAACCTGGCCATGTGCTTTGGTACCCAAGCGGGAGCTGTTCTCTCTGGAAAATCGAGGCCAGTGTCAAAAAGTCTCTTAGGATTGAATGTTTAGACCCAGATTCACAGGGAATGAACCAATCATCTCCCTACTCCCCCCCCCCCCCTCTGCATGCACAGGGCTGTTCAGTGGTGTGGCAGGGGCATCAGGCATTGGATGGGGAGCTCATCATGTGCAGGATTGTTTGTATCTGAACACTGCGCATAATAAAGGACGTGGTGGATATTCCCCATGGGCAGTGGCTGAGCTAAGAGCCCAGATCACCAGCCTTGGGGCCAAAATTCTTCTTCATTCCCAAACTTGCTTCACCCTCCATCTTCCCACTGGTTATAAACCACTGTTACGTTCCACCTCGCTCCTTGCTGGGCTAGCCATTCCCCAGTGGGGCTTCAGAGTAACAGCCGTGTTAGTCTGTATCCGCAAAAAGAAGAACAGGAGTACTTGTGGCACCTTAGAGACTAACAAATTTATTAGAGCATAAGCTTTCGTGGACTACAGCCCACTTCTGGGGCTGGCTCCCAGGAGCATAAGTGCTGCTGGATGAAGGAGAAACTTTCAAGGTGCTCTCTGCCCAATATTGACTTTAGCTAAGTGAAAGGCCCGTTTTATCACCGGCTGATTATCCCAGGCTAACATACGAAATGGGGAGTGGGGAGCGTGAGCCCCCAACAGCCTGGCGCTGCTGGGAACAATGGGCTCACTGTTTGTTTGAACTGTGTTATTCCTTTCGAAAGCCTCCAGTGAGGAGTTTTCAGCACATTTCTATTCCATCACTCAGGTAAAATTACACAGGATAACAAAGAGCCCTTCAAACCCACTGCCGAGCGCCGGCTTCCTTCTGGCAGAGCTGGACTGGGGGGCCAAGGAATTCCAGCCAGGGGTCGGGGGTGTGTGTGATGGAGTGCAGGGTGGATGGCTAAGTGTGGGGCGAGCGGATGGCTGCTCTACAGGCTACTGCTGCAGTGTTAGTTGTATCCAATAGGTTATAGCGAATGGTGAATGGAACCCATTGGGCAAGTGCACACCTTTACAGTTAATAAAGACCCTGAATATTGTGTTGCAGGGAGAAGTCAGGGCGTGCATAAAACCCACACTGGGGGCACTCCCTCTCCCCCCGCCATCCCCTTTATAAGGCTGCCTATCATCTTCAGAGTGCCCTAGAGAGTCCCATAGAGAGTGGACAAGATCCTCAGCTGGTGTAAGTCACTGTAGGGAGTGGTGTCAAAATCAGAAACTACACTGATTTACACCACTTGGCCCCTTGGCTACAGTTCTGCTGCACCCTTTTGTCAGTCCCTGGAGTGGTCACTTAATAAGGGATTAGCTGTATTTATTACCTGTTCCTTTCAACCCCTTTTATTGGATATGGGTCTGACTTTCACATTCTGCACTATGTGTGTGCACACGCCCCCTATTGGACAGGAGCTGCACTGCAGCCTGCTGTCAGGTGAGTATCTACTTCTGGCTGAGCTAACAGCAGGAGATGCAGCCTGCCTCGGTTCCAGCCGGGTACCACCTGGGGTTGCCAACAGTCCCTTATTACACGGGACGACCCTTACTTTTTGAGCTCCCTACAACAAGATCGGGAGTTCCTGAATGCTGCAAAAAGCAGCAAGAAATACCCCTGGCGAATGTAGAAGAGCACTGCTTATTTGTTATTATTATTATTAATGACTGAGATGGTCCCAATTTTATCAGGACGTCTGGTCACCCTAAAGCAGGTAAACATGCACACACAAAAGAGTTACAGTCTCACGTTTCAGAGGTAATGGAAGCATCTATAATGAGCAAGTTCTATATGTCCCTTAGGGCTACCCAGGCTAAACACCGGAGATCTCTTGCTTATGCTTAGAAAATCTTACTCT
The DNA here is from genome assembly GCF_013100865.1 of Trachemys scripta elegans. Taxonomy (NCBI): domain Eukaryota; kingdom Metazoa; phylum Chordata; order Testudines; family Emydidae; genus Trachemys; species Trachemys scripta. Next base: position 20,110,704 of record NC_048309.1, on the reverse strand, counting down.
CGAGAGTCCAAGCAGTTTAGAGATACTGAAGAAGTGGGTTTTTTACCCACGAAAGTTTATGCCCAAATAAATCTGTTAGTCTTTAAGGTGCCACTGGATTCCTTGTTGTTGTTGTTTTTCTTAGAGATACTGTTTCTCCTTGTCACAGGGATTTTTATTCCCTTTCCGCTTCTGTGAGCTGCCAGCTCAGCTGACGGGAGGAATTCACTTGCATGTCTGCACTTGGGGGTGGGGGTAGGATGGGAGGAGCAATCAACAAAGTCTTTTGTCATCTTATGTTCCACAATAGTTTGTCTGGTATTGATGGCCCTTCTTTGTCAGGCCGGAGATAACCCCTCCTGTTGGAGGTTAGTATTTCACAGTAGTTAATGCTTCTCTCCCACCTGCTGATTTACGGTTACAGAGGCTTACAATGCAAACACTTAAATGTTATCTTCTGAGACGGGATACAGATGCTATGGCCTGGTCTACACTGGTGTGTGTGTGGGGGGGGGAATCGATCTAAGCTATGCAACTTCAGCTATGTGAATAACGTAGCTGAAGTCGACGTACTTAAACCTACTCACTGCGGTGTCTTCACTGCGGTGAGTCGACTGCTGCCGCTCCCCCGTCGACTCTGCCTGCGCCTCTCGCAGCAGTGGAGTACAGGAATCGACGGGAGAGCGCTCGGGGGGTTAATTTATCGCATCTAGACTAGACGCGATAAATTGACCCCTGCTGGATCGATCGCTGCCCGCCGATCCGGCAGATAGTGTAGACATACGCTAAAAGTGGCAATTTACAAGCATTTCAATAAAGTCTAAACACTAAGCACATTTTTATAACACTAAGACCTATTTAACAATACTACTGCACAGGTGAGCCAGACTGGTTCCAGCTATTTGTTTGTCAGTGTTCGGTTGAGACGTGGGGGCCTTGGCATGAGCTGGCACCTGGTCTGCCAGCATTACAACCTCTGCTCAGCAGCTATTGTCTCAGTCAGTCTGGCAGTGATTTCTTGCCTGACCTGGCTTGACAGCTACTGACCAGCAGCCTCCCAACCAAGTGGCTCAGTCAGGGCCCATAACTGCTGCTTCCGGGCTGTGACATGGCGTGACATTGCATCCATCTGCACTGGAAGCTGCATCAGCTGCTCTGGCATCGGCCTGTTGGGATGATTTCTTCGCCCTTCAGTCCCTCCCCACCTCTGTCTGCAGCAGCATGTTGGCTGGGAGCTTTGTCCTGGGGCCAAGTTCCCATTTCTGCAGCAGGTGAGGCAGGAAGATCAAATGCCTTCCTGCTCCTGGGTGTCGATTCTTCTTTTTGTTAATCCAGTTGTTAACTGGAGCTGGTTTAATCAAGCGCCGTTTCTACTGCCCCTGGGGTGGCTCGTCTCACGGTTGGGAGCCTCTGGCCGCTCCTTGCCTCTGACTGCAGAATGCTTTCAGCTCCCCTCCACAGAGCTCAGTGTATGTCTATAGAACCCGCTCTGTTCACTACCATTCAGGCAGGTGGCTCCTGGCAGCCCCTGTGCACAGGGCTGTCTATGTACTAGCTAGTCAGTGCCCAGGGAGCTAAGGGAAGAGGAAATTACCACTCAGCACAGATGAGCAGGGGGAGGGGTGCAGTACAGAGCACCAGGGACTGTCCATTGAAAACGATGATAGTAGGAGCTGTGGTCCTGAGAGACAAGGAAGGTGTAGGCTGTGGCGTCCAGCTGCAATCAGGTCAGGATTTTCTCTCCAAGGTCAGCTGATTACATTTCTGATTCTGCTCCAGACTGGCTCCCACGTGCTACCCTTGGAAAATAACCTGACACCTAATAGATCCAACCTCTTCTCCCTGCCACATACCACCCAGACCGGCCGGTACTGCCCTTTGGGCGACAGGGCTGCGCTCCTGGGCAGGGCACTTGCCTCTGTGTGCAGGAGCATTAGCCCCAGGAAGCAGGAAGGACACAAGGACGCCCCTGGACAGGAGGGAGCAGCCACTGGCAGCCCGTGCAGCAACAGGAGAAAGTTTGGCCAAGGACCAGCAGGGGCCTCTATGACGTAATGTCCTGACTCACTCCTTAGGCCTGTGCCAGGAGCAGTGTTTTGGGCCAGGCTTTCAAAAGAGTTCGGTGCCTGATGTGCCACGCACCTTTGAAAATGGCCTCAAGTTCATTCATGGGAGCTGCTGCTCGGAAACCTGACCTGTTCTGCGGATTGCCCTGCAGGCCCGAGGGCCTGGCCCTAACACAGAAGGTGCATTTATAAACATGAGTGCATCACCCTCTGCCATCCCGCAGCGCTTTGTTTCTCCTCTGGAGCATTGTCTGGCTGCCAGTGCCATTCTGTATTCCCCACTCACTGCTGCACTGGCCGAAGTGCAAATGGGCCCTCGGCGTGTTTGCCCACCGGTGGGTCTGTCCATCCGGGCGTCTCAGACAACAGAGCAGGTCTTTAAACAAGAAAGCTGATGGTCCCATTCGGTTTAAGATTTTTATCTTGTTTCTTACACCCGTTTTACCCTAGTGTAACTCCACTGACTGCTGTGTCATTCTTGATTTACAGCCATATGAAGTCATTAGCATTTTGCATGGTGGCTGTTGACATGATTGGAATTCACAACCTCTCCACTTTCCCCTCACTGAATATGCAGGCCCTTAAAGCTCTCTGGGGACCATGGCACATGTGGTATCTGTAACAGCTCCAGCTCCAGGCTGGGGCATGGGGCATAATCCTGGCCCAGGGCTGGGAAACATCACTGCTCCCTGCTGTGCCAGTGCTGGGTATCGACACCCCGAAGGAAGGTGAGATGCTCGATGCTGACTGTTCACAATGCTTGTTTGCTCCCTGTGATTTCACAGCAGCCTCTAGCCTAGGGTGTTGCTGGTGGATGCCTGGTCATTTGCTGTGTCCTGAAAGATGCTGCCAGCATCCAGCATGAGAGGGAGGAAGGCTCTTGGGCCCAGCATCAGCTGGAGTCACATGACTCACCACACACAGGATTCTGAGCTAGGTGGGGAGTCTCTGTCTATGTTTGGGGAGGAAATGCAGGACTAAAGCTATGGAAACCCTTGGGCAGTGGTGTATGCTGCCACCTTACCCCAGCCGCGGTAGGAGAAGGCCAAGTGCTCCAAAGCCAGGTTTGCCCTGGATTCTCGCAAGGCTGGTTCTAGTTTGCGTGCTGCTGAATGGGGGCTCTTGGCGCTACCCCTCTGCAGGGAGAACTGACTCCGACTCACAATTATTGTCACCAAAGCCCTCGCTCCACAGTGACTCCATTAACCCCTTTGGTGCATCTCTGGCCCTGGCCACACCTGGCCTATGTCCCTCTCTGGACTTGTACTGCTCGAAGAATCATTCGTTTCCTGACCGTTTCTCCTTTTCTCTCACTGGGGCTTGTGCCGCTGCAGTGACTTCAACACAAAGACATCCCCAGCGAGTGAAGCACTGGAAAGGGCAATTTCTGGGAATGGGAGCTGCCTTTAGCACCTCTCTTCCTGGAGCTGGTTCCCCTGAGCAAGTCAAGCATCTCATTCCTTTCCCATCCACACTGGGCTCTTGTTAGCCAGGCCCAGGAGGTAGTCCTCCTCCTCAGGGATCCATTTCGGAAGGGCTCAGGGATGGACCAGAACAGGCCCCCAAGAGCCAACGTGTAAAACATGCACATCAGGAAACAGGACAAGGCTCTGAAAAGGAGTTCGGTGCTGAGCCTGACCTACGGTACGCTCTGCTGGCCGCATACCCCAGGATCATACAGCCATGTTCTCTGCTCCTGGCCTAATGCTCCCCGGGGGCTCACAGGGCCAACCTCACATATTTGCATTTGACTGAAGTCTGCCCACATGTCAGAGTCTAGGGGTTTTCTTATCAATTTCCCTGTCAGCCATGCCCTGAAGTTCCCAGAACTGCCAAATGCCACAGACTCACTCACTTTGATTCGCAGAGTCACAAGGCCCCAGCTAGGCACCCAAAACACCAGGGGATGTCCACGGGAATTGGCGATGTTCAGCTTCTCTGAAAATCAAGCCCATACTGCACTAGTTTGTGAGCATCCTGGTGATTTCAGATGTTCCCTTTCTTCTCTCTAATCACAGATGGGGGAGGGGAGGGAGTAGGGTCTAGTACAGGGATCGGCAACCTTTGGCACGCGGCTCGCGAGGGTAAGCACCCTGGTGGGCCGGGCTGGTTTGTTTACCTGCCGTGTCTGCAGGTTCGGCAGATCACGGCTCCCACTGGTTGTGGTTCGCCGTCCCAGGCCAATGGGGGCTGCGGGAAGCGGTGCGGGCCGAGGGATGTGCTGGTCACCGCTTCCTGCTGCCCCCATTGGCTTGGAGCGGCGAACCGCGGCCAGTGGGAGCCACGATCAGCCGAACCTGCGGACGCAGCAGGTAAACAAACAGGCCCGGCCTGCCAGGGTGCTTACCCTGGCAAGCTGCGTGCCAAAGGTTGCCGACCCCTGGTCTAGTAGTTAAAGTAGGGAGGGCTCTTGGGTTCTCTTCTCGGTTCTGTGAGGGGTGTGTATATTAGGGATGGGAGGGGGGGACAGGGATAGGAGTCAGGACTCCTGGGTTCTGCTCTGATCTTTGAGAAGGAGTGTAGTATATGGGCTAGCACAAGACAGCTAACAATCAAGATTCCTGGGTTCTATTTCTATGGTAGTTCTGTGATTATCTACTGTACCTTTGGGGCTCTATGCCTCAGTTTCCTAATCTGGTAAATGGAGATATTGTGAGGCTTAATGTAGATGCTTGTAAAGCGCTTTGAAATCCTTGGATGGCAGGTGCTAGAGAATGAATTGTGATTGTTTAACAACACATGTAACATAGTTGTGTTCTCCTGCCCCAGGACACTCGCACAACAGACAGACATATGCATGTCCTCCTGTCGGACAGATTTAGCCTTTCTGAACCCAGAGATCTCTCAATATTTCTTTAACAATAGTATCTGCTGCAACCGCCTTTTCTGTGGGTGGAATCAAAACTACTCCTCCCCCCACCCTGCTGAACTGCTACAAAGACTTTTTCTGTTCTCCATGATGACACAATAGGGCAAATTCCTTCCCAGTGTAATTAGTGAAATCAGATGAGCTACACCAGGGAGCTGCTATCTCAAAGCACCTCCTCAAAATCTGGAATAAGCCTCAAAATGGGACTCAGGCATTTATCTTGGAAGCGGAATAAATAACTCCATCCGAACCAAGTCACGTGGCAAGGAAGCCACATTAGAGAAGGGTTGGCTGCTGTTTAATCGGTCAAATTAAACAAGATGCAGTTAGGGCTAATTTATTCCTTCAACTGTTAGGTTTATAAACCTACCCCCCACGGGAGCCAGGATTTGGCGTGTGGACCAGTTAGTCCGAACCCTGTCTTGTTTACCTTGGCTAACACTATTCTGAGGTAGTTGTTTCATAGATCTCACCGCTTCATATTCATCCAGCTGGACTGTGCACTTTCTAACGTGGCTTATTTTAACTTAAGTGTTTTGGATCAGATACAATTTATACAAGGCTCCGTGTGTGCGTGTGTTCACGTGAGCCAGCGTATATGTGTAGCGTACAACTTTCTCTTTAAAGTGGTGTTCGTTCCTCTGGAGAGGAGAAGAGTTTTATTTGTTCAGACTTTGCCCTGGTGTACATTACAAAACGTATGTTGGTATAATTACGTCGCTCGTGGGTGGGGAAAATCCACACCCCAGCGCAATGCGGTTATACTGACCAATCTCCGGGTGTAAACAGTGCTGTGTTGACGGGAGGGCTTCTCCGGTGGTGGGGAGGTGGAGTACCCATGCTGAGGAGAGAAGCTCTCCCACTGCTGTAGGTAGTGTCTTCACTGCGCTATCAGTGTAGACAAGCCCTTTGTTTTTAAATTGAACCCAGCCTCCTGCAGGCTGTGCAGTGTTAAGAACACTCCGCTTCCCTGTCCTCCCTAGGCTTCCTTCCTTATTGCAGTTAACCATGACTGAGGATGTTGCGTGTGTAAAAAAACCCAGATACCTCCCTTTCTTCCAACGTGCTTCCTCCTGCCTGATTCATCTAGTGAGGTCACTAACTCATAGGCATGACACCACAGCCAAGTTGCTGATGAGGAATTAGGACGGCTCTCACGAGGACTGTAAGCACGTTACAATGAATCTGTCAGGAGGAGGAGGCTGGCTTGAAAAGGGGAAATTTCCTTAACATTCAAACCTTTTGTTAGCAGCACTACCAGGAGGCAATCAAAGGAGCAGGGACGGAGGGCTGAAGGGGTTCTAGTATTTTATTTTAAGCCACTGGAATGTGTTGGTGGCTCTTTAATAGTTTTAATTTACTTTGGTCTTTGTTCTCACTATTAAAAATTGCAAATACCACTTGGCTTCATGAAATCTAATGAAGGGCTGGCTGTCTGCCCCTTTTCCAGACTCCGAAATGGGGAAATGGGCTAAGTACTGGATGTTTATGGCCATCTGAATTTTAATAGCACCAAATTCAATTCCATTTCTCTTGAAGGGTTTAGTAACAATGTCATCACCCTAGTACCTGGGCACTTACCGCAATCAATACTCAGTCCCATTTATCAGCCACAGATTCCAAAACACATAGCAAAGATGGGTCAGTGTCATTATCCTCATTTTACAGATGGGGACACGGAAGCACAAAGAGCGGAAGTGACTCTCTCAAGCTCACAAAGCAAGTCGGGGTGGAGGTGGGAAAAGAACAGATTTGGAAAGGCAGCCCCCTCAACATGGAACCACCAAATAGTCCCTGCTAGGTGTCAGCTTGGACACCAACGGGGTTAGTGTTCACACCGCCTTTCTGGATGTTGTGCATTTGGGGCTTGATGCAGGGAAAGCTGCCACTGAATTTAATAGTACAGAATCAGGGCTCTGATCGCTGACTGTTTTTGGAGCAAGTGTGTTAAGTCCAAGCCCAGTTAGGAAAATGGAGACTTATTGAGAGACACACTCCACTGCTCAAGCGGGGAAGAAGGAGCATTCCTTCTAGTCCAGAACTCCAACCACACAACAGGCTAGTATGAACCACCAGGTCTTCAGTGGCCGCTGAGGGGGAGGACCTCCTAGCAGAATCCCTGCTACACAATCCACACCTTAGTGTGCAGGTGGAGGATGGTGCCTGGCTAGTACTACCAGGCTCAGAGACCTCCTGGATTATGATCAGGACTGGGTTGACACCACGGCGCCCGGCCAGTGCCTGGGGCTGCCCACCCTGTGCATCCCCAGCCAGGTGCTCCAGGAGATGAGTTGCCTCCTGCTTCTCTTAATTTCCTCAAGCAGGTTCTGCAAGAGGGTGCTCCCCACCCACCAGGCACCCCTGTCCCTCTGGAACTTATTATTGGGCCCCTGTCCCATGAGCCTCCCTGGTTGCCCCCAACATGCCACAATACCCAGCCAGTCTGCCTCTGAACCGCACGCACAGAACATCTGTACAGGCTCATGCTTCATGCCATCTACTTCCTTACTCTCTTGTCCCGCCCCAATCCCAAGTGGTGAGACCTGTTGCCACCTATAAGGGTGAGGAACCCCAGGAGGCCAGCCTGTACTCCACTCTGGTTCTATGGCCCATGGGGGATATTAGTTGGCAGTTCCTCCATGGGGCCGTGAGCATGGCCACATACCTGGAGCAGATCACGAACTCCCCTGACAGCGGTTCCTTTTGTGGTGAGAGGAAGACCCTAGCCCACCTCTATGTAAGTGTGTCAGACTGCAGCCCCCCTTCCAGCTCCTCCTACTGAGGTTCTCGCTCCAATTCTTCCTACACCTCCTCCTTTATGCACACTGCATCCATGGCCCCACAAAGTCACAAGACCACCTTGTCAAGGAGGAGGAAACTAGGGTGGTGGTGGTGAGGGGGGTGTTCTGTGAGTGTGGAGCCTATTTCTGGTCCCTTATCCCCTCACATCTCCAGGCAGAGTTCCTCTGGGCAGTGTCCATTGACTCCCCAAATGCCTTTGAGGAGCAGTGGGCACTGTCTGGGTTCTCGGATTAGTGTCCCACCTCTGGATCCCTCATTTTCAGCCCTTGCCTTGACCTCATTCTCTTTCCTATTTTTTCATTTGTTGTCCCAGTAATCAACTGTAGCCTAGGCTTAGTGATTCCTCCCCCTAAATTAAGGGAGAAGGATCTTTAGTTTTGGGTAGGCCTAGACCTACTTGCCTCAGTGCTGCAAATAGAACAGGCTTGTGACACAACACACTCCACCAAGGAAACACAAGACAAGCATTACATCACCGGAAACTTTCACTGGCTAATCGTACCTTCAGGGCACAGTTATTTAGCAATGTAAAGGGTTCAGCCACCTCCTGAGTGCCTATTCATGGCTTGAGGTGGCTCTGCAGGCTCCCTGCCTCAATTTCCCTCTTCTTTAGTTCAGCCCCCCAAAAATCAAACTGCCCAAACAAACTCTTCCTGGTTCAGCCACACCATGCTTTGGCACTGGATTTATTAAAATAACAAAATCAATCACAAAATAATGTTCTCAAAATCCCCATATACCCAGTGTTTCCTGCTAGGAGTCTGCCTGAAGCCCTCTCCCCAAAGACTCAGGGTCCCTGCTGGAGCCACCTCACTCCCAGCAGTCCCTATAGTCTTCCCCACTTCACTCTAGTTGTCTGTCTCCCCAACTATCACCAGCTCTGCACCTTCCTGCTGCTCTTTATAGGGGAACCAGTTCATCCATGGGCAGCTTGTTCCACTAAAGGTGTGGCTGGGAGCTAATTGGATGGGGCTGGGCAGCTCCAGGTCTCCAGCCCTTAAAGGAGCAGGGCCTCACCATTACAAGCAAATCCTGATTCACTTGTCTGTGGTTGTTTCATCCCATATGCTGGCTGCTTGTGGCAGGAAATCTACAATCTCACTTGGACTAATCTGAGGGTATAATTGAGGTGGCTAAGGCAGGTTATGTGATGTAACAGAGAGAGAACTTCAGCCAGTTTCAGTGGCACTGAACAGTCCAGTAAGTGGAGGAAGTTGGCAGCAAACAGCGGCCAATTGAGACCGAGTGGACTCACTAGCCTGATCTGGCTGCCCTGCTGTGTGTTCAGCTGAGCAGCCATCAGAGGGCAGTAGGGATGGATACAAAGTGAGAGGTGATTTTCTCTGTCCCAGAACACAGGCCTGCTTCGGGGTTAATAGGATAGTTGGAGGATGCTCATGGCCATTAGTGAGGGCTCCTAGTCCAGGCAGCCCATTGCTGCCACGCAGACAGAAATGAGGTACCCCCAGGGTCCTAGGAAAGTACCAGTGTGAATGAAAGCAAACAGGCTGAGGCTGAGGCTGGCCAGCCGGCCTGCCACCACCAGTGTTTGCTCACTGTTGCTGCTCTGTGTGGTTACTGAGCAAAGAGCAGCTAGAGAGACTGATGGTCCTGACAGCTATGGCTCCCTGAGTCCAGGGCAAGAGACGTACGACTCAGGAGGGCTTTAAATGCACCCAGATGTCTCCTGGAGGCTGGTCAGAGGCTGCCTTGTGCAACATGGGGCCCCAAGAACATAATACTTCTGTTAGTCTTAAAGGTGCCACAGGACCCTCTGTTGCTTTTTACAGATTCAGACTAACACGGCTACCCCTCTGATACATGGGACCCCAGAGCAGTCTTGCAGGTGCAGTGAGGTACCTCAATTGTCCAAGAGTCTGAGATAGGACTTGGTGGGCGGACTTGGTGCCAATGAGGTAAATCCAGCATTCCTAGGGCAGAGTTAGCTCCCTCCGCTCTCCGCTGGGTCACTTTGGGGCAGTAGCAGCCGAGAAAAATGACCGCTGAATGGCTTCATGATCTCCTGCACATCCGGCAAGATAACCACACTGAGCAGCACAGGGAGGGGAGCCGGCTGGGCTAGCGTGCGGGGTTGGGGTGGGACACTGGGTAGTGCCAATAGCATAGACCCTACATGCCCTCCTGTTACAGCCACATGCAGGTGGTAAAAGGAGGAGGGTGTCTGGGGATACCCAGGCTGCTCCAATGCCCCATGAGATCACATTCACCAGGAAGAAGGCTCTGGTCTCAACAGAACCTTTCCCAATGCACTTGGGATTTGACCCATCATTTCTGGAGCCTGCTGAGGGCATTGCCAACCACCAGGGCTCCTCCTTCCTTGCATACATGTGTCCCACCCCATGGGGGGATTGGATTGGATGGGAGATGTGACCCCACTGGGTTGTCGGAGGGACAGTTGGGACCCAGTCATTGCTTTCTAAATCCTGAACCAGTTTGTTAAACACATTAGAGATGGAATTGCTTGCCTAATTTGCAGGTATAGATAATTACAGTGACCATGCATGGAAATTAGGTCTGCATTTGCCATACCCTATTGTTTATCTGAGCTGTTTAAAAATTCACCTTCCTGCTCTAGTGAACTCTGAGAAAAAACATCCGTGTGTTTCTTCTGAAACAGAGTTAAACAACATTGCCAGCAAACTGCACATGCTGCTCCCCAGCACTGTCCCCCCCCCATTCTGGCTCCCCTTCCAGGACCCCCTTTCCTCCACCTCCCTTTAGCACACTATTGACTCTGCAGCCTGCAAACTGCTTAGGAAGAGTCCTTGTTTGTTTGTGCTCCTGTTTTTATGTATGAATGAATAGTACCTAGGGCTGGAGCTCCAGATACCTGTGTCCGGCCAGTTTTTCACTAGTCTGCCTCAATGGACATAACTAGCCAATCCAGACGAGACCAATGACCCAGTCTAGCCTCCTTTGCTGCCTTTAGCAGGGATGTCATGCTTTGGAAACAGCTGTAAAAGCCCAGGGCCAATGAGGGGAAGGGGAATTCCTACCTGGCCCTAGCCAGCCGTCAACCTAAGACCTCCAGCGTGAGGACTGAGAGCGCTTGTTGGAGCAGAGCCTATGCAATAGTCTGCCATGTCCCCTTTATAGACATTGCGCAGGAGTCTGGAGCAAGGTGTCGCTGTTCTCCCATGATTTCACCTCAGCTATTTCCGGTCACAGCGTCCATGAGACCTTGTGTCATTTATCCCCTGCCCCTTGGATGGTGGACTCTGTCCTGCTGGCTCTTGGGGAAATGGGGATGTTTGGTGCTTCCAAGGGAATTTTAAAAACGGGTTTCTGTAAAAGCGTTCTGGGGGGTCAGGAAGGACCTGCTGGACCTCATGGCTCATGGGCTGGGGAGGGAGCAGCAGGGATATGCCCTGCAGTCACAGCAGTGTGGATCTCTGGCTTTGGGACAGTAGCCAATAATACCAGAGCCTGGTGGCTTGAGCCATCTGGTGTAATTTTAGTCCTGGCTGGTGTCTGACCCACTCTATGTTTAATGCTCGTTATGTTTGATTCTGGTCAGCACGCACATATGCATAGGCTGTTCTGGGAGTCCTTTGAGCAAGTAATTGAAATTCCTAAGCAACCAAATTCAGCTTGGTTTGGCCAATGGACCGTTTTGCATCCCTGCTGCCTCAGGCAGCACATTTATAGTCCTGACAGAAAAACAGAAAGTCAGCAGATATTTTATGGGCTCTGCTGCTACCCAACACTCCTGCAGTGCATACAGGGTCAGGGGAGAATAGCTGAGGTGAGGAGACCTCAAACAAATGCTCAGCCAAGCTGAGCAGAACATTCCATTTGAGGTGAGCTGGGGCCTGCTGTGTAGTCCAGGGGAGGCTTTTCAGGAAAGTGGTGCATTTTCTCTCCTAATTCACCCCACACCTTGCTTGTAGAGTAGAGTCATCTCCCACCTTCATGGCTCCAACACATAATCCCGGGGTAGCAGGCTGTGGGGGGCTCCAGCATAGAACTGTCTAATACATTAGCATGGAGGATTGTTCCCAGAAGAGGACCGCTTGGACACACTTGCCTTTGTACGTCTGCCAGACTGAGGCCCAGGGTTCAGAGTCAGTGATCTCTAGGGGCTATTAGCTATTGGCACTAGAAAGTGGTCAGACACACTGAGACTGACTGCCTCCTTTAAATCAAAGTTCCCTTTTCCAAGACCTAGTTTATGGTGGCCTGCATGCCTTGGGTTGAACCTGAGGAAGCATCATAAGCATCTCCATGTCCATTTTGGGGGTTCATCTATCACTGTCACTGTATGTGAGTTCCTGTTCCGACTCCTGCCTGCTGCTGTGTCTTACGTGGGTAGTGGTCGGACATGGAAATTTCCACCCCAGTGTCTGGGAGAAGCCTCAAGGCTTGGTTGCCCTTGTCAAGTGCCCTTTTCAGTCCCCAGCAGCGAGCTGTGCCCCTGTGATCCCTGCCACCCAAGCAACTGCTTTGATTTGATTGTAGGTCTTTGGGAGGGCTCTCAGCCAATGCCCAACTTCAGGCAGCTGCCCCAGGCTCCTCTTGCCAATGCATAAGCAATGAGAGTAAAGCTGGGAAACCAGATTAAGGACAGGAGACCAGCCCCATGGCGAGGCCTGTCTGTGCCAAGCTGCAGATGAGGAGAGGCCCTGGCCCCTGCAGAGTTAAGCTTCTGTTACACTTCCCCCATCAACCTCCCATACTTCTTCCCCATCACTATGCAAACACCCCGCTCCTTCATCTTTTTCACGGCTTGGAGCTCACTTGCAAAAGTTCCCTCCAGTTTGGAGTTTCTCAGGAGTTTCTGTATGTTGGGATTAAAAATACTGGGTCCAGTTCTGGTGTCCACAAGTCAAGAAGGATGTTGAAAAATTGGAGAGGGTTCAGAGGAGAGCCATGAGAACAACTAAACAATTGGAAAACCTGCCTTATAGTGACAGACTCAAGGGGCTAAATCCATGTAGCTTAACAAAGAGATGGTTAAGGGGTTACTTGATCACAGTCTATAAATGCCTACACAGGGAAAATATGTGTGATAATAGAGGCCTCTTCAATTGAGCATACAAAGGTTTAACAAGATCTAATGGTTGGACGTTGAATCTAGACAAATTCAGACTCTAAATAAGGTACAATTTTTAACAGTGAGGGGAATTAACCATTGGACCAATATACCAAGGATGGTGGTGGATTCTCCATCACCGGCAATTTTAAAATCAAGATTGGAGGTTTTCCTAAAAGATCTGCGCTAGTTTAAAGATGAATTAACTCAGGGAAGTTTATGGCCTGTATTATACAGGTGATCAGATTAAATGATCACAGTGGTCTGTTCTGGCCTTAAAATCTATGAAAAACCCCAGCAGCCTCATTTAAACAAACTAACCCGTTGGCCATTTGGACTGGAGAACAAGCTCCCCAGGTTGGATTTTTAAGGATTCTTCTTGCACTTGGATAACACTGAGTTTCCCACTGATGTGCAGAAATTACTTTGCCTAATGAACAAGGAGTGAAGGGGCAGTATGGTCCTTGTGTGGGCACAGCACGGGGAGTCTGGAACGTGACCAGCATGTACGCTTGGACTGCACAGTGATAACCTGGACTGTGCAGGGGTGTTTCTGGACTCAGGGAGGTCCCAGGCTGTATTTGGGGATTTCTGGACTGCAGCAAAGTTTGGGAGCCGGCCGGGGGTTCTGGAATGCACTGGGGCATGAGGACTGTTTTTGGTTTCTGTTCAGGCATCTGGACAGAATGTCAGTTCATGCAATAAATTCTCTGCCACTACCTGGTCCCCTGGTCCCCAAGCTACATGCCGATCTCTCCAGATGCACTTTAATCACTGCATTTAACTACAGAATCAAATCAGTTCACAGATTATCTAAAAAATGGTAAATGACCTCACTAAAAACCCTGCTAAAGGGAAGGTCAGAGTAACTGAATGGCTGAGGAGCTCTCAGCAAGACAGCCATGATGAACCATCTTGTGACACACCAACACACGATGGGATAAGGACAAAAAACAGCCCTTGGGCTGGGAAGAGCTGGTTCAGGGTTACGTCTGGGTCTTTGGCGGCAATTCGGTGGCAGGTCCCTCAGTCCCTCTCTTCCTCTTTGAGCTGCCGCCGAAGTGCCGCCAAAGAGGAAGAGAGGGAGAGAAGGACCTGCCACCAAATTGCTGCAGAAGAATGAAGCGGCGGGATTGAGCTACCGCCAAAGTGCCGCCGATCGGCTTTATCTTTTTTTTTTTTTGCTTCGCCACTTGGGGCGGCAAAAAAGCTGGAGCCGGCCCTGCTCATGGTCACATTTGGGTGGCAGTTTGCTCATCACAAGTTCCAGGACGCACCTCAAGCCTCACCCCAATTTCAATCTGATCCTGTCATCTGGCCACAGGAACAAACCCAACAGCATAGGTGTGCAATGCCCGGGCAGTGGTAATTGATTATGAGGAGACGCTGCTGTACATGTTCTTGTGCACTAGATGGCAGCAGCTGTTTACACAAATAAACTGGAGGCTGAGCATTGCCAGAACTCAGCCACTAAAAGGAATCTGGGAGCCAGGCACATGGGCTGGTACAACATTAGTGCTGGGCTGAGGGGCTTTCTCACTGACCATATGTACTGGAGACAAAAGAAAGTAGTGTGGTGGGGCTGCGTTGTCCTCCATGATGGAATGGGGGATGCTGCCCAGTAGCAGGATTTCCCCCCCACCCCAATTCAACTAAACAGGGTTTTTTTAGTGTTTGTGGTAAAGGGGTGCTGGATCTGCAGAAGTAGGCATGAGCTGGGGATGGATGGTACCTGCAGCTCACTTGGTAGGTTGGCTGCAAACATACACTATGTATTTTAATACAGCTCAATGTAAACGTATATGTGTAGACATAGGCGTGTGCAGCACATTTCATTAGGGTGTGCACCCAGGGAGCCCTGCCCTAGCCCTGCCCCTGCCCCTGCCATGCCCTATCCCTGTCCCCACCCTGCCCCATCCACTCCCTCCTACTTCCCGCCCCCTGATTGCCCCCTCAGAACCCCCAACCCCCCCACTCCTTGTCCCCTGACTACCCTCTCCTGGGACCCCACCCCCTATCTAAGCCTCCCTGCTCCTTGTCCCCTGACTGCCCCCCTAGGACCCTACCCCCTACCTGTCCCCTGACTACCCCGACCCTTATCCACACCCCCGCCCCCAGCCAGAGCCCCGGAACTCCCATGCCCCTCCAACCCCCCCCCGCCCCCTGACAGACCCCGGGACTCCCATGCCCCATCCAACCCCCCCCTGCTCTCTGACTGCCCCCTCCAGAGACCCCCCCACCCCTAACCACCCCCCCGGGATCCCACCCCATATCCAACGCACCCTGCTCCCTGTCCCCTGACTGCCTCCACCCCTTAGCTAACCCCCCCGGCCCCGGACCCCTTACCATGAGGATCCTAGCAGCATGTTCTGCTCCACGCAGAGCCAGACACGCTGCCCCGCGGGAGCGCGCAGCCCTGGCCCCCAGAGCGCTGCGCGCACGGCGGCATGGCTCCAGATGAGCAGGGAGCATGTCTGCCTCCCCGCAGAGCCAAACACTGCCCCGCGGGAGCGCGCAGCCCCGGCCCCCAGAGCGCTGCGCGCGCGGCGGCATGGCTCCAGGGGAGGGGGAAGGCAGGGGAGGGGCCAGCAGCTTGCTGCGCTCAGCTGGGCGCTCCAGCCCGGGAGCACAGACCTCGCGGCTTGCTGCGCCGGGAGAGTGGGGCCATTTTCCCACCCCTGTATTAGGGTGTGCCTGGGCACACCCGGCACACCCCGTGCGCACGCTTATGCGTGTAGGAGCAAAGAATGTCAGCCATACTGACAGTGTGGGGAATTCTATTCGGGGAAGCCATGACTCTGAAAAGGATTGGGGGGCAGGGGGTCATGTGGATAATCAGCTGAATATGCGCTCCTGGTGTGATGCTGTGGCCAAAAGGGCCAGAGAAATCATTAGATGCATCAACAGGGGAGTTTCAGGTAGGAGTAGAGAGGTTATTTTACCTTTGTATTTGGCACTGGTGTGACCACTGCTGGAATCCTGGGTCCAGTTCTGGTGTCCACCATACAAATATGTTGATAAATTGGAGAGGGTTCAGAGAAGAGCCACAAGACTTATTAAAAGATTAGAAAACCTGCCCAATAATGATAGACTCAAGGAGCTCAATCTATTTAGATTAACAAAGAGAAGGCTAAGGGGTGATTTGATTAGTCTGTAAGTACATACATGGGGAACAAATATTTAATAATGGGCTCTTCATTCTAGCAGAGCAAGGTCTAATGTGATCCAATGGCTGGAAGTTGAAGCTAGACAAATTCAGGCTGGAAATAAGACGTACATTTTTAACAGTGAGAGTAATTAACCATTGGAACAATTTACCAGGGTTGTGGTGGATTCTCCATCACTGACAATTTTTAAATCAAGATCAGATGTTTTCCTAAAAGCTCTGCTCTGGGAATTATTTTGTGGGAAGTTCTATGGCCTGTGTTAGACTAGATGACCCCATGGCCCCTTCTGGCCTTGAAATCTCTAAACCCTGGAAGTTTAGAGGTTGCCAGCTAAGAAGATTGCAGCTGGCCACTCAGAGCTTAGCCTTCTTGCAATACATTTTGTTACCCTCAGCCTGAAAATTCATGAAGGCCAAAGTCACAGCCCAACCCCACAGGCCAATAGCTGAGCCCATAATACAGGATTTGGGAATTTCAGAGGCCACAACCTCTTCCCACATGTACTGTGAGATCAAATTAACTTCAAAACCCATCTAGCTCCTTATAATGTTCTTACTAAATCTAAGGACTTGTCTCAGGAGCCAGCATTTTCACTCTTACCCCATTGTAAACTCTACTGACCTCAATGGACTCGCTCCTGATTTACAGCCAGTGTAAGTCAGAGCAGAATCAGGCCCCAAATATAAAAGGAGTTAAAAGGTGATCGAGAAGCGTTGAGCTCCCTGGGCTGAGTTTGCTGCTGATGTCACAATGTGTCAGATATGTGAATCCCCTAGGGCCAGGAAGCCCCTCAGATACCTGCACTGCTGGGAAGAGCAGCTTCCAGCCTTGCACCCCTCCTCCTGTTTATTCTTTTACCTCAAACCCTCAGGGCCTCCTTTTCAGAGGCAAGTGAGGCATATTAGCCAATTTGCTGAGGCTACGTCTACACTACAAGCGCTACAGTGCTGCAGTTACCTGCTGTAGACACTTGCTACAGCCTTGGAAGGGTTTTTTTCCATTGCTTTTAGAAATCCACCCCCTTGAGAGGTGGTACCTAGATCAACGGAAGAATTATTCCATTGTCCTAGCTGTGTCTATAGCAGGGCTTAGGTTGGCTTAACTGTGTCTCTCTCATAGCTAGGTCGACCTAAGTTTTAGGTGTAGACCAGGCCTGAGTGTGAGCCAGGTGATTATGGGCAGGATACCCCCATAGAATCCATGTGGAAACCCAATGCCCTGGTTTCCACATGGATTCTATGGGGGTATCCTGCCCATAATCACCCGTCTCATGGGATGGGATGTTCAGGCATGCTTGGGGATCCCAGGGAACTGACTGCCCAGACATACAAGGGGGTTTAACAAGACTTCACTAAAGACAATGGGGAAAACTCTAGTGACTCTCAGCTGCTAGTGTTGTAAGTTCAGGGAGGATGGGACCTGCACTACTCAAGCCAGGGTAGATGCTGCTGTGCCCATCAACACCATTCCTGGCTCATTGGGAGGAAGCAGGGCATGGGGGGAAGTCCTGGTGCTGCCTGTCCAGGTTGGTTAGGACAAACTCAGCTCCCCCAGGTGGCCAGCGTTGCCTTAGTGATAGCCTAACAACCTGGCCATTTTCCTTTGTGTAAAATCCTCATCACTGGGACAGCCAGGTGGCAGCATTTGCTGACTCTCTTGATTTTATCACGAGTCTCATGGTAGCTGATTACTTTTAAGCTTCAGCTCCTGGAGTCATGTGATTAGGTGAGGATCCCAGCTTTCATTTTTAATAAAAGTGAGTTTTTAGCCTTCGCTGTTGTGGAGAAAAGCTTAAAATACATCCTGGATACGACACAACGGCTCAGGCACACCAAGATGAATACAAGGAGCCTCAGCAGGTTTCTTGATCTTAAAAAAACCCTCATGATTGTTAAGTCAATCAGATGATTTTTGAAGCCTGAGAAGTGATTCTTTATGAATGTGTGGGGCTGGCAATACTGGGGGCAGCATGTGCAAGATAGGCCATGGGCATCCGCAGTGCAGGCCTGAGAGGAAGAGTTTGCTTTGAGCTTTCAACGCCTGCCATGGGATTAGTCGTCGTCCCCCCCCCCCCCCCCCGCGCACTGCAGAACGTACAGTGCTGGCTTCAGCTTCAGAGGCAGGAGTCCTGAGAGCTGCAGAGAGGGGGTGGGGGTGGGCTGAGAACTAGGGAAGCCAGACGGGCACACTCTGTGCTCATGCTGCCTAACACTTGCAGCTTTATGTTACATTCCAGCAGGAAACAGGGGGCTGCTGATTTACAGTTTGGGAGTGAGACTTTATGACTCGAGGGCAGGCATCCACCAGAACTGTCTGTGTTCATCAGCGGGTATGCACATAAACAGTGCACACAGCCCTGCCAGTGCCTCCACTGACAGGCCAAGCACACAGCCCCCCAGTGGCAGGGAAGGAGCCGCCCCTTTAAGAGTGGGGGACTTCTGTTTACAAACTGCTTGCAGGGCTTGGTGGGAAAAGGAGAGGGCAAAAATGCACCCAGGCTGTTGGCTGGTTTAAGGGAGGATGAAATCGATCCTGCCACGATGCAGGAGGACAGGCTGGGCAACCCATTCTAGGTTCCGTCCAACCCGAAGGAGCTGCTGAGTTTTCCATTTCGCCCTGTGATTAAATTACTGCAGCTGTTTGCTTAATCCATTAGGGTTTAAGAATGTGCCCTTTTGCTACTTTTCTGACTGCTCCAGCAAAGTGCTTTGCAGTAAACAAAACTAAACAAAACTCTCTATTGTTGAAATCCCTTGATGTCTAGTAAAAAGTGTCACTTCTCCCCTACAGAACACAAAATACTGCTAAATATAGTGGCGGGTTCTTTCCATTCACAAAATCTGAATGGCACACCATTCTGTCGGGAAGCTTCAAAGGGAAGGGGGAAGTGGCTCCAGCAGATTGTTTATTTCATCTGTCCCACTGATAGAACCGGAGAATTAAGACATCAACTTAAAAGAATCTCCAGTCCTTTCATGCAATTCCAGCTCTTCTCATAGCAGATCTGGGTAGGAAATAGTTTCAGGAGGGGATTACAGGGAGGATCCTTAAAGCAGAGACTTTGTCATGTGGTCATCAATTTAAGGGGTTGTCTTGGGCCTGATGCCGGTTTACATTAAGGCCCCTTTTCACCACTCTGGTGCTCTGTAAAGCACCCTTAAGGTGGGTATAAATAGAACTCTAATATCAGTGAAGCTCCGCGGGTTTACACCAGCTGAGAATCTGGCCCGGATATCCCCTGAAGAATAGGTCCAGTACCTATATGGAAAAGCCCTACATAATTTACAGGGGATTAAAGCAATAGGGTTCTATGGAAATGTAACTGGGTTCCACCATAGTTACATTAAAAACCTAAAGAAATTAAGGGGACTCTCATTCTCTTTCTACAGACGTTTTCTTTCTCTAAACCAGTGACACTCAGACCTCAGTGGTTGAGGAGCCAAATCAGCAATCAACATTACCCAAAAGCGCCACTGTAGTGTGAATTTATTGTCATTTACTCTAGTACTATTCATATTCAAACAATATGGCAGGGGAAATATTTAGTATATGGATAATAAGTGTTATTATTTTATCAACCACAATTGTAGGGAGAGAACTCTTAATGCTTATTCAGAATCATGTTATCCAAACTTCAACTGCTGATCCTTACCTGTGTGGCTGTCACTGTGGCACTCCTCTGAAAGCAGCGCTGTGAAGTTGAGCTCTATGCTGGAGACAGCAGTTCAAAGGCACTCTTTTGTGTGTTGGAGACTGATTAATTGGTTAATAACACAGTAAAAGCATCCCGATTGGTTAAGAATTAAATCACACACTGTCTTAATATCATGTGCTGCAAAGAGCGGCAGGAGACACATAAAAGAGCCACTGGCAGCTCCCCACTTCGGTCTGAGTATCACTGGTCTAAATCATCCTGTACAATTCCTCAACAGGGCTATTATTATCTCTTAAAGTCTATAGGATGGTTCCAAAAAAAATACAGAAAAGTATCGTTTTCTATGATCCTGGCTAGGGCTTTTCCACCAGGCTGCCACACCATTGGCAGTGCAAGTGAAGGTGCCCGCTTGCCCCTGCCAACAGGCCTTAGCTCCGCCCCGGAAGGAACCTTTCTTTGGGTGAGACAGGCATTTTGGCTCCACAATGCTCTGCTGGTGGCTAGGCAAGTAGTTCTAGTGTGGTTTAGTAGCTGGAGCACTGGGTTAGGATTCAGGAGACCTAAGGGTTTATCCCTGATTCTACTACTAAGCTGCTGTGTGACTGTGGGCCAGTCATTTCACCGCTTTGTGCCTCAGTTTCCTTACCTGTAAAATACAGGTAAAGATCCTGCCATTTCTTTATACATAGATTTGTCTTCTGATGAAAAGTGCTGTATAAATGCTAGGTATTATTATTACGCTGGACTCTCCACAAGCTCATTCCAATTATTTTGCAGTGCCAGCAGAGCCTGGAAATCCTGGAGAACTAAGCTCCTTTGTGTTATCATTTTGTTTCCATCTGTTTTCTTCTTTAAAAAAGAAGAAGAAAAGAAACTAGGCAATGCCACACCCAAACGATGTTAACAGAAAGTTAAAGTTACATCATTAAACACTCAAAAGTTAGGAAATGCTAAACTCTCTGCCTCCTTCTGCATGGCTATCACAATTCAGGCCTTAATGAGGAAAAGCACATACTATTTCTAAAATAGTACAATAGAATATCACACCATATTTCCCCAATTACCTGAAAAGAAGATTTGTAGTATTTATTTTTGTCATTCTTTTCTATTTATGTTAATTTCAGTGACAGAGTAACCCAGTACATCTTCATCACATTCTCTCTAGGTCTGTATTGGAATAATTTTGTCAGCATCCATGTACTACGTATTTTATTTTCAACCAGCAACACACCTGCAGTTAACTTATCTGTGCAGCTAGGAAGCCGAGAGTAGAGCTGCCAGAAAGGTTTCACTATTACTCTGTTGTGTACTTACTCTGGGGTATGTTGTGCAATTACCTAGCTCTTTTCATCACTAGATCTCAAAGCGCTTTACAAAGGAGTTTCATTAACCCCATTTTACAGATGGGGAAACTGAGGCAGGGAACAATGACGTGACTTGCCTGTGGTCACCCACAAAGTTGGGGCAGAGCTGGGAAAAGGATCTAGGTCCCCTGAGTACCCAATCCAGTGCTCTATGCACTAGGCCACACTGCTTCATAGCTAATAAGGTTTACAGTTTACTTTTCATAAGAATTCCAGGGAATTTCTTTGTCTGGCTTATCATGTACTGTTTTGTGCAGCACAAACAAGGCTAACAGAATATAAGAATGGCCCTACTGAGTCAAACCAATGGTCCATCTAGCCCAGGATCCTGTCTTCCGACAGTGAACAGTGCCAGATGCTTCAGAGAGAATGAACAGAACAGGGCAGTTAGCTAGAGTGATACACTCACTTTTGTCCAATCCCAGCATCTGGCAGTCAGCGACTTAGGGACCCCCAGGCTAACATGATAGAAAAAAGCCCTATGCTATACTGTATTTGAGAGCTAGTATGTGATCATGTAATTAAGGAGTGTTCTGTAACGCAACTGCACAAGGTACAGCTAGATTGAACAGGAAACCTTAATGTTGGCATTTCCTGGCTTCTCTCTGCTGAATTGTGCAATCTTAATGTTCCCATAACATAGTTTATTAAGGGAATATATATATATATTCAAATGTCATAAAGATTTCTTTAGCTCTCTTTGGCATTAGAGTTTATCTCTGAAGCTTCTTTTTTAACTTCGCGCTTCCTGGAACCCTGGGAAACTTTACCGCTACTGTCTCTCTCTCCAAAAACCTTTCTCATATTGTTTACGGACGCCCATGCCACACACCGGGTGCAGACACTGTGGAAAAGATTCTCAGCTGGTATAAATGGTTGTAGCACCATTGGAGGGTGCTAAGGAAGGGCAATTTCCACCATTCACACATTGGTGCTATGCGAGCTACACCAGTTGAGGCTCTGCCCCTGTATTATTGCATTAAAAACACAGGTTATAAGTATTTCCTTCTGCAGCTAGCCCTGGGATGTATTTTTAGCCTCTGTGCATTGCTCTGCCCTGCCTGTAAAAATCAATTCCTGCAGCGCTGCCAGCGCAGAACCGGTCTCCATAAAGTAGAAATTGACTCGACCCCAAGTCAGTTCAGCACGGCTGTTGGCCTCACCTGCCGGCAACTGGAGCCAGCAGAGCCAATCAAACGTATTTTTCTTCTCACCACTCTTGCTGGAATGGTCTAGGGCTACACATTGTGCCATTCATGCCTAATGCCCTGGGGACCCCGAAGCTGCCAGAGCTGCCCGGAGTTCTACTGTGCAATATATCTGCCCCGAGTCAACAGAGAACTCTGTTGAATCGATGGCGAGTTGCCGTCTTGTAAATAGAATGGCGCTTTTTTTCTTTATGTGCTAAAATTAGAATTAACTGACTAGCTGAGCGGAATACAGGAAACTATACCATGGGGAGCAGGCTCTTGACTCATGCCCTGCTGGGACCACAGATGCTGCTCTCTTCTGATCTATCCGCTGGACACTAGAGGTGGGGGGCCAGCCGGGGTGGAAGGGCAGGACAGTGTCGCTAAGTGGGGGGTTTAATAGCCTTTTGCCCTTCCTTAGTCACCTTCCCCATTCTCCAGGTGCTTTGCAAACTGTAATGAATCCGCATGAGCCAGTAGGCAAGTCAGAATCATTAATTTCAGGATTCTAAGGCCTGGTCTACACTGGGGGGGAATCGATCTAAGTTAAGTCAACGTACTTAGATCAACTTACTGTGATGTCTTCACTGCGGTGAGTTGACTGCTACCACTCCCCTGTCGACTCTGCCTGCGCCTCTCACAGTGGTGGAGTACAGGAGTCGACGGGAGAGCGCTCAGGGGTCGATTTATCACGTCTAGACATGATAAATCAACCCCCACTGGATTGATCACTGCCCGCCGATACAGCGGGTAGTGTAGAAATACCCTAAGGAAAGGAAGGAGTGAGAGCTGCAGCATAAGGACAATGAACTTCAAACAAGCAGACTTTAACAAACCCAGAGAACTGGTGGTAAGGTCCCATGTTATTAAAGGCACAACTGCAAACTAGCCTGATGTGAAGGAAGAATAAGAGGCCATCGGGATAGCTGGCAGTTGTGCCTATAACATTCTCTCCTTAAGAAACTACCATCTCTTCTGAACTCCTTTATCCATTAGATTTTCTTCCCGTACTTTACCTACCAGTTCTCTGGAACAAAAGCAGAAAGGCTAAGGCACACAGTGAGTTACACCTATCAGGGGACATAAAAGGCAATAAGAAGAGGTTTTTTAAATACAGTAGGAACAAGAGAAAGATGAAGAAAAGTTATATCTTCTGCTCAGCAGGGAAGGAGAGTTAATAACTGATGACATCAAGAAGGCTGAGGTGTTTAATGCTTATTTTGCTTCAGTCTTCACTAAAAAGGCTAATGATGACCAGATACTCAACACAATTAATATTAATAACAAGGAGGAAGGAAGGCAAGCCAAAATAGGGAAAGAACAGGTTAAAGAATATTGAGATAAGGTAAATGTATTCAAGTTGGCAGGGCCTGATGAAAATCATTGTTGGGTACTTAAGGAACTAGCTGATACAATCTTGGAACTGTTAGCAATTATCTTTGAGAACTCATATGGGTCCCAGAGGACTGGAGAAAGGCGAACATAGTAGCTATCTTTAAAAATGGGAACAAAGAGGAATTATAGACCAGTCAGCCTAGCTTCCAAACCTAGGGGAACAAATTATTAAGTGATCAGTTTGTAAGCACCTAGATGATAATAGGATTTTAAGGAATAGCCAGCATGGATTTGTCAAGAACAAATTATATGAAACTAACTTAACTTCCTTCTTTGACACGTGTGTGTGTGTGTTTGTGTGTGTGTGTGTGTGTGTGTGTAGATGTTGGTATAACTTGATTTTAGTAAGGCTTTTGACACAATCCCACATGACATTCTCATAAACAAACTAGGGATATATGGTCTAGATGAAATGACTATAGGGTGGGTGCACAACAAGTTGAAAGACTGTATTCAAAGCGTAGTTTTTAATGATTCATCATCAAACTGGTAGGAAGTATTTAGTGGGGTCCTGCAGGGATCAATCCTGTGTCCAATACTATTCAATATTTTCATTAATGACTTGGATAATGGAGTGGAGAGTATGTTTGTTTATAAATGTTGCAGATGACACCAAGCCGGGAGCGGTTGGTAGCACTTTGGAGGACAGGATTGAAATTCATACCAACCTTGACAAATTAGAGAATTGGTCTGAAATCAACAAGATGAAATTCAATAATGATAAGTGTAAAGTGCTACACTTAGGAAAGAAAAATCAAATGCACAACTTAAAAATGGGGAATAACTGGCCACACGGTACTACTGCTGAAAAGGATCTGGGGGTTAGAGTGGATCACAAATTGAATCAGTCAACAATGTGATGCAGTTGCGAAAAAGGCTAATATCAATCTGGGGTGTGTTAACAGGAGTGTCGTATGTAAGACACGGGAGGTAATTGTCAGGCTCTACTCGGCCCTGATGAGGCCTCAGCTGGAGCACTGTGTCCAACTCTGGGCATCACACTTTAGGAGAGATGTGGACAAACTGGAGAGAGGGCTCAGAGGAGAGCAACAAAAATGATAACAGGTTTAGAAAACCTGACCTATGAAGAAAGGTTAAAAAAACTGGGCATGTTTAGCCTTGAGAAAAGAAGACTGAGGGGATGGGAACCTGACAAAAGTCTTCAAATATGTTAAGGACTGTTATAAAGAGGACGGTGATCAATTGTTCTCCACGTCCACAGAAGGTAGGACAAGAAGTAATGGGCTTAATCTGCAGCACAGGAGATTTAGGTTAGGTATTAGGAAAAACTTTCTAACTCTAAGGGTAGTTACGCTCTGGAATAGGCTTCCAAAGGAGTTTGTGGAATCCCCGTCACTGGAGGTTTTTAAGAACAGGGTGGACCAACACCTGTCAGGGATGATCTAGGTTTACTTGGTCCTGCCTCAGTTCAGGGGCTGGACTTGCCCCCTGAAGGTCCCTCCCAGCCCTACAATACTACGATTCCATGACTAACCCCACTTTAACAGTGGGGAAACTGAGGCCCAGAGAGGTTGCAATTTGTCCATGCAGTGAGCTGTGAATAGAACCCAGCTAGCCCTGCCTCTCAACCCTTGCTCTGATCTCTAGGCAACACTAGTACTGAAGTCCCCAAGGGACAGTTTTTTAAAGGAATTTAGGCACCTAAAGATGCAGGTAGGCACCTAGTAGGATTTTCAAGAGCACTGAAGAACCTAACTCCAATTGATTTCAATGAGACTCCACTAGGTGCCTACCTGCCTCTTTAGGCACCTAAATTCATTTAAAAAGCTGGCCCTAAATGAGTCTTGCTGCTGCTGATCCAACCTCTCCCCTGCTTGTTGTCTCATCAGAGCCATTTCTAGGCACAGGAGGAGGCGGGAGAATGAGATGTACTGGTGATAGTGATGGGGATGGGACAAAGAGCGTCCCTCAGCCCTCTTCCCCAGCAGGTTAGTTTGAGCCAGTTCCAGCAGAAGAGCTGGATTTGGGGTTCTCTCACCCCATGGCACACTGCATGGATACCATGATCACAGATTTGTCCAGAGGTGGGGCAAAAACTATGCCAAGCCAAGCAAGTCTTTCAGGGACTACGACTATAGCGTCTATCGACAGGGCGAAGGTCTCCAGTGTGTTTGCTGCATGGTGCTGGGATGAGCTCTGCTGGCAGTGCGCTTGCTGCATGAGGTGAGGATGGGCTACAGAACCAAAGCATGGAGCAGGGCTGGGGCTCCCGTGGAGTTAGCCGGGGTTGTGCAGGTCTGGACAAGAGCAGGATTTGGTCCAGTATCTTGAAAAAAAAAGAGCTGCCCTTAGAACTTGGACCTTGAGAAACCTGAAAATCCATCTCCCAAACCACTGGAAATAAAGTAACCTGTGTAGCATAATCCAAAACACGCCAGCCACAAGACTGCACGTGCCCGCAAAACACAGGCGTAAACGGGAGGATCCTCCAGGAGCAGCGCCGCAATTAGACGAGGGAAAGAAAGAGCCATCTGTTGCAAAGCCCGCCCAGGAGTCTGAAGTTCACTAGGCAGCATCATGTTTCTTCCAGGCCTCCTGGTATACCCCCAAGAGTTCAGTGTAGGGTAAAAGCCAGTGTGGCTTTGGCAATTAAGTCACTTGTAAATCAGCCTCAACTGCCAAAACAGCGTGTTTCAAAATATACCATAGGCCTTTTGATGCCCTGGTGATCTGAAGACTCTAAATAGAGCTTTAAAGCCCACTTGTGTGTAGCACTCAGCGCTCCAGTTCCATGAAACATGGATTCTTCTTACGGCAACTTTAACTCAGCAACTTGCTCCTGAGGCATAGATTGAAGTGTGTGTGAGATGACAGGGCTAGTAATGGCAGCTCCGACTGTGCAACTTTTAAAGAAATAACCCCATTAGGGGCCGCAAATAAAGGCACATTTGGGCTCAGATTCTCAGCTGCCATAACTCAATATCGCTCTACTGAAATCAATGGCCTCAGTGCAGGAATTACTGGGTGAAAAGCTCTTTGAGGTCAGACTAGGTGATCACAATGGACCTTCCTGGCCTTAAGCTCTATGAATCCATGAAATCAATGGCACCACTTTACACTGGCGTGTAAAGAACCAAACCGTGACATCTGCAAAATGTCTAGTAAAAAGATCATTTGAACCAGTTAAACTCTCCTTGAGGCATGGATTTATTGTCCCTTTTGTTAGTAAATTTCACAGCGGGGTGTTGCTTCCTTCTGAAACAATTCTCAACAAATCTAAAAAGAACAGACTGGGTATTTTATGCAGAGTAGAGCACTTGGCTAACCCCAGATCCTACAGACCACAGGGATGTTGGTACCCATCTCTCAGTGTTAATGTCAGTTTCAGGGATGCGGGCAGACCTTGTTCCAAGTCCTGTTTCTGTGAAGATCCTCCACCATTCCAGGCTTGCTAGCTCTGCATGAAGAGGTGAAAATTGGTCCTAGTGAATTCCTGATGGATGCTGTTGAGTAAGGTATCGGAGTCCTGCGTCAGCTCTGGAAGGACCTGCAGGGCAGGAAGGAAGCTCTGCTCTGGGGTGTACGTAAATGTGAACGAACTGGAGTAGATCAGCCCATCGTTCCTTATGAGCGAGAGTGGGACGGTGATGGGGTATCTCAGCCATCGCCAGTCGCTGCCAAATGCCGAGACGTCAGGGACAACACACACTAAGGACTTGGGGGTCCTGGGAACAGTGTGCAAAAGAAAAAGAAACCACATATATTACTGTAGCCTTTCTGGAGAGGAGACTCCGCCCTGTCCCACTCACAACCCTAATGCAGCCTTTCTCCCCTAGTGCCTTTGAATAAAGCAAATTCTATTTTGCCATCTGGTGGCAGTCATTTAGTCTTGGGATTAATCATAGAATACCAGGGCTGGAAGGGACCTCAGGAGGTCATCTAGTCCAACCCCCTGCTCAAAGCAGGACCAATCCCCAGACAGATTTTTGCCCCAGATCCCTAAAAGGCCCCCTCAAGGATTGAACTCACAACGCTGGGTTTAGCAGGCCAATGCTCAAACCACTGAGCTATCTATGGCAGCTCCTGATTTGTCCAGTCTCCTTCCTTCTCTCTTTTGTCTCTTTCTCCCTTTCCCCTCTGTTTTGGTGGGGTTCCCGTTCCAAGGTTTGGCCCTTTGGGCCCAGACTCTCACCCTGTTTTATTTTTGCCTCATGCCCATGCTGCAGATGGAGCAGCCACGTACCTCCTGAAGTGGCCTCACGGAGGACCCATTCTCCCAGCCTGAGATCCCTTGCCATAAATGCTGGCGTACTAGTCAATGTCCATCGAGCGCAATCCCGAGCTGGCGCAGGCATGGATCAGATGCCCCAGGAAGCCTTTTCCATCTCTAATTACAATGCTTGTGTACGTGTGTGTTATTTCCAGACTTGTCTTGTGGGCTACCCTACACAAAATTCCCACCTAAAGCAAAGCTCCTTGGGACCACAATAATGACAAAAAAGACCTGCCAGATGTAGCCTTTAGGGACGGTGCCATTTATGCCATCCACCACCACCTCCATCTCCGCCTGTGTCTAAACACCAGCTCATCACACTGGTTCGCTGCTTTACCTGTACATAGTCTCAGCTTCCACATCTCCAAACCAGACCTTCAGATCTGCATGGAAATACTCGCCCTGCACCTCCAGCATCGCCACGTCCCCTCCGCCAGTCAGCTGTCACAACCAGAGCACATGGGAGGGGGTTATACACCTTGCACCATGATGTGCTGCCACCCCAATATGTTCCTGCAGGTGGTGACGTTCCCAGCTGGAGGGCTTGCTGTCCGCCCTGCAGAAGAGTGGGCAGTGCACAGTGCCCTACCCCAGGGGAAGAGAGCAGGGCACTGAACCGTGGGTGGGCATAAGGAGAGGGAGTTGAGGAGACAATAGGACCAGTTATTGAGCAGAGGGGAAAAGATCAAAACTTATTGATTCCTCAGATTATCTGTGAAAAATCTGCCCTGTCATGTGCACAGAGGGCAGCATGTGGCAAGAGGCCCGGGGGTTGGGGAGGGGGGAAAGTGTTTCAGAGGCACATGCAGAGCTAGGAGAATGGATTTGCGGCCTCTTGTGCTTCGATAAGCTAGGTCAGGGGTGGCCAACCTGAGCCTGAGAAGGAGCCAGAATTTACCAATGTACATTGCCAAAGAGCCATGGTAATACGTCAGCAGCCCTGCCAATCAGCGCCTCCCCGTCCCTCCCTGCACCTCCTGATCAGCAGTTTCGTGGCATGCAGGAGTCTCTGGGGGAGAAGGGGAGGAGCGAGGGCATGGCAGGCTCAGGGGTGGAGTGGGGGCAGGGCCTGTGGCAGAGCCAGAGCTGTGAGCACCCCCCGGCACATTGGAGAGTTGGCACCTGTAGCTCCAGCCATGGAGTCGGTGTCTATACAAGGAGCCGCATATTAACTTCTGAAGAGCCGCATGTGGCTCCGGAGCCACAGGTTGGCCACCCCTGAGCTAGGTTAACAAAAGCCGCGCACAGGATGACGAGATGGAAAACCCTCCGTACCTCCAGCATGGTTATAAGTGGGACTGGGCTCACAGGATCCTGAATACAGGCCAGGCTGTCACTGAATGTGTACTCCACAGTCTCCGTTCCAATTATCGTCCAGCAGGAGCCATCGTTCAGCAGCTCACGGTTCGCTTCCTTTGGGCACGGAGACGCCTGCATGGAAGTTTAATGTCATGGAGGCCACGTGCCATAGTGGTGCGAGCCGGGGACTGATAGCCAGGACTCCTGGGTTCTAGTCCTGACTCTGCCATAGGCTGCTTGACTTTTGGCAAGTCACTCCACCTCTCTGTGCCACTGTCTCACCATCAAAGGGGGATAATAATCTCTCTCGACCTTTGTAAAAGGATCTGAGAGCCCTGAATGGAAGGTGCTGGACCGGCATGTTGCTATTATTATTATTATATTATCCAGCTGCTGCAGCTCCATGTTCA
The DNA here is from genome assembly GCF_013100865.1 of Trachemys scripta elegans. NCBI lineage: Eukaryota > Metazoa > Chordata > Testudines > Emydidae > Trachemys > Trachemys scripta. The sequence continues at coordinate 20,081,221 of NC_048309.1, read as the reverse complement.
GGGATTGGGATATGTCTATGCTAACCCAAAGGAGCGGTCAGGATCAGTGACTTCATCCTGAAATGCTTCTGGCTTAACAAAATCACATGGAAGTTTGGCTATGTGACACTGTGGGAGGTGGCCAGAGGGGCAGGGCCAAGTGGGGAGGAAGAGAGGTCTGTGGTGCTCTGGAGTGACAGGTAAAATTAGAACAAGGCCCAGCATGGGCAGGTGAAGTTGGAGTGGGGTGTGTGTCTCCATGTCTGGGTTCTGTCCCTATTCCCACATCACATAAAGGACTGAATTTCAGTTGGGGATTGCGGGGGGCTTTAAGGTAAAGACCACTCAAGTGATGGACTCAGCAGCAAGTAACAGGAGGGAGGAGCTGGAGGGAGTTTGCTCCTGCTAGCAGCTTTCCCAGTTTGTGCTGCATTACCTGGAACTGGATCACTTTCTCTGTCGAGAGACACAGGTACATCCCGTCGCTGCCCTGGAACTGGAAAGCGCACTTGTGGAGCTGGGAGATGGGCTCATCCACATCCAGCATGGCGTACTGCTTGGTGACTTTCCGAATGACCTGTGGGGAATGACAGACAGGCGGGCTGACCGGCCACGGAGGGGAGCAGCTCAGTGGCTGGAGAGACCCGTCAGCTCCAGAAAGTTCAGCGATTTTATCCTTCAGAGATTTTCTCAGCCTGAAACCTCCTCTGGGGCCGGTTGTGGGAATTCCCTGCTCCCTCCCCTGCTGTTTGACATGGAACAAAATCAGCCCACATCATTCTAGCCTGTCTCCTGCCACTGCCCTCCCATTTGCCCTGCCCCCTGTTCACTTCATCCCCTCTCCCTCTGTCGCTTGCTCTCCCTCACCCTTGCTCACTTGCTCATTTTCACCAGGTTGGGGCAGGAGGGTGGGGTGCAGGAGGAGGTGAAGGCTCCAGCTGGGGGTGCAGGCTCTGGGGTGGGGGCAGGGATAAGGGGTTTGGGGTACAGGAGGGGGCTCAGGACTGGGGAAGGGGGTTGAGGTGTGGGAGTGGCTGTGGGGTACAGACTCCGGGAGGAAGTCTGCATGTGGGACGGGGTTCTGAGCTGGGGCAGAGGGTTGGGGCACAGGCTCCAGGTGGCGCTGACCTCAGGCGGCTCCCGGGAAGCGGTGACATGTCCCTCCAGCTCCTAGGTGGGAGGAAAGGGGTGGCCAGAGGGCTCCGTGTGCTGCAGGCACCGCCTCCAGGCACTGCCCCTGCAGCTCCCATTGGCTCCATAGGAGCTGCGGAGCCAGCCTAGGAACCAGAGGGACATACTGGCACTAGCTGCTTCCCAGGAGCTGCGTGGAGCCAAGCATGGAGCCTGCCCTGCTGGCTGGCACTGCGGCCAACTGGACTTTTAGTGCCGGGTCAGCTGTGCTGACCAGAGCTGCCAGGGTCCCTGTTCGACCAGCGAAAACTGGGCGGCTGGCAACCCTACATGGAGCTGAAGCCGGAAGCATTCCCCATCCTATCCGGTGTCTGAGTTTTCCAGGATCCTTACCAGGGGCGGCAGGGTAACGCCGGTGGCTGTGCAGATGAGCTGGACTACGGAGCCGTAGCGAATGTACCCTTCCCGCAGTGGGAACTCCCCCCGGGTGCAGTGCTCATCAGCTTCCCATGGAAAAGAAAAGAGATGGAGAGTTATCAACCTGGAGCAAGAAGGAGGGAACAGCTCCCTCTGGCTCTAGTTGCAGGACCAGGGTAGAGGAGAACTCTCTCTCATCACGGAGCCTGGCAGCACAGTGGATAAGGGGTTCCCTGGACACTCTCCAGGCAACTGGTACCCTGAAACTCTCCAATTTGTGCAACTTCAAGATGCAGGGTAAATGCAGCCTGCAGAGGGCAGTGCTCCCTGCAGGCAGTTCTCCCCTGCGATTGGAGCAGGCAGGCCGGCACACTGGGATCTGTAAGCTCTGCAGGTGACACCTCCACATTCACAACGGGGAGGGAGGCAGCTGAGATCTCTTACATTTCATACAAAGCGCGCCTGGCCATCAGGGTCCAGGCGCATGCTAACGTGGCCCTTGGACAGGCACCTCCTGAGCTGCCCTTGCTCAAGACCAGCAGGCTTTTAGGGCCTGATCCAAAACCTACTGCAGTCAATGGGAGTCTTTCCACTGATTTCAAAGGGCACTGGATCAGGCCCTTAGTGAGGAAAGGGCGTTGGGAACCAGGGATGAATTTAGACTGCTCCCAGCCCTTTCCCCTGCTGTCTCCTTCCTGGAGAACAACATACCAGCACAGGAGAAGGGAATCGGATTGTTACTGAGTCTGGGCAACACCCTGGGACTCCAGGAGGCAAACGTGGTGGCAAAGGGAAGTTAAGGTAGGTAGGAGACCAAAGCCACCGAGGGTGGGGCGGAGTGGGGGTGGGTGGGAGGGACATTTACAGGGAGGATAATTTCACACTGCCTGGGAGTGCTGGTAGCAGGTATCAAAGAAACCAATGGGGTCAAAATAGGTACCATCGCCTATCTATTCTTGGCCCCATCCTTGAAGTATCAGAACGCCTGCTGCTCTTTAATGTAGTTATTCTCACAACCCCCCTGGGAAGCAGGGCAGGACTAGTACTGATTGGGGCTGAGGCCCAGACCCTCAATGTACGTAGGCTTCTAACGTCCGTTGACATCTGGGCCTAAGTGACTTACTGAAGGTCACGTAGGAAGCCAGCACTGGAGTAGAGAATTGAATCCAGGTATCTGAAATCCCGGATTAGCTGCCTAATCAATGGACCATCCTTCCTCCCCCCTCAGAGCTCTGTCTGCAGGCAGGCAGGGGCAATGTGCTGCAAAGAGACACAGGCCTCCTGCTGGAAGCTGGCCTCAGGGGTTCCTGACATTTTTTAGAAAGATACTTCTGTTGACCTGTGATTATGACTTGTGAAAATCAGTAACTACCATTGTTCAGATTGGATTTGAATGCTCTGTTTGTCTTTCACTATTGCTATGCTTGGGTGGCCAAATCTACCCCTACCGTTAATGGACACAGCTCCACTGACTTCACCAATGGTTTACCAGCAGTGAATTTGGCCCCGTGTGGACTGCTGGAGTTTGCTGAACATGTAAGGTCCTCACCCAGGTGCAGTGTGAATGCTGCCCATTGCCTTGCACTAGCGATGAAGGTGCCACCCTCTACGGACAGATAACGGGTGCTGACCGTCTGGGAGCGGAGGCGGTTAAAGAGGGAAACCTTGGACCCAGATGAGATGCACACTGCAAAAGACAGACAGACGCTGGCATTAGCACTGATGGAAACTCACTGTTATCAGTATCAGCTTGCCCGAATACCGGAGCATGGCTGAGCGATTTGATAGCCACAGAGACCGGTTATTGCTTTGCATAGAGTTAGGATAAAGAATGCAGTGAACCATCATGTTACAAAATCTTGTTCTTCTGAGTCTTTGTTCACGTGGATCCCACGGGTGGTGTGCAGACACCTCCAGGTGCGTGAGTGGGATCCAGGCAGACAAAACACCTCGAAGAACCTGTGACTGTGAGGTGAGTAACCATTCTTCTGCGCTGCCAACACTTCAGAATAGCTTCCAAATCTGTGACTGAAAAGACCTATTAAGTCATATCTTGTGCAGTCCGGGGTTGCTTTCCCCTGCTCTACAGGTCATTAGCTAATGCTCCATGCGTTCTCGTTTCCGTATCAGCGTGTGGTTTGAAAGCACTGCTCTGCCTTTCTCAGACTCCCCAGGGCTAGGCTGCTGTACACAGCATAATGAACACTAGCCCTTTGTGGCTGGCTTTCCCTTTAGCGGAGTACCAGCTGAGATGGCCTTTTATAAAGAGTGGGTGATGCCTTTGTCTGTATGTGGAGATCTCTGAACAGAAACCCTGACAAAGGTTCTGCATTAGATCTTTACACAGCGTGGTAGGATACATTTTCGAGAACGTGGACGTAAATATGCCCTGATCAATTCTTCCTTCTGTTGACTTCACCGTGCTTTGGATCAGGCAGCCTATAGCGCAGGGGTCAGCAACCTTTCAGAAGTGGTGTGCCGAGTCTTCATTTATTCACTCTGATTTAAGGTTTCACGTGCCAGTAATACATTTTAACGTTTTTAGAAGGTCTCTTTCTATAAGTCTATAATATATAACGAAACTATTGTTGTATGTAAAGTAAATAAGGTTTTTAAAATGTTTCAGAAGCTTCATTTAAAATTAAATTAAAATGAAGAGCCCCCCGGACCGGTGGCCAGGATCTGGGCAGTGTGAGTGCCACTGAAAATCAGCTCGCGTGCCGTCTTTGGCATGCGTGCCATAGGTTGCCTACCCCTGCTATAGCGCATAAGCCTGTCTTGTGTAAGGACTTGGCGGATATTCAATCTGCCATCTGTGATAGTTTCTTGTTTGCTTTATATCAGTGCCCCATTCTGATAAAGCCTCTGAGAAACCTGTTCAGGTATTAGCTACTCAGACGGCTGAAAGGGCGCGTGCTACTGAAGCACCGGAGAACAGAGAGTATCACAGAGATTGCTGTTAAAAACCCTTCAGCGCTCAGCTCCCATTGACGAGGCTGGCTCCCCTGCTACTTACAGTCTGTGTTCTTCAGGGACTGCTTCTTCTGTGAGGGTTTGGAAATCACTTTGATCAGCTTACTGTGGAAAGTGCCGATCTCCTGCCCATTGCTGAAGAAGAGCTTCAGAACCAGCCGGAAATGCTTCCTCTTCTCCGTGTCGGAGATGTAGAGTGCTTTGGCACAGCTGAACTCCTGTCAGTAACAAGGGGCTATTGTCATAGGCTGGAGATTGTGTCTGGAGTCTTTGGGTGCATCTTCCCTGAAGATACACCAGTGAGGGGTGACACCGATATCTGCCTACCTAGATACCTAGAGCGATACCTGCTCACGTCTTCATTTCCTTTGCAGCTGGGGGGCTTTATCTGCTGAGAGAGTGAGAGGCTGGCCAACAGCATTGGTTAATGATCGCTTAGTGCAGGCAAGGTCCCCTGATAAACTCACCTCTGCTCAGATACTGTTGTCCCTAGGCAGAAGACTTGACTGAGCAGAGAGTGATAAGCATTGAAGGGTTCCCTGAGGTCCCTTCCAACCCTGATATTCTATGATTCTATGATAAAGAGACAAATGGCCATGGAGACTGGGGAACTCCTAACTATCACAATGATGGGGCACTACTGTTGCCAAGGTTTATTATTTGTATTGCGGGAGGACCTAGGAGCCCCAATCAGGGACCAGGACCCCCTTGTGCACCAACTCTGTACCAAGACAGACCAAAAAGACAATCCCTGCCCCCAGATGCTTACAGTCGGTGTAAAGATGCTCATGGTGCTTTCCAGACAACAAACAAAAGACATAGGCCAAAGGAGTTTGTCTTTTAGTATAGATTGCATGAACGAGTAAACAACAAGAAGCCAGGAGCCCCTAGAAGTTGGGACCCTGGCCCCACCAGCCCTTCGACCATATTAAGTTTTGCCTAATTAGTTGGTCAGGTATTTTAGGCAAAAGAACTTTTAAGCTAATGTATGTATGAAAAAGGGAAAAAAATCACTGCCGGATTTTGCATGAAAATTTTCACTCTTTTGTTACGAATTAATTTTGTTTCCTGGAATTTTTTGCTTTTCCTTGAAATGTTGATGATGTGACATTTTGGGTCCACAAAATGTCATGGGAAAACCGGGAAATCAACGTCCTCATGAAACTTCCCACTGAAGTGGGAGTGCTGGAAAATGGAAGTGGCTATTTTTGAAACTCTTCCTGCGTGGGAAGAGAGAGACTGAGAGCTGACAGACACTTTTCCATGTGTGTTTGTTTCTATCTACCCACCTATTGCAGATGGTTAGCGCAGGCCCTGATCCTGAAAACGCTTACTCACATGCTGAACTTTACACACAATTGATCCCACTTGGCTCAATGTAAATGAGCATGGCCAGGTTAGTAGGGTGGGACCTTAGAATCTAAGCTCTTTGGGGCAAGAACTATATCTTCATATGTGTTTGCAACGCACCCAGTCCAAGGAGGCCCTGATCCTGGCTGGGGCCTCTGAGTACTATCATAAGGAGTACTGCAGAAAGGGATCTGGGGGTCATAGTGAACCACAAGCTAAATATGAGTCAACAGTGTAACGCTGTTGCAAAAAAAGGTAACATCATTCTGGGATGTATTAACAGGTGTGTTGTAAGCAAGACACAAGAAGTAATTTTTCTGCTCTACTCTATGCTGATTAGGCCTCAACTGGAGTATTGTGTCCAGTTCTAGGCACCACATGTCAGGAAAGATGTGGGCAAATTGGAAAATGTCCAGAGAAGAGCAACAAAAATGATTAAAGGTCTAGCAAACATGACCTATGAGGGAAGATTGAAAAAACTGGGTTTGTTTAGTCTGGGAAAGAGAAGACTGAGAGAGGACATAACAGTTTTCAAGTATATAAAAGGCTGTTACAAGGAGGAGGAAGAAAAATTGTTCTTCTTAACCTCTGAGGATAGGACAAGAAGCAATGGGCTTAAATTGCAGCAAGGGCAGTTTAGGTTGGACATTGGGAAAAACTTCCTGTCAGGGTGGTTAAGCACTGGAATGAATTGCCTAGGGAAGTTGTGGAATCTCCATCACTGGAGATTTTTAAGAGCAGGTTAGACAAACACCTGTCAGGGATGGTCTAGATAATACTTAGTCCTGCCACGAATGCAGGGGACTGGACTAGATGACCTCTCAAGGTCCCTTCCAGTCCTATGATTTTATGATAAACAGTAATACTGAGAGGGAGAGAGCAACAACAAGGCTTGTGACACTAGGCAAGGGTGTAAGACAATCAATTAACCCAGCAACTCAGCCTGCACCGGATTCCTGCCCAACCTGAGCACGATGACATGTGCAGAAGTGAATCACTGCACCATCAGTGCACAGCATGGTGCTACAAACTGGCTCCTGTTAGTCATGTGGCTGAACATACAGCTCTCCAAACCACGATGCCTGGGCCCCCCCCAGAAGGGGTATCTTCAATAATCTTCACTCTAAATAGTTTCAATGTCCACCTTATAACAACAAAGACTTCAGTGAAAAGATGCCCTTCATGCTGGTGTGGGGATGGGAGACCCACAGGGGGCTGCAAGAGCCAGATGTCTGTTCTTCTCTGTCCTTCCTTATGTGCTTTGGGTTTTCAGAAAGGAAACTGCCCACCTTGCACTGTGCTGTGTGTATTAATGATGATTCTTAAGCACCACCCCGTGAAGGGCCCAGAAGACAAGACCCCCACTGAACCAGAGCCACCATCACTTCACTCAATACACCCAAGAAAATGCACTGCAGAACAAAGCAGCTCCCACTAGGACATGATGGGGTCCATTCAGAGGAGCTATAGGTTCATTTAAAGGGGGAAATGATTAGAGATGTTATTTCAGGTGGAGTGAAGAGCTGAGGAATGGCAGAGGCTTTATTTACACTGGGGTTAGAGAATTCCAAATGGAAATCAATGTTCACATGTGATTTACTCAACATAACACAAGAAATCTCCCTAGGTTTACAGTTTCCCAGTCACCTTGGCGCTTCGGCTGCACTGATATGCTGTAAGGGAAGCACTGCAAACACAAAGGTCCTTTTTGTTATATTTCTGGCCAACCCCAGATCCCACATTCTTCAGAGCCCCAAGATAATACTTAATAGATTTCTTTCCCTATAGGAAGATGCCAAGTTATAGCTCTAGCCCACAACGTTTGTGACAGGTCGGTGTTTTCGTTAGCAGTTTATCTGTAAATGAAAGACCGCACTCTCATTTTGTGATGAGTGGCATTGCCATTTGTCAGGAGAATACTATGGGCTGGGGAAACTGTGTAATCCCTGGCCATCCTCCAGCCACAAGGGCCAGGAAGTTGAAAAGATGGTGACAAAGAAAGATCGGTTTCCTGGCAAACCGTGAGTGAAGAGCACTCCCAGTGCTGCAGGGAGATGCCTGGTCATACGTGACTAGGGGGCAGGAGAGCCAAGAGAGTTGTTGTGTCAGGGGAGTCATTTTACTCAGCTTACCTTGGAGTCTGGCTGCTCCTCAAAGTTGAGTTTCTGGGTCTCCATGTGGCCGCTGTCCATGCTGTCCAGCCCCATGTACCCGCACACCCTGAAACCAGCCTCTCCCAAATCCCTCGCTGGAAAAGAGAAGAAACATTTCCCAGACACACAAACCTGGACACCAGCTGAGACCAATGCAGCTGGGACCATGGAGCCTGAAGTGAGAGGGTCGGGGCTGCTGCTGCCCAGACTGCTGGTGGCAATGGAGAGAGAGGGAGGGCTGAGCTGTTGTCGCCCTCCCATGCCCTCACTAGAGAGAGGAAGAGGGGACTGGGTAGCTACTGCCTCCCCCGCCCCCCCCGAGAGGGCTCAGACAGGTGAACCTCCCCAGAAGCATCTTTGGGACACTTGGACACTTCTGGTCTCCAGCCGCATTGATGTGAGATGCTGCTTTCCTGCATCTCACCCTCCCTATCCTGCACCCCTGGACACCTTCGACAACAGGCTCGGCAGCTTCTCCCGACTGCCCTGCTTCACCAGCCCCTCTCCCCCGATCCCCGTCTCCATCCCCCTTCTGTTCCTCCTGGCTCTAATCTTCCTGCTTCCCTTCTCCCACGTCCCTGTCTCTCCACCCCTCCAACCTTTTACCTTCCCGTATCCTCCCCCACCTGGGCTGCATGCTCCCCTCCCTAGAGCGCATTCCAGAAGCCCCTTGTTCTGCCAAGTATGTAGGATGTCTTCACCTGTGCACATACACAACACCCAGCAGGGATGGATGGGGGCACGTGTCCAGAGATTGAGAGCTACACCAACCTGTGACTGTAACGACCTTAAATACCCACGACAGGACATTTGTCACCCTTGTCCTCCCCCCTGCTATCCCCAATCCAGTGTTTGCTGCTACCACTTGTGGCATCTTTGTCTGTCATTTAGGTTGTAAGCTCTTTGGGACAGGGACCTGGGGTGAAAGCCTTACTCCATTGAAATCAATGGAAAAACTCCCCTGGACCTCAGTGGGGCCAGGATTTCACTGTGTCTTTATTTATTCACTTGCATGGTGCCTTGAATGCTTTGGGGCACTCAGTGAGTGAATAATGAAAATAATGGGGTGCTGCTGTTGCCCCCCCAGGGCAGAGCTGCATGGGGGCAATGGGAAACATTTTGCTTTTCCGGGGACCCAGGGAAGTGAAATTTTCTGGATGTTTTACCAGCACTGAGAACCTGTTCACCCTGTTCTGCTGGCCACCAAGTGCAGCATTTCCTACCCTTACGGGCACCCACACTCCTCAGATGCTAATTACGTCGGTACTGTTTATGCAGTAATTGTTTCACAGTGATCATAACTAACGGCTGAAGCAATGAAGCCCCTGGACTATCTGAAATGAGTGTGCACACTGCCATCCCGGCACGACCCTGCACTCAGCACCCCTTTCAGCACAGCCAGGTTTTGCCTGACCACCGCTCTGAGCCCCTGCTGTGTCAATGAATCTGGAGGCTGTCAAACCCTCTCTGTGGTCCGGACACATTTCCTGCAGCTGGCAGCATGACCTAGAGCACTGCTGTTGCAGGCGTGGTGGTGTTTTCTCAGGCTCTCGGCTGTCTGGTGGGTGGGCCGGCCCCTAGAATCCCTCACAATGATTAATTCCCTGGTCAGTGGCTCTTAGGACATGTCTACACTGCAGTCAGAGGTGTGATGGCAGCTCATGTAGGCATATCCACACTAGCTTGAATCTAATTAGCATGGCTAAAAATAGCAGTGAAGACACAGGGGCATGGACCCTGGTGCAGACTGTACAAGCCCACCTGGAACCCTGGCCAGGGCTGCCCAGAGGATTCAGGGGGTCTGGGGCAAAGCAATTTCGGGGGCCCCTTCCATTAAAAAAAAGTTGCAGTACTATAGAATACTATATTCTCGTGGGGGCCCCTGCAGGGCCCGGGGCCTGGGGCAAATTGCCCCACTTGCCCCCCCCCCCCCCCCTCTGGGCGGCCCTGACCCTGGCTATGTATTTGCATTGCTAGCACATGCTTGGATTGACTTCACTGCTATTTTAGCCTTGCTAGCTAGATTCAAGCTAGCACAGGTATGGCTATGAGCTGCAATCACTCCTCCACCTGCACTATAGATCCATCCTTAATTTTGTTTGGATACCTTAGGCCAAACGCAGTCCTGACAAAAGGGGGAATCTCTCCTCTTGATTTCTGTGGGAGGGACACAGGCTCAGAACTTCTCAGGTTCTGGTCCAGAGCTAGGAACTGGCTGTGGTGTTTGGATCACCTTCATTGTGGGGGATGGTTGGCCAGAAGGTTTTGTGTAGGGCTCAAGTCAAGGGCTTGATAACTCCATCCACACAGAGAGCTAGGAAATTACTCCCTGGCAAATGCCTTGATTTACCAGCATTCACAGAGGGTAAAGTCCTCGGACCAAATACAGAAGTTCTTACTCAGTTGAACTTCCCATTGCCTTTCAATGAACCTAGGAGAGGAGAGCAACATCTAATTCCCTCCTGATGCCTCAAGCTGTGAAGCCACCATTATAGGAGTGTACCCATTGTTAACAGGTATGTCTACACTGCAATGAAAAACCTGCAGCAGCAAGTCTCAGAGCCCAGTTCAATTGACTTGGGCTCAGGCAGTGGGGCTAAAAGTAGCAGTGTGGACATTCCCATTCAGGTGAGTGGGAATGTCTACATTGCTATTTTTAGCCCCTCATCCTGATCCCAATGCAATTGACCTGGGCTCTGAGACATGCTGCTGCGGGTTTTTCATTGCAGTGTAGACATACCCTAATGGTCTCACGGACAAGAATTTTCCTCCAAACTCTCCCTTTTCTATCTTCAGTCCTCGCTCCTGACTGGAGCTGGTCAGGAAATGGTTTCTTTTCCCCTCCACACAAAATTTTTTCATGTGACTGAACATTTTTCATTATCATCAAAAGTTTTCTTTGGAATTTTTCAGGTTTTTACTGAAAACTGAAAAATGTCAAGTTTTTGGTTGCGGAAAACAAAATAAATAATTTGTTAAAAATGCAGTTTTTGAACTTTTTGTTATTGTGGCTGAAAACCTGAACATTTTGACGAAAATGGAATTTTTTTCATGAAAATTTCCATTTTATAGAAAATGGATTTTCATGAAAAATTTTAGACCAGCTCCTGGTCCCAATCCCCTTTGCCTCCCTGCATAATCCCCTCCCCTCAGGTCCTGATCCCCAGTTCTTGTCCCCATTCTCCTCAGCAGATCATATGTGGTGCCTTCAGACTCTCCTTAGAGGAAGTCCCCTCTGATCTTTGGCACTTTTAATGGCCTCTTTTTAGAGTCTCTCCAATGTATCAGTCCTGCAGATGGAACATGCCCTGCTTCTTCCCATCAGCTCAAGCCTAATTCCATCGCTTCCTTCGCTGCTTTTCATCACCCCCACTCCACCCTTTCCTGTGAACTTGCTAATAGAGCTGAACAAATATATAATTTGATGAATTTAACCTTGTGATCTGTTTGAGTACATGAACTATCTATTCATTTCTCATGGGTATTCACTCTGTTAAAGCTCAAGAACTCGAACACTAACAGGTCAAATATACACTCAAACCGAAAGTCACTTTCATGTCTGAATGAATATTTGCAGACAGCTTTTCCCACTATGCTCAGTTCTTCTTATCAGGAGTGGCTGAGCGGCAGGTCTTCTGCTCTCCAGGCATACGGGGCTTTCTTCTGCTCTTACCTTTTATCTGTTCCTGCTTCAATTTCCAACCTGGTCCAGTCAGATAAACACAAGGTGGGGGGCAGAAAAACCTAACAAAACAAAACAGCATCTTTGTTAAGTGAACACTAGGGTAAAGGACTTCACCAAAAAGGGTTGTTTCTTTGTATGATTGTGAATCCAGAGTCTTCTTCATTGCTTAACCAAGTGAGAGATGCTTAGACATGACCCGCTTTGGGATCACTAATGCCAGCATATACTTGGAGCAGGTCTGGGTACAGATCAAGTACTCTGAATGGTTTGCTATCTCTGTAGTGACAGGTGGATGGAGCCCAGTGCTGCAGGGTATTAGTCTGGCAAGCAGCTTAGATTGAAAACACTGGTAAGACAGTTATAAAATTAAAAGAGCTACATAGCTAGGGCAAAAATCATAAGGGTTAGCTCATCTGCTGTTTTACCACCCCAGGGCATGTTTTCACAGGAGATGCACCCACAAAAATGTGGATGCCTGCACCGCACCCGTATTTGCATGTGCAGATATGTGCTAAGTGCGCAGTCATGCCATCTGCATGACCAAAGGCAGGTCTTTGCAGGCACAGAATCATAGAAACGTAGGGCTGGAAGGTGCCTCAAGAGGTCCCCTGTCCATTTCCCGGCACCAAGGCAGGATGACATATACCTACACCATCCTGGACAGGTGTTGAGACCACGATGGGAGGGAGCTCAGTGCACTCGTTGTTCCTGTGTCTCTTTGGCCTAAACAGTCTGCCATGTTGTGAACATCTCCCCATCTGTTCTCGTGTGAGCCTCCCCTGGGTTCCTCCAGCAGGGGATGGATGCGGTTGCACAATTAAACCTGTTTCTGGCTTTAAGACTCTGGTGACATGCAGACCTATCAGGCTGTAATGGCTTTACATGTCTCGGTGTGTGAAGACCCAGAGCATGTCCCTAACTTGAAGCACCTGAGGAGGATGTGAAGGCAGCAGCTGTTCACCCATGTAGAGTTAGCAAGAGGTCAGCATGACCTAACTCTTTTAGCTTCTCCTCCTGCATGACAAACCAACCACATCCAGTGCCCTGCGCAGCACTGGAGAGATGAGATTGCCTCTTGCCGCAATGTCCATCCCCCTGCCCGAGACTCCCGCGTGCGCAGTCACATCTATCAGGTGCTGTGTTAGTGGAACATGCCAGCCCTACCCAAGGGAGATGGCTGAGAGGGCGCATAGGGAAGCTGACTTCAGATCTTCCCTCCTTGAGTCAAGGGAGAATTTGTCACAGAGACTTTTTCAGCTTGGAATGTGGAAGTTTCAGCAGGTTGAGAACACAGGTTGTATTCACAGCCAGCTCCTGAGATCAGTGCAAACAAATCTATAGCCAAAGTTTTGGAAACACATTTTCCTGTGTTTTATTTGGGTTTCCACTGTCTTTGCATTCATGTGAATGGTGCAGATTCATCCCATATTGATACTGTGTAAAATGTTAGCAGTGAAAACACCAGTCTGGGCTGGTTCCATATTTCTGGGTCCTATTCTCCTTGGATATGTGTTTATTTAAACAAGTTAGCAACAGTGTAGGACCCTGAATCCCCATATCCAGGAAAAATAGCACTAGCTTATTTAAACTTTAACCTAGAAGCGGTGCCAGCTCGTAATCACTTTTTAGATTTCACTTCATTTTTTCTTGCCAAACCCACAAAACCTGCTTCCCAGCATCCTTTGCACCACGCCTCAACCAGGGTGCGCCAGAGCTATGTCTTTGGTTAGCCCCAGTGACGCAGCAGCTCCACTCGCTGGCTCAGCGCCCCAAGAGGATAACAATCTCAGAGCTGTTTGAAATGGGCCTGAACCAAAATCCCAGATCCAGACACCCGTAAACTCTGAAGGCTGGATCTGGATCTGCATTTTGCAGCTGGCCGCAATCTCTACAGTGGATCAAACTCAGAGCTCACAGCCGTCCTCTAGGGAAGGTTGGATCTCAACTCTACAGCCAGGGCCCACCTCTGTGAAAATTATCTTTAATTGATCCAGGGACGGGAGAGGGAGTAAAAAAACCAAAACCCCACCCTTAGTACAATAGGGCCTCTCTCAGCCTCCTATGGAGAAAGAGATGACTAGAGGGGAGAGAAAAGCATGAGAGAGAAGAGCAGAGGAAAGGAAAAAATGGCAAAGGGGGAAGAAGGAAGGAATCTAACTGACTTGGACAATGACTGTTAAACAGAGTGAGGATGGGCTGCAGCAAAGACTGATTGCCGAGGGCACTCCAGCTATCTGCGTGGGGGAGGTGAAATAGCCAGTGGTGTCCCACAGGGGTCAGTGTTCAGCCCTTCCCACCATTTCATTAATCCAGGATAGAGTGTTTGGGGCAGGGACTGACTTTTTGTTATCTGTTTGGGCAGCGCAGGGGGCCCTGATCGGGAGGCTTAGGTACGACTATCATAATCATCATGAATGACTGTATTATTCTGAGGCTGTGTGAAGGTTGAAAGGTGAATACAATGGGGTTATGTTAGCTCATCTGCTTCATCAGACTAGTTAATGGTTGGTTTCAGAGTAACAGCCGTGTTAGTCTGTATCCGCAAAAAGAAGAACAGGAGTACTTGTGGCACCTTAGAGACTAACAAATTTATTAGAGCATAAGTTTTCGTGGACTACAGCCCACTTCTTCGGATGCATATAGAATGGAACCATTCTATATGCATCCGAAGAAGTGGGCTGTAGTCCACGAAAACTTATGCTCTAATAAATTTGTTAGTCTCTAAGGTGCCACAAGTACTCCTGTTCTTCTTTTTGCAGACTAGTTAATGAAACCCTAGGGAGTTGTAAGAGTCTGTTTTTTGGAAGGTGATATCTAAAGGCAGGGCTGTATAAGAAGCCAGGCAAATCTCCTACCTTTTTTCACTGCCGTATGATTTCTGTGCGACTTTTGCATGCAGTATAAGCACAGTCTGGTCAGCTGGGAGCTGCAGATATCTACGCACTCCATCCCGGAGATGGTCAAGTTGATCTGGATTGGATCTAAAAGAGAGTCCTGAGTAGTACCCTAGCAAAGGGGACACAACGCTTGGCTTCCTACCATCCCCCTACTGCTTGATACCGCCCCGGAGCCACCCTAAGGGGTATTTAACATGGAGGTAGCCAGCACAGGCACCTTACCTGTAGGTGATAGCCTTCTGTCCCTCATTCCCCTGCACTCTAATTTGCCTGCTGTGCACCGGACCTTGACAATAGAACTAATTCTAGCCAGGTGCTGCAAACCCCACTCTGCTCACTGCACTGGTATAATATTGTATATAACACCACCAGGAACAGTCACAGTTTCGAGATACCCCCCTTCCCTACATCAGTATCTGCAATCGAGGCATCTGGTGTCTCTCTCTGTAAGAGCTACTGTTTTAATAATACTCCCCAGCAGGGGCCCAGTTTAATGATGCAAACGAGGACAAGAGGAATCCCGTTAGAACGCATTGGGAATGGGAAGTTTCAAAGCTGCTGGAAGACAAGTGCTATCATTAAAATTGTTTGGTTAGTTTACCCGCTATTTTCTCCAGCCTTCAGTAAAAGACAGCTAGGGAAAGCTTACCTTACAGCTTGGAAACATTCCCACTGCTTCCTAATGGGAAAGGGCCTCCTTTCACTCCTCCTCTCAGTCCCATGTTATGAAGATAGTGACATTCTGATTGTTCATGACGTTCTTTTCTTGTATACATGGTCCTTAAAAACACCTGGGCCAGCTTCTCAGATGCCCTGTGTCTTATGCAGTCACATGCTACCAAATTGGAGTGGTGGCATTTTACACCCAATCTCCATTCTCCGTGCACTGGTGTAAATGAATGCATACGGTGCTCGGCAACAGGAAATCAGGTAATGTTATCTTTAGTGATCCCCTCCTCCTTGTAACGGACGATAATAATTACAGTCTCATTTATACCATACTGGAGTTTTCCGCCATCTAACGGGATAGCTTTACATGCGTTCTGTTTAACCTGGATTCATTTTTATATCTCCCCTCAGTACATTATGAATGTTTATGGAAGGTAATAATGAGCATGGCTGGGGAGTTATTAGTCTTGGGATCGGGAGCTGTTATTTTGTTACTGCCGGTGATTGTTCCGTGGAAATGTCCCCATTTTGCTTCACTGCGAACTAAAAAAACAAGGGCCAGATTCTCACCTGCTGGAAATGGGCATAGCTCCATTGACTTCAGTGGAATTACCCAAGCTGAGGATCTGGCCCTTAGACTTTGTTAACGTAGTAGGTTATGCTTCCACTGATTGTAGGCAGATAAGCCCAGTTTAAATCACACAGGGCCTTTGTTGTGTTGTGCTGGAACCTGAACACAGGCTGCTTGTTTTAAAGGGAAGTCAGGCACAGAGAAGCTGGAATGGCGGAGATGTACTGTACTGCTGTCTCACCTTTGCAGGAAGTGAAATTCACCCTGTGCAGAGCACTAGCCCAGCGCCTGCAAAACGTTCCACAAAACCATCAAAGTGTGGTGTAGGTGGGTGCATGAGCCTTGTGCTTCAATAGGGCAATGTGCTACTTCCTTAATGGAAGGAAACCTGAGAGGGAGGAAGTAGGAGCTGTTTAGACAGGCCTCTTCTCATTTCCACACTTAGGGAAGACACTTCCTTGGCGTACGGCAGTTCAGTGAAGCCAATGAAAATGTACCCAGCAGCTTAGGGCCACGCTAGCCAAATACGGCAAGGACATTACTTAAACCAAGCTCACTTGTTTCTTGGTTCCATGTCCAGTGACACACACACACAGAGGGTGTTCATACACACAGGGCCAGGCACAACCTGGACATCTTTGGCTTGCTCATGATTGATAAACCCATAAGAAAACTGGATGGAAATTGGTTTCCAGCCTCTGGCATGGGGCCCCCTTTCACTGCTGGGGTCATGCATGATGTTAGTTCCCTCAGAGAAATGGTGGCCTCATGATGGAGGCTCAGAACTGCCAGCTGTGATTAAAAACATTGGTTTCAGATACGTCTCCCCAGTGGCTTCCTAGCGCAAAGAGCTTCTTCTCACTGCTCAAACTTTCAAGCCGCACAGCTGTGAAAAATGGGGAAGTTTGCCTTTAAAAACCCAAAAGAACCTTAGATGTAAAAGGGACGAGCGGAAGCTAGAAGCCCCAAATCGCAGCTGCATACACAGTGCTGTACCACTGGTAAGCCAATGCCAGGTCATGGGCAACCCTTGGTGATTTGCTCAAAAGACAAGCTGGCTATTGGAGATAGGGCTGCATCTGCTACAGCACAGGGAAAATCCTGCAACATAGGCCTGGTCTACACTTGGGGAGAGGGGGGGTGGAGAAATCAATCTAAGATACACAACTTCAGCTATGAGAATAGCGTAGCTGAAGTCGAAGTATCTTAGATCGAATTAAAAATTATTTACTTTCGTGTCCTCATGGCGCTGGATCGACAGCCGCGGCTCCCCCGTCGACTTTGCTTCTGCCTCTCGCACTGCCGGAGTTTAGCAGACGGGAGAGCGATCGGGGATCGATTTATCACGTCTACACTACACGCGATAAATCGATCCCCGATAGATCGATTGCTACCCGCCGATCCGGCAGGTAGTGCAGACATACCCATAGACTCAACTGAGTTTTCATTGAAAAAATAATCATCCCAGCTCTCAAATACACATCACACTAGCCAGAAACTACAAGTAGCAAAGAACATAAAATACCAAAGGTTTGGGAGCAACTACAAATCTGATCCCGTCCCAGGATTCCCGGACAGCTTATACTGATCTCCTGAGGGACTCAAAATAACGTGGCACCTGGACTTCTTAGAAAAACTGAAAGAGAAACAGCAGCAAATAATCTTCACCTCAGTGACAACCTGAGGAACCCTTTAAGACGTTTCACTGGCCAACGCTTCACTTTTCAGTACAGTGCAAACCTGCTGGAAAAGAGCAGTGTCCTTTACAGATTCTAGTAACAATCCTATGCGACAGCTCCTCAAGCTTGGGGCCCCTCGTACAAAGATTCATTGTCTGGTACCACGTTGCTGATGGCTCTGTCTTCAGAGTATCCTGGAGACTAGAACAGGCAACGGCGTTGACATAGCAGACGTGTCCAGCACAAGAACGTAACAATCTGGAATTTTCTTTATCTGCAGCTGTCCTCCCAAAATCGTTGGCTGCATTTTCACCGCACAATCTTTTCCGCCACTGTTTTCCCTGTTTTTTAAATGGATGATCTTGATCCCCTGCTCTCCTTGTTCCCAGGGTCTTCCGTACAGACACTAAGTTCTCCAATGTGTGACTCAGATCCTCAGCTGGTGTAAACTGGCACAGCTCCATTGAAGTCAATATGGCGACGCTGGATTATAGAGCTGATGATCTGGCCTTGGGTCACCTGATAACGTTAGCTGCTGCTTTGTATCTGAGAAGTGAGGGGTTTATGTCTGCTGAGCCTATTCATAAGTGCCGTGAACGAACTGTAACTGATATTCACTGGCAACCAGATGTGTTGTCTTTACTGATGAGACCGATACATGGGCTGCAATTGTTAGCGGAGAGGCAGTGGGTGCTTTATTTTGTGATCACAGTGACAGTTCTCCGTAGACAACTTCACTTCATTATTTACTGTCGGTCGCCAATTAGCTTCTTTGCCAGAGCCCAGTGTCAGTACTATTCATCAGATGTTCTTCAAAACATTTACAGATGTTTGCTTCTGATCCAGTTGTAGAACTTTGTCCACAACTTTATCCCTGGCTACCAATCAACACACTCCATTACACCAATATTAGTTATTTAATCCTGGCACGTGACTTTAATTCAATCTTTTCTATCTATTTAATGGTTTATACCCAGGCCTGGCCAAAGCTAACTAATATGGAAGCGAGCTAGCGATTGACATAACATTGGCATCCAGTCCATGTCATCATATGCCTCATATGTAATGCTGAAAAACCATACTGCAATGTGCAGTTTGAGCTTCAATTTGCCTTTGCAAGTTTTGTCCTCATTTAACCCTGCACTGGGGGCAGGCCTGGGAGAGAACTACACCCAGTTATGGTTAGGAAACATCTTAAAATGTACAGCACGCCGAGGGTCTGTATCATAGGCCAGTGGCTCTCAACCTTTCCAAACTACTGTACCCCTTTCAGGAGTCTGATTTCTCCTGCATACCCCCAAGTTTCACCTCACTTAAAAACTACTTGTTTACAGAATCAGACATAAAAATACAAAAGTGTCACAGCCACCATTGCTGAAAAATTGCTGACTCTCATATATAATAAAATAAATCATAAAATCATAAATTATAAAATAAATTGGAATACAAATATTGTACTTACATTTCATGTATAGTATATAGAGCAGTATAAAGAAGTCATTATCTGTATGAAATTTTAGTTTGCACTGACTGCTCTAGTGATTTTTATGTAAAACTAGGCAAATATCTAGATGAGTTGATGTACCCCCTGGAAGACCTCTGCGTACCTCCAGGGGTACGTGTATCCCTAGTTGAGAACCACTGTCATACGGCATGACCACCCTGTAGTGCCTCCTGCTGGCCAAACATGGTGCTGACGGCACTTCCTGACTCCGTTTCTTTCCTCAAGGTGAGTCTCCTCAGCTCTCCATACACTGTGCTGGAGATGCATCTTAGCTCTCTGGCTAAGTTGCAAACAAAACTTACACCCTCTTTGGGTGGCACAAACACAAACTAAAAAGGTTCTTCCACTTTTCATGGGCTTCTCTTTGGCTCACCCTCTGGGCCCTGTTCCCGCCCCTTTTTTGGCTACCTTTCAGAATCTTTCTGGCTCTGGGATAAAGCACTTGGCTCCCAGGCTGGTTCCCCTGGAGTCCCCAGCCTCCTACAAACCTTGGCTCAGGGCCTTCCAGAGGAGTCTGACCATTCTCTGCAGTTCCACTCTCAGACTGATCTCTCACTGACTTTCTATAAGGTCCAGGCGTCCATGAAGCTATCACCTGATCCTTCTTAGTTCCACCACCTCAGGCTGGGAAGCAGCTAGTTAATTATGGTACAAGCATGACTGGTTCCCCATTGCCCTGCACCTTGTATATTCATTAAGCCAGTGCAAATGAGTGAAGAGTGGATGAAATCATTGCTATTTCCATTGGAGAGCATTATATGCTCACTTTACACTGGTGCAAATAAAAACACAAGGAGAATTAGGCCCAAAGGCTCTGATTTTTTTTTTTTTTTTTTTTGCAGAGTCTCAGCCTGGCCTTCAGTAATGTAGATGCAAAATTGTGGGTCCCAATTCAACTCTCAGCTGTGACAATGTGCATGGTTCATTCACAGAGAGTCTAGCCCCAGATGAAGGACTCTGCTGATGGGTTCAGCCAGCTCTAGGGTCGGGCCACCAGCATTGAAGCTCTTCAAGTTTTCTATCCACGTGGTCCTGTGTCTGCCTAATAAGCTTTGATCAGTGACCAACTTCAGAGATACACATTCCTCCTTGATTAAGGTAAAAAAGGATTGTCTGGACATGGAGTCAAATGCTGAAGCAACAACAACAAAGGGGAGTATTATTCTCTGGAGCTGTCGTGATTTAAGAGGAAGGAGCTGCTTCAGAGACAAAGGCTAGATTTGTGCAGCAGAAATCAGTGGGGAAAAACATGCTGCTCTGATTTCTGCTTAGTCCTTTTTACTCTTCTGTCTCAAAACACTTCAGCAGCAGAAGAGGCAAAGGTCCCATCAGCCATCCCCTCCCCTCCAGAGCTGCAGGATTCTATTTTCATACAGTTCTCATTCACCTGCACAGGGATCAGATCGCTCCAGATTTGCAGAATAGTTAGGGATTCCCCAGCACTGTGAAACCGGATCATTGCCAGAGCTTGTTGGGAGGTAAGGAACTGGGGTGAGGTCTGTAAACCCTCTGTAACGGTGGATTCTGCTTTGGGAGAGTTCCTGAAATGCCAATGGCAGGTGGAGGCAGAAAGGAAGTCTGTGATCAAGGCCAACTGCTAACTAATAATAACCAGGGCAGTTACAGAGTAGGGAACAGCTACAAGATGAGTAGGAGGCAGCAGCAGGGAGTACTGTTTAGGTGGAATTAACCACAAGGTTTGCAGTCAGACATGTTGAGCTGATCATCATGGAATGATTCCTGCTGCACAGGTTTTCATGTGAAGATATTCGTGCATAGGGATATTAATGTGCATTCAGGGGGCTATTGAATGTGATGTTATTTAACATTTGCAAATAGAACCGCGCATCTGTGGGGATTGCACAGGGCTTACTGAAGTGCGTAGTGGGATAACTGTCCATGTGTGGTTATTTATTGCGTAGGATTGGCAAAGCAGATCCAGACAAGCAGACTTTCTCCAACTCTGCAGATGTGATATCTGACAATGGAGTCTGAGAATCAGCTACAATGAGCACTTGGGAAATTGAGGTGCTGTCCCCCTGTCCTTTCTCTGCAGCTATTGCTGGCTAAATATTTGAACTAAATTGTTTCAGTGATGCACTTTTAAATAGTGTTCACCATTCTGAATGGCAAGGCGACCACCCAGAGTTCATCATCTGGTTTAAATTTACCTCGTGAAAGTCAAAAGGGCCTTTGCTAGAGGAGCTTAACCAACCTGCTCTGCAGTTTTCTGGCATCTGCTAACTGTTATGGGTTATAGGGAATTATTCACACTGTATGACATGTATTATATGGACTTTTTAAAATGCCTTGATTACAGTATTGTGTTATTACAGCATCATGTTTGCAGTGCTGCAAGGACTGGGTTCTTGGAGCTCTTTCTAAAAACTCCTTTTCGGTGCCTGAATTTCTAGCTGGGAATCAAATGTCTTTGCACAGAGTGAAGTATTGTTTGGAAGCAAAATAATGTAGAGGGTTTCTCCCCCAAAGACCTGTTTCTGGTTGGCTGATTTTTGTAACCCCCACCTCCCAAATATAGCATGTACTGTACTCAGGCTAGCACTGCTTGCCCCTTGAAATAGATACCATCTTTTTCAAAACGACTCAGGAAAGGGTTAAATTATAGTTTATTATCAGATGTGGTTTGAGCTGGGACAAGGAACTAGAGTTGTCAACATTGTATTTCAAAAATAAGGGTCTGTTTTCTTAGTATCCCTGCCTTAATCAATATCAGGAGATGGGGTATCATTATTAAGAATAATTAATGATACACAGCACTCACCTACATTCACCAGTGCTTTTTGCAGCACTCAGAAACTCCTGATCTTCTTGTACAAAGATGAAAAATAAGGGACTGTTGGCAACCCTACTAGGAACTGAAGTTTATAGGTAGCAATAAACTATTGGGTAACTAAGGATCTGCTCCATGAGACCAAATCATTCAATACTTTATATTGGTTCCACAGTTCAAATGGGCCTTTCTTCCTTTCCTTCTCCCACCTTTCCCCACTGTATAAGGTGACGCACCATACGTTTGCTATGCACATGCTACCTTGAAGCTTACCTTCCATTTTATTCTTACATGCAAGCGGGTTCTTGTGCTAGCTGTTCCCATCACAGACATGACTCCTAGGTTTATATTGTGCAAATAAAGGTTGTATTTTTTTAAATTAAACAAAACAAAGGTGCACATTCAGCTCAGGTGTCACTCCTGGTGCCGAGCCTTCTCTGCCATTTAATCACATGCCCCTTAGTGATTCAGCAAGAATTGCAATGTATTGTTTAATAAGCGTTCCCATCAGGACTGCGTTTCAGCTGTGCCCCAGCCTACCCTTCCATTTGTGGGGGCAAATCAGGTATCTGTCCTACAAACCATATTTGTGCCCACAATTGATGGCAGGTGCAGAAAAATATGGGTGCAGTTTTACAGGCACAAATTGTACTTTTTTAGAAATTGTTATGCGGTGTCTGTAACCATAGCAGTAATATTTATATGTGCTATGTACATTAGCAGATTTAACATTCACTCATTTCTGCGAAGGTAATGATCCAGCTATTCTGGTCTCTCTGTAACTAAAGAAGAAGTCTATGAAGATCAAAATATGTTCTACACGTTTGGGGCATGATCCTTCAAATCTTTAATACTTTAATCATGTAATACTTTACTCACGTGAATACACCTCTACAAGAACTACTTGTCAGAAAGATTTGCAGGGCTGGGTCCTTAGATTATATTTTCACCTTCTCCCAGTTGAAGGAATTGATTGTTTTGCCTCTCTGCCTTCTGAATCCAGCTGCATTGCAGCTTGCCTGGGAGTCACCGTTACAGTGAGTTATTATAGTTTCATACAGTTATGGAAACTGAACGACTCAGTAAAAAGAAACCCATTTTACATGTCTGTGTTACGCCTTTTACTGAGTGTTTGCAATAGCTGCTGACTGCACTGCTCCTTTGTATGGCATCAATGCTATATTTTGTGTGAATGGAAAAGTTATTAGAAATCACATTGATGGGAAACCTGCAGTAACTGGGAGCCCTAACTTTTCAATACCTCTTTTAATCCAGAAGAACCAGACCTTGATGTGTTGTGTGTGCATGCGTATTTATAAATGATATATTTTGGTTGCTTCACCCACAAATAAAATTACAGCCTTTTCCGAGGTTGAGGAATGTACTGCCCAGGTTCAGCGGCACCAACATTACACAACAGTTAAGAATAGGGAGTGAAAAAAAATGTGGCCATTTGAAATTCACCAGGGAATTTAGGTCAGCCAGGGGGTTAATTACCCAAGGCAGAATGTAGCCAGTTACTTAAGTCATATATCACCTGCCCAGTGCTGAGGGGCTCATGAAATCTACTATAATACATTATTAACCTGTTTCCCTGAGCAGTGGAGGGAGGAACTGATCTAGTAAATAGGCCAGATTCTCCTCTGTCCTGCACCTCAAGCAGTCATTTATAGCAGTTCAAAGTGTATAAAACGCAGCTAAATTGGAATGGTAATGGTTCACACCCCCTTTGCACTGGTGTAAATAACTGCATAAGGTGCAGGGCAATGGAGAATCTGGCCAAATCTGTCTTACTGGTCAATGCCTAATTTCTCCATAGCCAGAGGTCACAATATTGTATGTGAATTGACCTGTGCTGTGTTATGCAGAAGGTCAGGCCAGATGTTTGTAATGGTCAATTCTGTCCTTAAAATCTATGAATCTATGACCGCCAAAACACTCTCTAATTCGCAAACATTGCCCATGGGGATCCCCAAACCTTCACAGTTAAAGGGTTTTCCAAACACATGCCAGTGATGGAATAGGGAAGAAAAACAAAACCATTCCCATGCTGTTTAAGCTGAATGCAGATAAAGGCTGAACAGGTGTGAATAATTTTTCAATTATATAAAATTCGAATATGATGGACATTTTTTCTGATTGAAATTTCCACTAGCACACACCTTTGCTTGCCACCCTATTCTGTACATGCATGAACATGAAAAACTCAAGACAAATCAAATGGATATGATTATGACCTGTCAAGAAAATTCCATACAATTAACCACATCACTACATAAAGTAGTGAAACTCTATAGCTATTAAAGTCCAGTTCATGTACCGGGCAACAAAGTACTCTCAGAACCTTACACTTTAACTTGTGCCAACAAGTTTATTCCTGTTTAGATTTGTAGGAATCATGTGTACTTCAACATGCTCTGGGAACTGAGTCCCCTCTTGTTTATCCTCATGTAGCTTCATTAACTTCAGTGGAGTCACTCCGGATTTATCTCAGCATGAATAAGAAGGAAGTCAGACTCAAATCTGGACCAGATCCTGTGATAGTCTAAATTCATTCCATGTAGCTATGCTGTTGTAAATCAGGAGTAACTCTTTAAACCAATGGAGTTATAGCCATTTACAGTAGGGGGCTGGGGGTCTGTTGATATGGACCTGAATGCTGCAAATTTAAACAGGCACAAAAAACTCAGCGCATTAGAGTTGTGGTATTTATACCAGCTGAGGCTTGGTGTCTATTTACAAATACAGAGAATTTAAATGTGCCTCACACTACTGGATGGTTAATTGTATGTAATATATTTTATCTTTGAAATTACAACTACAATTAAAATCCAAAGAAATTTTATTAATATTTTGTACATTTCCCACAGAAATAAATCAATGCTGTGAAGACAAGGAATAATTTTAAATCTGAACTATCAATGGGCTAATAATACATAACAGTAGGTGCACCACATGTGTGTGCATGTGGGTCCAAGCAGAGATGTGTATTGGTGTCTCTATGTTTAGACCTGCACGTGCTGTGTGTCTGTGTGTGTATTCTATGAGTGTTAGCTCCAAAGCCCGGCGTGTGGCAGAGTTAGACGCTGCACTCTGTAGCATTTTGTACGAGACAAGGGGAAACAAACCCCAGTTTGTTTAGGCAGCAGAGGTGAGAGTGTTTTTAATGAGTGCTCGATGGGCACCTCTTCTCTCCAGCCTCTGACGCTCACTTTCCCGCTCCCAGCCTTTCGCTGTCACGTTCATGTGGACTCTGGCTTCACCCGCAACTCTGCGAGCTGGCAGGTGCGTGGGTGGATCTGGGCATCTATTTCGCATCACGCTCTGTCTCTGTCAGACAGCGCCCGGCCACGCTGGAAAGCCGCTGATGAGACCCTGCTCCAGGAGCCCGATGCCCGTGTGGGTGTGACCTGCCCGGCTGGCCCCCTGCCCTGCGCCGGCCCCTGGGGGTGGGTGGGGCGCGGCGCCGCCTGCCCCCTCTCCCCGCAGCAGCCCCGCTCGCTGCAGTGTCAAAGGGGGAGGGGTCGGCTCCTTCCCCCGGGCCCCGCGCCCGCGATGCCGGGTTAAATGGGGCTGCCGCTGCCCCAGCCCCTCTCAGTCCAGGACAGGCCAGCGGCTGGAGCGGGGTCCCCGGGCGCAGCACCCACCTGTACCAGCAGCACGGGGGTGTCCGCCGCCCGCCTTCCGCTCGGCTCCGCAGCCGCCCCTCCGCGCTCTCCAGCCGGCCGAGGTGAGTGAGGGGCTCCGGGGGCAGCAGGGCACCTGCAGGGCAATGCGCAGCGGTGGGCGCACGGGCGCGAGGCTGCCCCTCGCCGGACCCGCGAACCCCATCCCCGCGGGGCGGTGGGTCACTCCCATGTCGTGCGCTCTGTGCCCCAGCGGAGAGTGGGGGGCGATCCCCGGTCCCTCAGGGCTCCCCACCCCAGTGCCCTCCGCCAGCCAGAGGGGAGCGAATCCCCTTGGGGGCTCCCTATCCCAGTGCCCTCCGCCAGCCAGAGAGGAGCGAACCCCCTGGGGGCTCCACACCCCACTGCCTCCCACCAGACAGGGAAATGATGCCCAACCCCCTGCGTCTCTCCAATGCAGTGTCCCCTGAATGATCCTGAACCCTCTAGGAACTCCCCACCCCAATGCCCCTTGCCAGTCAGAGGGGAGCAATCCTACTAGGGGCTCCCTGTGCCCAAAGATCCCCACGCCTTTGGCCCCTTCCAGTGCAAAACCCTTCTTGCCCGCTAGGAGCTGCCCACTCCAAGTGGCTCTGCCTCCTTCTCCAGCCAGAAGGAAACAACTAGACTGTAAGTTCTTTGGGCAGCAACTGTATTTTTGTTCTGTGTTTGTACAGCACCTAGCACAAAAGGGGTCCTGTTCCATGTCTGGGACTCGTAAGCACTACCACAAGGGTTCCCCATCCAGCATGTTCCCTACTACCCCACTTCCCAGCTAACTGCTTGTCAGGGTACATGAACTGTCCATGTCTTTGTCTTGTTGGTAGGTGTTGGATGTTATGGACTGGGCTAAGAAACAGGCCGGACACAGAGAGGATGGTGTGATGATGAGTTGTTTGTATAGCACCAGCAGCATAGTGGGCACTTGTGCATGGTGTCAGGGGAATGGTATGGGGGAGGTGATAGAGATGTATGTCTTAGGAAGAAAATTCCCTTTTAGCTCAGCCCTCTCCACTCCCCCACGTACCTGCAAAATGTAGGAGCTGCTGTCTGCTTGATCAGAGACCCCAGCCGTTGCAACCTCTCTGCTCAGTCTGACACCCAGGAAAGCTGGGAAGTTTATAAAGAGTTAGTCCAAATAATTCTCAGGGGAGCTGAGTGGTGCTTGGCGGAGCAGAAGCTCTCAGGAGCCAAGACATGGAATGGTGCTCGCAGACAGCTGAGACTGGGCATGGTGCTTAGACGCAGTGGGAGCTCACAGGGGCTGAGACCTGGCATGCCACTTGGAGCGTGCAGGAGTCCACGGGAGCCAAGCTCAAGGAGAGGCTCATAGGAAGCTGGTGCTCCCAGGTGTTCAGAGGTAGAAGGAGCTCATGGGATCTGAGATCTAACACCATGGTCAAAGGGAGCAGGAGCTCCCAAGGGCCAGGTCTGGAGGCATCACTGAGAAGAGGTGAGAGGTGAGTCTCCCAGAAGCCAAGTCCTGGGCCCCAGAGCTCAGAAGGAGCGGAGTCCCAGCATCTCTCCTGCATTAAAAACTGCCTGAGTGAGAAGAAAGAAAGGATGCAAAGATCCGAAGAATGAAGTACCTGGTCAGTGGGAATACTGTGTGAAGGAAAACCAGAGAGAAGGAAGGAAGGAAGGGACATGCCCTGCACAGCTTTTGCCTCTTCCCCCTGAGACCCTGGCATGCCAAGAATCAACTTTCTTCTCTGCCTGCCCACCCTATGCTCTCCACCCAGGTTCAGATCTAAACTGCAGCAATCCAGGCCCCCCCACTCTTTCCTTCCTATGTGGAGTGCTCTGCGCTGGGGATGTGGTACTGGGAATAACTGAGCATGCTCAAAAATCTGTATGTTGCAATTTAGGAATAATGTGGGGGACCCACTCTGTCCCTGGAACACTTTTCAGCTCTCTTTATATTCACATTGGAGATTATGCTCCAGTAAGCTGTTCCCAATTGTGTGGGTGACTGATTTTACACGGCATGTTCACCATCTGCCTGTATTAGGAAAGTTCCTGCAGATACTATCCAGAATCTGATTTGACAATGAGGTATAGAAACTCATATACATGCCGTGATGTAGCATACCAAGCATTAGAATGTCTGGATTGTCTAACAAGATATGCACATAATTGTGCTCTTAATTTGTTTGCACTGTTACTGCACTCATACATGCAAAGTGGATAATTGCAAAGGCAGATGGTAATTATATATATTTGCATAAGCATGCAATCATGATAATTACGCAGGAGAACTAGGTATTCAGTTATGTGTACATTTCACAAGAGCAATTATGCAGCTAATTCGTTTGGAAAATTAGACTGTTATACATTCGTAGAATCTGTGCTAATATGCAATCATCTGAACTAAACCAAATTAAGCAGATGTAGAACATGAAGTTATTTGCTTTTTCCCATTGTGCAGCATGGAGCAAGGGCAGCATTTGTGATGGTGCAGAAATCACTGGGGATTCATTAGGAGGCTAGCATGCAAAGGAACACTGTAATTTGAAAGGAGCCTACCACATATATAAAGTGACATGGGGGACGAGCTCCTGAGACTAATACAGGTTTACTTGGGCCACAGCTGCCAGGAAATGTATCAGTTTAATATTGAGAATGCAGGGCCTATTCACGCAGTAAGAAAGTCAGTGGGACTTCTGCCTCATTTGAGCCCCAGTTGCATGTGGACTGAAGTTGTTACACTAAAGTTCCCTGCATAGGGTGACCAGACAGCAAATGTGAAAAATCGGAACAGGGGATGGGGGGTAATAGGAACTTATATAAGAAAAAGACCCCAAAATCAGGACTGTCCCTATAAAATCGGGACATCTGGTCACCCTATCCCTGCAGAAGCTTCTCCTTCCCTTATAGAGGAGCCTTTGATAATGAACAGATTTTGTAATAATAAGAAGAATTAATAATAGGCACTGAACATGTAGTTCAGAACTACCGTTACAAATTGAGTTTCAGAAGCGGGTCCGAACGGTCCATTCTGGGATGTCATTAGATTTGCCTTTGATCTGTGCAAAAACCCAGAGCAAAATCCTGCTCTCAGATCTACCTGGTAACTCTCAACGGTGATATTCTTCTCTCAGAGCTTGGCTCCATGAAGTGAATGGATCTTCTGCATCTGGAAGGCATGCAGAAGATTTTGGTAATTTTGGTAAAACGACACTTTGTGTCTAAGCAGACAGGCCATTACTGCATTCAGCTGGAAATGTTATTCAAACACTTTCATAAACTCCACGAAAAGGAAGAATTAAAAAACACGTAATGAGATTAGACAGGCTGGAGCTTGGGAGTTGCCTTTAAAGATGCTTTTGTTGGCGCTAACGAGTCTGCACTTGCAGGCAGTTTGTGGTCCTAGACGGGCCTAGTGCTGTGATTGCTTCTAATACAGTATTTCCCTGGAGGTTTCCAGCAGGAATTGGAGGTTTTCAAGGGAAATCTTTGCTTAAATGGTTTAAAAGTTTCCAAGAGGGACCCCTTTGTTAGATTTCTGAACAATGCCTCTCCCTTGTTAAAACCCGTAAAAAGCATAAAATGAAATTTACAAATGTTTGAATGAACAGGGCTGAAACGTATGAAGGATGAGGTGCAATGTCGTGCATGTGTGAGTGAATGATGGCCAGATGCTAGTCTGAGTAATGAAGAGGGAAAAAATGTTTGTGAAAATAATTCAGTTGTGTTTTTAGAGAAACTTGTTGGAAATCTGCTGTTTCCAGAGAAACTGACTAACCTCTTTATACCGAAAGTCAAACACAAGCATCACCTGGGAGTGGTACAGGGCTGAGCTGCCCATTTGACTTGTTGACAGTAAAATAATTATCTAATGTAATAACTTTATCTCCACCTCTGGCCATATGGTAGCAGCTGGAACATCTGGGTTCAATCCACTTAATGTGAACTCGCCCAGATTTTAATCAGAGCTGGCATAAGGATTTCATTCAGAGGTCAGTCACTGAAATCCAGCATTCACACTTCTTTGTTACCTGCTGCTGGCGCTGGAAGAATTGGCCCTCTGTAGATATTTGCAACACAGACATAGCTTTCAGTGTCATGTAACATTTTTAGCGGTTAGAAGGGTTCTTTTCCCTTTCCAGTCTTGGCAAGATAAGGTTCTAAAAATAGCCTGGTTAAAACAGGGAATGGTATAGAAATGTACATAAAATATGCTACACAGGCTGCATGTTCGGGTTTTTTTTTGGTCAGGATAAAATTGTAGAGCATCTTATTTCAGTTTTAACTGTAATAAGCTCACAGTAAAATGACAAAATATTGTATTCCATCTCTAAATGCAATATTGTAGGAGCAGGCAAAAATAATGCTCCTCTTCTTGGGTTTCTATTTCCCTGGGGTCTGGTGAGCCTCTTCTGTCAAGCAGAGGTGTGTGTGTGTGATGGGAGAAAATTGCTAAAATGCCCCTATAAGTAGATACTTATATGGACCACTCTTTCCATAATAAATTTAAGCATCTTATTATCGTGAATGCTTTTATCCTCGTAATACCTCTTGCAAGATGGAGAAGTGCTATTACTACAATTTACAGATGGTAAACTGAGGCATAGAGCTGCTAAGTGACTTGCCCAAGCTCACATGGGAAGTCTGTGACAGAGCAGGGAATTGAAGGCTGGTCTTCCAAGATTCAGGCTACTACTGGACTATCACTGGACTACCATAGGACTATCTTTCCCCTCTTCAGTGGTGGGATTTTGGTGTGCTTGATGAGCTGTCTAAATCCATTAGTGGAGTATGTTGGGCTTTCTTCCCCACGCAGAATAAATTTGTAGAATCTATCTATCATATTGTAAGGCACCTTATATCTTAATGTCTAAGCTTCTTTCTCTTTTTTTGATGCAGCAGAAAAGTTTGAATGCAGCTCTGATGAGAACTTTGTGAACACAAGCCGAATTAGCACAAAGTACAGCTGGTTCACACATGCAGATCAGAGTCAAACCAGGGCTGATTTCAAATTCGTCTGAGGTTCAAGTCAACTGCTTCTCAGCAGGGATCTAAATCCTGCTTTGTGGAATTGTAGAGACATCTGCTGAGTGTTTCCATTATGTGCCTCTGTGGGCACATCTACCCTACAGCTGGGAGTATGCTTCACAGCTTGAGTAGACAAACCTGTTCTAGTTAGATGGAGCAGTAATGCAGGCTACAGGAGTGTGGTTTCTAAAGTGCACTAAGGTGTTGCACATAAATTGGTCCATATAGCTCCTGCTGGTGTGCACTAAAGGTTCCCAAGTGCGTTGTTTGAAACAGTACTACATTAAAGTGCTCTAGGGAGCATTGCAAAGAGATTATGCATGACGTTATATAGTACCATACTGAGTAATGTATGGTATATACATTATTCATTACAGTATATACAAAGAGAGCCTTGAAACTCCCAATTTTTGGATACCTACATAAAAAGCAAAAATTGCTAAAAATAAACCCGAAAAATGAAATTAATAACCTAGCAAAACAGAAGCAGATTATATGAATGTTAATATGCTATATTACATTTAACATTATATTTAATATTATATTACACTATTTTGACATCATCAGAATGAAATGATTTAACATGATTGAAATGAAACATGTGGATGTTTCCAGACTGATATGTTTCAGAATTTCAGTTCTGTGCTAAGTTCAGAATTTTGCCATTTTGTTCCTAATTCGGAATGAAAACAGCTTTGAAATGTTGGAATTTCCTGCAGGACAGAAATTCCCTTTTCCAGCCAGCTCTAGTGTTCAGTTTCTTCCTTGTCTGAAGGTACCAGGAGAAGATGCGAATGTTGCACTGCAGGGCAGGCGCGTTTGTATGTACAAACAGGAAGCGTCCAACCCTTTGGTTGCTGGTCATCCTCTTTAGATGCCAGTATAATGTCAGGAAGTACCTGGAATGTCTGGCCACAGGGCAAGTGCAGTCTCTATAGATATACCTGGAATGCCTGGCAGCACTTCTTACTAGAAAGAGTCCTTTGCAGAGACTTGCCTGGTTTGGGATGGGGTGTCCAGCCAGAGGATATGGAAGAATAATCACCGACCTAATGAGAACCATTTGCTGATCTCATCTTTGCTCTCAGACACCCATAGCACAACAGAGAGGAGCAGACACCTGCTGTAGCTACTATTCTGTTTTTTTCTTTCTCTTGGTTTACGTAAGTCTCCAGCTGTGTGAACTAAGCACAGCTGATGGGGAAGGCAACATTAAACCCCAGCCTCTTTTACCATGCTACTGAAAAGGAGTCCTGCAAAGCTGTGAGTTACTGTTACACATAAGATGCGTGTGTGTGTAGAATTTGGGTCTTGGAGGATAAAAATGAGTCCCAAAACATTAGAAAGAACTGGGATTTTGTTTCCCCACTAGTGAAAAGAACAGGAATTTAATGCAACATAGAAAAGCGTCACCCCTCCATTAAACCAGGACTGGCCCATTATTATTGTATTATGGTAGCATCTTGGGGCCTCAGTCACAGACCAGGGTCCCATTACGCCAGGTGCTGTACAAACACAGAACAAAAAGAAGTCACTGCCCCGGGGAGTCTACAGTCCCAGCGCATTCGTGGGGAGTTAGCATTGCCAAAGGCACAGTACAATGGTGCTGTGCTCCTCCTGCCCAGCAGCTCTGCCCAATGCGTAACCGATCTCTTGTCATGAGAATGTTCACCCCTCAGCCAGCAGCTTAAATTGCCTCTTGCCTGCCTCCTCCCAGGATCCTCAGGAATGGAGGAGCTGCCCCCTTTTAGTTTCGCACATGGCACGTATTTGTGTATAGGGTTATTAGGCCAGAGTGGGAAGGAAATAGCTGAATAATAGTGCGTGTTTCAGGGGGCAGAGCACTAATTTCCACTAAGAAAGGGGTTAACCCTTTGCTCACACTCATGCAAGGGCTCAGGGGAAATGATGAAGCAGGGCTGGGGAGAAATGGCTCCATCAAACTTGGGGGATGAGGGGGAGAGGCAGGGAATGCTGGGAGAGGTAAGAACAGCTTCTTGCAAAGCAGAAGGAGAATCTGCTTGAGGAAGGCCAGGTGTCTGCACCCAGGGAGTACAGGGTTTTCCCTGTGGGAAGGGTACTGTGTGACTGTTCGGTTTTCCCTTTTCTTTGTGCCGTGAGCACACCTGAAAGCCACTGAAGAATGAAGATGCTTGTGACTTGTTTTGGTTGGTCCCTACGCCAGCTTCCATGCTCAGTGTGCTGTTAGTGTTGCTAAGTGTGGGCATAATGTAGCCAACCAGGGAGGAGTATGGATACAAAGCCCACCCTGGCATGAGTCAAAAATCAGCTGAGTAGTTTGCACACCCCGGCTCTGCAGCCTGACTGATCTAATGACGCCTCAACTAGAGGGAACCGGGAGACCTGGCGTCCAGGCTTTGCCACGGACCTGCTGTGTGACCTTGGCAAATCACCTCTGTGGTGTAGCTTCCCTCTCTGTGCAATGGGGGGAATGAATACCGACCCACCCTGCTTTCAGATCTGTGGATACAATGCTTTGTAAAAGACCACAGTATTATATCTACTAGAGCTGGGTGCAGACAGGCAGTTCCCTCGCACGGAGCATTTAGATAGGCCACAAGTTGGTTTTGTTCTGATTAGGAACGAAAACCAAATACTTCAAAATTCTTCAGCAAGGGGATGGAATCCCGGCTCTGGGGCAGTCCACTTGGTGGATTGCTATGGACCACAGGAGACCCTCCCCAGCCCTGTGACAGTCCACAGAGCTGGCTGCCCCAGAGCTGCAGACCTTAGAAGCTTGGACTCCCCAGCAAAACCTGCCTTCAAAACCTGCCTGGCAGCCAGGCCTCCATTGGAACCCTGCCTGGGTTCCATCAGAACTTCGGCAAAATCAGACGGTGTCTGTGGCACGTTTCAGTTTCTCCAAATGGGCAAATTCTGACAAAACGATGTTTAGTTGGAATTTTTCCAACCAGCTCTAATTATTATTCTTGTCCCCTGTGTACATACCAGGTGGTACTGGAGCAGCTCATGAAACTTTCTGGCCATTGTCCTTCCTTGTCCTCCACCAACTTTCCAAAAAGTCTTTCTCATGTGTACTTTAAGACTGACTGGCACCCAATCACAGACCCTTGGGGATATGCCCCACTCTCCTCTGGCCCTTGATCTCAATCTGGTCATCTTTGCTATTGCCATTTTAGCAGGTGGAACACGCCGTTCTGAGTCTGAGACTTGTTTGCTCCTGGGGTTGTTGAGTAAAGCAGCAGAAATCCCAAAAATGCAGACAAGCTGTGTGAGTCACAGGAACACCATGGCAAGTCCAAGTGAAATGGCTGTGATTCCCGGGGTCTAATCCAGAATCCATTTCTCTGCCTAAGACACCGGGGTCAGAGATTTTTCTCAGTCTGCGAAAGTGCTTCAGCCCCCTGCGACTTCCATCCCCTCTCTCATCCACCCACTCACTCTCACATAGAGTCCAATAGGCAAAACCCTCCCAGCCTATGATAGCAACTGGAATACAGAGCTGATCTGCATCCCCAGGGCTTTCAGATCCCTGACCTGTGATTATGGGTCAGAAGTGGAATATTCCAAACGTTTCTATTAACCTGTAGCTAGGAAACAAATTGCCAAGGAGGCCACACTGAAATCTGAAGCTGCTGTTTTTCCTGAGAGTCAGGATTTGGCAGATAATCCAGACAGACAGATGGAGGCAATCTGAGCAGAGAGCAATGCAAGAGAGCTGGCACTGTGCTCGGATGTGCCAGCGTGTGTGGAAGCAGCAGCTGAGTTGACATACCTGTTTGCCCTGGGGGATCCATCGTGAAGTGGGGGAGGCCTCCTAGCCTGTGATCGCTCTGTGAGTTGAGAGGAGTCTGGAGTCACCATCTACACTTCTGTTGCGTACTTTTCCTGTGTTGCCCCCTTTTGCTCACGTATCAACCACCAGGTTGAGGCATCCTTCTGCCCAGTGCAAAGCAGCTGATTATTTATGTCCTTGTGCCGCTCTGAAAGTCAAAGAACTTCTATCTTGGCACCCCTCTTGTTTTGGAAACCTTTTTGTCTCCTTAGCCTGAGCCGAGGTCCCTATCAACCTGTGGTGCTGGAACAGCTCCCAGCAGCCTTTACCTTGAACAATCACACCCTGCCTGTATCTCTTTCACTTTATAACTGAGTCGTTATCGCCAAGGTCTCCTGATTATTTCCTAATTTTTCAGTCCTGCCCACTATTTGCTCTTCCTTTCAGCACCTGTTTCCCAGCTGTGTGTTTCCCACACGTCTCCCGCCTCTGCCAGACAAACAGCAGTGGTGGCAGAGGGAGACGGGGCAAAACAGAGAAGGGAGAGAGAGTCAAACAGGCACAGCCCAGTGGGCAAATCCCACCTCTCCCATGGGAAGGAGGAATGAAGAAATGACCGGGGTCATTCTGTGGGCTGTCATGGGTGCATGGCATGGCATGTCAACAGCTGGGACAGATGTGCCATCTCTGAGCTGATGCTGCTATCCTAACCATGGCATCAGGCATATAAGCTGTGCTACAGGGCCAGTATGCAGTAATGCCTGATGTCATGACTGGGATGCGGCATGCATTATTGTTACACAGACCCACCCCAGGCAGACATTAACCTCCTCCAGCCCAGTGGAACTTTAAGAATTATTAAAGAATTAAGAGGATATAAAAAAATCCCCAACTGTTTTTTATTAGTTTCTCTCCCTTACAGTTCATTCTTCTGTCTGTGCTGGCTTTGAAGTTACCCGGACACCGACAAACCTAGGCTCCATGCCAGCCTGCCACTGGAGTAAGGCGTGGACTCTAGAAACCTACAGAAATGTTATGCATGGCACAGCTGCCTAGAAATATTTTGTGGTTAGCAACTGCTTTTTCCCAGAAAAATACCTCTGGAAAACAAATCTGTTAAAAAGGGGTGAAATGAAACAGATTTTGTTGGGGAGCAAGTGTTTCCTGCAGACTATTTCACTTGCAGATGTTTAGCTGCATCAGAGCAAGTGCCACTAAATTGTGTCAGCCTGTGTCAAGGAAGGCGGGTGACTAGTGTGATGTGATAATTTAATACCTTCATACTGCACATTTCAGGAATATGCATTCCAAGCTGCAAGCAAACTTGCATTGTTCAGAAAGATTCATCACATCCTAGATTTTAAGGGCAGGAGGGATCATTATGATCTTCTAATCTCATGTCTTGCATAACACAAGCCAGAGAACCTCACCAAGTAATTCCTCCACCAAGCCCATAACTTCTGGTTGATCTATAGCATCTCTTTTAGAAAGGTATCTAATCTTGATTTAGAGACTTCAAGTGATGGAGAATCCACTACATCCCTAGGTACGTTGTTCGAGTGCTTAATTATGCTCACTGCTAAAAACTTGTGCCTTGTTTCTAGTCTGAATTTGTCTAGCTTTAGCTTCCAACCATTGGATCTCATTGTGCCCTTTTCGATAGATTAAAGTGCCTGCTACTATCAGAACACTCTTTCCTGTGTAGGTGCTTACAGACCGTGATCAAGTCAACTCAACAGTTTCTTGGTTAAACTAAACAGATTGAGCCTTTTAAGTCTCTCACTTCACAGTATATTTTCCAGATCTCAAATCATTCTTGTCGCTTTTTTCTGACTTTCAGTCCTTTCCGGTTTTTCAACATTCTTTCTGAAGTGTGGACACCAGAATTGGAGACAGTGTTAAGGATACAGCTTTAAACCTACCAACTGGGCCTGCTTCCTTACAAGAGATTGATTCAGGGATTGTATATTGCCAGTTGGTGGTTAAATGAACACTCAAGTGATTAGTTATGACTGCAACCTTAGAGCGCTAAATAAATATTTATTGATGATTATTCTTAAAATGACTTACTGAAAAAATTGCTTTTTTATAATCTTGACTCCGTAAATGGTGCTGCCTCTCTCACAGGGAGATAGCTTATTAATGATATTTTCCAGCTTGGGGCCATAAATCTAACTTGCCCCACAACAATTTGAAGAGACTGATTTCCAAGGTGTAGGAGAATAGGAACTGCCCTACAGAATGAAATCAATGTACCATCTATTCTGATACCCTGTTTCCAACAGAGGCCAGAGCCAAATGATTCAGAGGAAGATATAAAACAGTAAAAATGTGTCCTCATAAACAAGAATTATGAAGTATCAGAGGGGTAGCTGTGTTAGTCTGGATCTGTAAAAGCAGCAAAGAGTCCTGTGGCACCTTATAGACTAACAGACGTATTGGAGCATGAGCTTTCGTGGGTGAATACCCACGAAGAAGTGCATCCGAAGGAGCGGGTATTCACCCACGAAAGCTCATGCTCCAATATGTCTGTTAGTCTATAAGGTGCCACAGGACTCTTTGCAAGAATTATGAAGTAACATAAGTAGGAAGAATCTTCTTAGCTGCAGGAAGTTTGTGGTTGGTTTTTGTCCTGGAGGTATGGACTGGTATAGGAACCATGAGGGCTCTAAAGGGAAAGACAGCTCTCTCAGTCCTACTCTTCACAGGTTGACTCTAAGAATATTTGCATGGCCAGTTATTGCAACTGCAATTATGATCCAGGTAAATGTCTGCAGAAATTACGGCATGCAAATACGCACCTATTTTGCATACTTGAAAGTATGCCGGCATTCCTGAAAATCTAGGCCCTAAATATTTTTGTAGTGATTTTTGTTTTCTTGATGAAGAGAATAGAATCTCACCCTCACCGTAATGAAGTTTTCCTTTAATCATAAGGCAGGGAGATCATCTTCCAGATAATGGCTTCATCGCCTGATTTACAGATTGACCTAGACCAACACCACCTTTGGCATGGTCCATGTCTTTGGAAACCTGTAATTTCTGAAGTGCCTTAGTTCAATACCATGTTGTAGCTTAACATTCTGTGATTCCAGATGACACCAGTCTTGGAGTGTGATCCTCTGGTGTCCTGGCTGTAACTCCAAGCAATGCCAGTGACATATCTGCCTCCGCTGGCAACGAATTACAGGTCTAAATGATCTTTAAAACTTATTCTGACCGACCTTCCTCTCTCTAAAGCAATTGCATAATAAGGATTTATCCCAAATCTGAGCAAAAGACAGAGAGACTGCTGGTTCAACTTCAGGGGCTGAAGTGACTTACACAATCAATTTGTTTGTATTCCAAAGAGATGGTGCCTTAAAACCTCTATTTTATCTCCTTAAGGTGATATTTCCGGAGACGTGCCTGTTATTTCCTTCCCCTGGCTCCGAATCAGATAACATGCAAACAAACCGCACCAGACCTGGCACGGTCCAGACCCTTTGCTGTGGTACCTTTCACCCTCCCTCCCGTTGCTTTGCTCTGGCTGCATTCCTTGCTTTGGGTTGTGCTGCAATTTGAATTTTAATGGCCATTTGCAGCACTCCTGTGGACATGTCTGGGCTATGAGCTGCTCTCCCATATTGGCCTGTGTGTTTGGGAATGTGGGGTCTCCTCGCCTCCTCTTGGATGGAATGTCCTGCCCGCAGAGACCTCAGCACAAAGAGCTCCATTGTGCATTTAAAGATTCAGGGCTAGAGCAGAGTTTGAGTTTCACTGTGCAAATCCATAAAGGGGGAGGGGGAGAATCAAGTTATTCTGAGGGTATCTATATAATTGCTGCCTATTTAGCTTTCACCCAGCATAAAGCACTATTGTTTGGCGGTGGCCATTAGTAGTATTAATTTATTTTACTCATACTGCACCATGATTGGTGCCTAATCATTGGTTGGTGCATTAATAAAAGCAAACAAATAAATAAGGATCCCCAAAGGGAGACAGGCAAATACAGTGAAGAACTCATAACCAGGGAGGGGAGAAGTGGGGGTGGACGTGACATCCTGAGGTTTTGAAAAAACAAACTAAATGTCTTTCCCTCTAAGAGCCCAAACACGCAGCTATCTACATCAGACAAATAAAATAAATATTGGAGCACAGAGGATGCAACCAAGGAATTATCTCGGGAAGAAACAGCTGCAAAACACTGGAGGTTCAATAAGGTAACATCTCTCTGCAGACAGGTCGCTAGATTCTGTGGGGAAGGATTGTAGGCACAAACTGATGGCCATTGCTCTTCAAGGCAGGGAGTGTGATTTACTCTGTTTGTACAGCACCTAGCACGTGGGGCCCTGTCCTGGCTGGTCTGGCATTTCATTCATGAGTGCTCAGTACCTAGCCAGTGTCCCTCAGTCCAGTCTGGTGATCTACGGCAAGAGAAGGTGACTAGATAACTACTGTCTCACTTTCCCTGATACAGGCATCCTGCTCCTCTGTGTGCTAAAGAGGGCTGTGGTGCAACCGGGTATGAGAGTGTTTGGCTATAAATCAGATCTGCCCAGTTTATACAATAAGGCTTGTTTGACTGCCAGCTCAGCCCACTGTTTGCAAATCAAACTGAGCTCTTTCTGTTTGATGCGTCATCACCAACTGTAATGAAATTTAACTACAATGATGTTGCTAAACCACAAAAGGGAAAACTCACTCATGTATCAAGAGGAATTTAGGGTGCTGGTTTGCAACTACTGGTGCTCTAGGCTGAAGTATTCAAAGCTGACCAAGGGATTTGGGCACCCAGTTCCCGTTTAAAATGAACTGGAATTGGGTGTCTGAATCACCTAGTCTTTGGAAATCTCATCCTTAACTTTTGTTGTTGGTCTTTGGCTGGCTCTCCCTTCCCTACTCCTGTCACTGGCTTGAATTCTCCCATAATTGCCATTCAGAGATCTTTTTGAAATGCTGGTGCATCCATTTAGACCCCTGTGGGTTGGTATTTTGGATCATTCACCCTGGACCAGGACAGTGACTATTGCTGACTTTCTGGTTCCCAGATATGTTCATGTTTGCCTTCTAAACATCCCAGAATAGCATTGTGATTTCCTGTCTTCTCCTTGCAGTGAACCTTCTAACCTCCAGAGGCTGCGTGCTCTTGGAGCTGAATGATGAAGCTGCTACTTGCTGTTCCTCTCCTCCTGCTCATCTTAACGACTTTAGAAGCCAGACCAAAGCCTGCAGGTGAGCAGCTGGCCAAAGCTGTGCAAATTACAAGCGAGGAGCTAAAGCCCTGGCTGATGTGCAAGTGTGTAAGTCAGAGTAATAGATACCCCATACAGTTAGCTAGAGTCTGTGGTCAGGGCTGCCCAGAGGATTCAGGGGGCCTGGAGTAAAGCAATTTCGGGGGCCCCTGTGGGGCCTGGGGCAAATTGCCCCACTTGCCCCCCTCCCCCTCCCCCAGGCGGCCCTGTCTATGGTTACTGTAAATCGTTAGCTCTTGCTTCCAGACCCATCAGCCAACAGAATCTGACTACAAATGAGCTGAGCACTAGGAGAAAAACCATGAAGAACTCTTTTGATTCCTCAGTCTTTGACCCCACAGTTCCTAATAGAGTAGCAGTAGTTAAAGGAGACAAACAAACTCCAAGAGCAAGGCCTAGGTGAGTGCGGAACTCCTTGCCAGCCCACTGCAGCATGTGCCCGAGGTGTGAAAACTCCATCCTGAGCTCTCAGGAGGCCGAGGTTGCTAAATTAGTTCCAGTTTTAGGAGTAGCAAAGACGCCAAATGGAGAGACCAGATGGGCACATATTAAGATGTCCAGGCACTTAAAGATTGCACTGTTGATTCTGGGCAGCAGATATGGGGACTTCATGTGTTTGTTTAATATTTAGGGTCAGATTCTCCAAGGCTTGTGTAATAGGCAAACCAAACACACACTCACCGCCGTTGTACGTGCAAAACACCCTGCTCCTCTTTGCAGGCACAGATTAGGTGCAAAAGGGGACTTGGGACCATTTGACATGGCTCCTCCATTGTGGGCTTCTTCTTAAGAAGTCTGTCTCATTTTATGCCTGCAAAACAGGATAAAAATCTAGGCAATGTTGGATTTAGAGGGGAATAAAAGAATTACCCACAGTGGTACTATTTAATGCTATTATTATTTAATGTTTGCTCTAGAAGGAACCATGAAGCCTGCTTGTGGAGCCTTTTATTGTATGTGAACTGCAGCTGCTAAAGGGCAAGGCCATCTTATACACACACATGAACTGCTCCAAGGCGGTGCCCTTGTAGAGGGTTGTGATGCCTCATCCGTTGTGAGAGCACAGATAGACAAGTGTCATAATATACTTTTATATACCATGACTCCATGAGCGGGTGCAGAGATCTCAGGGCCTCTCCCTAACATGACCTCTCATAGCAGGGAGTCAGGAAAGACTGGACTGGTTTGATTTCCCCCCAAAATATTATAAAATGCTTGGGCACAAGCAGATAGATAGATAGACAGGAGAGTCTGCAGCCAAATTATAGCCTCCTTGGAACAGAATAGGGTTAATAACTGATAGCCTGACAGAGGTTAACCTCTACTTGAAGTTGACAGGGAGGGAGGGCTCTTGCTTGGAATCCTCACTACATGACTGTTCTGGCAGCACCACCCTAAAGCAGCAGACCCAGAGGACTCAGCCGGGAGGGAGTTGAAATTTGAGGGGGGGGGGGGGGGGAGGCGAGTTCTGTGCGACCCAGAGGGACCCTAGTGGCTGCAGATTGGTCTTCCTGTTTCTGACTATCTCTGGAATAGGCAGGGCTTGGGTTTTAGGAGAGGGCCTGGGAGCATCTTCTGTACGTGTAAGTCCCATGTGCCCCAACCGGTGCCTCATGGGTGCCAGTCCATCTGGGCTGCCCAGGCCTGTGCCCTTGTGTTGGCTCTGCCGGGCCTGTCTTATTTACATTCCTCCGCTAGCCCAAATCACAGCCCTCAGACTGTTGGCTGCAAATGCTGGGAGGAGAGTTTGGGGCCTCAGATGAAGGGACAGAAACTTCCCTGCGAGCTCAGCCAGGAAAGCTTAGAACAGGCGTTGGCAACCTTTCAGAAGTGGTGTGCCGAGTCTTCATTTATTCACTCTAATTTAAGGTTTTGCATGCCAGTAATACATTTTAACGTTTTTAGAAGGTCTCTTTCTATAAGTCTATAATATATAACTAAACTATGGTTGTATGTAAAGTAAATAAGGTTTTTAAAATGTTTAAGAAGCTTCATTTAAAATTAAATTAAAATGCAGAGCCCCCCCGGACCGGTGGCCAGGACCCAGGCAGTGTGAGTGCCACTGAAAATCAGCTTGCATGCTGCCTTTGGCATGGGTGCCATAGGTTGCTTACCCCTGGCTTAGAACTTCCTTCAGAAATGAGGGGCTGCCCCAGAGGGCTGCACTGGGGAGACCCCCAGCCATCAGGAGAGCGTGAAACACTGAGCGGAAGGATTTCAGGTGTCTCTGAAGCATGAGCCAATATTGTGGCCCCCGCCCACCCGCCATGCTGTCATGAGCAATGGGGGCTGTTGTTAACACCTGAATGTCCATTCTGTTCAGGATGCAGCAAGAAAGCCGCTGCTGGGAATCCATCATTCCCTGAGCTCATTCAGGGCCCCCCATGGCATTGAGGCAGTCGAGGACTCTATATCATTCCTGGGCTGGGGGGCTCAGTGAGCCAAAGGCAAGTTTGAACCTTCCCAGGGTCCCAGATAATGGGACTGACGGCATGTCTTGCCCTCTTTTTTCTCCCAGTCTGGCACATCCATCTCCAACCTCTGCCGAGGTTCCCTCTCACCCAGCTCTGTGGTAATGGAGCTCAGAGGAGCTGCTATCAGGGCCGGCTCTGGCTTTTTTGCCGCCCTAGGCAAAAAAGCCACCCGCCGCCCCCCCCCACAGCGCGGCACGGGAGGGCGCCGAACCCGGTCGCGGGCCCGCAATTCCTGACCGGCCGGAGTGCCGGGGGGAGGGCGGCGAGCCCGCCGCGGCTCTCCGCTCTCCCCGACCGGCCGGAGCACTGGGGGGAGGGCGGTGAGCCTGGCAGGGGCTCTCCGCTCTTCCCGGTGGCCAGAGTGCTGGGGGGGAGGGCGGCGAGCCCGCCGCGGCTCTCCGCTCTTCCCGAACGGCCGGAGCACTGGGGGGAGGGTGGCGAGCCCGGCAGGGGCTCTCCGCTCTCCCTGGCGGCCAGAGTGCCTGGGGGAGGGCAGAGAGCCCCTGGCGGCCAGAGCCCCGGGGGAAGGGCGGTGAGCCTGCTGCGGCTCTGCTCTCCCAGGCGGCCGGAGAGCCGCGGGGAGGGCTGCGAGCCCAGTCGCGGCCCCGCTCTCGGGCCGGAGCGCCCCGCCGCACCACCCCCCCTCCAGGCGCCGCCCCAAGCACATGCTTGGTGAGCTGGTGCCTGGAGCCGGCCCTGCCTGCTATCTGCATGGAACTGTTACCCCCACCCAAAGATAAGAGGGGCTGCACCAGGCCTGATCTTTCACCCCCTCCCCTCGTCACACCTGCTGGGACTCTTGCTATGCAGCCTGGCCCAGTTGGGGGGACTGTAAAGTTGCCCGAAGGAAAAGGAAAAATTCCTGTTCTCCCCACCTCTATCTCCCACTCCCCCAAACACAGAAAGGCAGGGAGATCCAACCAGCTCTTTGCTTTCTCCTCCTCCAGCGGTGAAATGTAAGACCGGCCCCCTGGACATTGTGTTTGTGATCGACAGCTCGCGCAGCGTGCGCCCCTTCGAGTTCGAGACCATGCGGCGGTTCCTGATCGACATCATCCAGAACCTGGAGGTGGGGCCCAACGCCACACGGGTGGGGGTAATCCAGTACTCCAGCCAGGTGCAGAACATCTTCTCCCTCAAGACCTTCTTCAAGCGGGCTGACATGGAGAAGGCCATCAACAGCATTGTGCCACTGGCCCAGGGCACCATGACGGGGCTAGCCATCCAGTATGCCATGAACCTGGCCTTCACCGTCCAGGAGGGAGCACGCCCGCTGCACAAGAAGATCCCCCGTGTGGCCATCATTGTGACGGACGGGCGGCCCCAGGACCGCGTGACGGAGGTGGCGGCACAGGCACGGGGTGCTGGCATTGAGATCTACGCCGTGGGCGTCCAGCGGGCAGACATGAACTCCTTGCGGGCCATGGCCTCCCACCCTCTGGAGGAGCACGTCTTCCTGGTGGAGTCTTTCGATCTCATCCAGCAGTTCGGCAAACAATTCCAGGACAAGCTGTGTGGTGAGTGAAGGGGACAGAACCCTAGCCACAGCCTGCTGTGGGACCAGGCCACCCAGATGTGGAGGGTCAGAATGAAACATGAACTGGGCGGTGGTTGGGAGTGGCAGCTGCTCCTGCCTTTCGCCTCTGGAGCCTTGCTGAGATCATGGGTGCAGTGAGCCTGGGGTGTCTCCCCCACCTCACAAAACCCCGGCGCAATTCAGAGCAGCTGTTATTCTGTGCTCAGGAGAAATCCACTTCTGGAGAAGCAGAGAGAACTCTAAGGGTGAGGTTAAAGAACTGAGTGTTGGTGCCTAGGACTGGGATAGCTGGAGGCGCTGCAGTGTCAGGACTAAGGTGCATTGCCCATGCAGTTGAGGGGAACAGGACAGGAAGAGCAGGCACTGATGCAGGGTCAAGACTGAGGTGCATTGGCTGATCTGTGTGCAGGAAGCTCACAGCGCATCTGTCTGCACGATACCTGTTCATAAAAAGGCTTGAGTGAAGACCTGTATCTTTCAGGTGTGCACAGAGCTGGACCCTGGCTGCTAGCACACCTGTGTCAGCATCCTGGGCTCCTTCTGTTGACTTCAGTGGCCTTCAAACCATGCCCTAAGAGAGCAAAACCAGCCCATTGCTAAGTCAGCTTCTGCTGTATAAGAACTGAGCTGTCGGGGAGCAACATTTGCCAAGGGTAGTGCAGAAGGGGAAATGTTGTGATGCTGATGCTCCTGAGAAGCTGCTACAGACAATGAGGAGATAACACTCATGCCAGACTCCTTGACAGTGACTCTTTAAGGGGAGTTTCCCTTTTT
The DNA here is from genome assembly GCF_013100865.1 of Trachemys scripta elegans. NCBI lineage: Eukaryota > Metazoa > Chordata > Testudines > Emydidae > Trachemys > Trachemys scripta. The sequence goes on along the minus strand of NC_048309.1, from coordinate 20,036,986 downwards.
CTCGCCCTTTCCCTTAATTGTTTCCAAACAGTTCATAAGCCAGCACATTTGCTTACCTCGATCTGCCCTATGTAGTATTTCTGAGCTGCATTTGCTGAGGCTGGGGGGAAGTGGCACAAGTGACAGTATGGACGTGAGATCACAGAAACATAGAGCTGGCTTCCCCCAAATTGAAGGGATGGGCGGGGTCATAGAGCTCAGAAATGTGAGAGGCCTTTGGCAAGGTTTGGAATCTTGCTTGCCTCATGTTGTTCTGCATGGGCAGATTTCCTGTCCAGCTACCCGGTGGACTACACGCGCAGTGCAGTAACTCTGAGCAGTTGCCATATGCCACTGTCTGTGCATTTGTATTTAATAAAGCCTGGCTTGGTATCACTTCTTTGCAATCACCTTGTTGGCCTTGGCCTGAAGAGGGGAGGCCTGTTTCCACCGCAAGCTGCTTTGCACTGCATCAGCTCAGTAATTGTAAAGGCTGGTGCCTGGTTGCCCCTCCTGTGCCGACAGACAATACTGAGCCTTGGGGACTTTGCCCAGGAGTTTGTGTTGCAGCCAGTTGCTGTGACCTTGGTTGCAACTTCTAAGGTGACTGTTCAGTGAAAGGACAAAAGGACACAGTCAGCTTTTCTTTGTGGGAAACTCGAAGCCTCTGTGAACTAGTGTCTGGCCCCCACAGCTTGCTGTCCCATCCGTGGCCAAATCTGAAGCCTTGTCTATGCACAACCATGCACTGGTTAAGTTAAACCGGGGGAAATGCTCATGTCAACACTTATTTTGAATGAACAGGAGTACTTGTGGCACCTTAGAGACTAACAAATTTATTTCAGCATAAGCTTTCGTTTGAATGAAGAGTGGCATATTGCAGTTAGCTGGAGCCGTTATCTACTCAGCTTAAACCGGTACTGCTAATAATACCCAGCTCTTACACATCCCTACCAGCAGCACATCTCAAAGCACTTGACAAAGAAGGTGACTTGCCCATGGTCATCTAGCAGGCCAGTGGCAGAGTCAGGAATAGAAGCCAGTCTTCTGAGTCACTGGTGCTTTATCTGCTAGGCCACACTGCCTCCCTAAACCAAAGTAAGCCTGGTTTAAGGAAGTACTTCTTCTCACAAGGCACAGTCAACCTGTGGAACTCATTGCTAGGGGATGTTGTGAAGGCCAAAACTATTACTGGATTCAAAAAAGAATTAGATATGCTCATGGCGGATAGGTCCATTGATGACTATTAGCCAAGATGGTCAGGGATGCAACCCCAGCTCTGGGTGTCCCCAGGCCTCTGATTGCCAGATGCTGCCATTGACAGGATGACAGGGGATGGATCACTTGATGATTGCCCTGTTTTGTTCATTCCCTTTGAAGCATCTGGCATTGGCTATTGTTGGAAGACAAGATACTGGGCTAGATGGACCATTGGTCTGACCCAGTATGGCCGTTCTTATGTTCTTAAACCGAAATTAAGGCATTCACCCAGACTTTTGCACTGGTTTAACTATATCAGTGTAAAGTCACACTGTTAGTTAAGCTGGGGTAAATCTCCATGTAGACAAGCCCTGAATCTTATTAGGTCTGTGGGTTTTCCCGGCTCCGGGATGTGAGCTGAGATTAGAACATTTCTTAGATCCTTTATCGCAAGATCCAGAGACCCAAGACCGTGTTTAGCTGAAGAAATCCTAAACAACTAGCACTGTGCAGCGTCAGTGACGTGGAGAACTCTGGCAAGAAATAATCACTAACTTGTGGGGCTATTAAGGACCCAGAGGAGTTTCAGCAGTGTGCTACCAGAGCAGCTGTCATGTTGCCCCTGTGGTGGGTGAGTGGTCTCTGTGTGTACATAGGCTGGAATTCAATCTGAGATGCTTTGGGGGATGAAAACCTTGGAGAATGTAAGTTATAACAACCGATAGCAGTGACCTGAACACCATCAGCAGACACCGCAGTGATGCAGGCAATATAAGAACTTAGATCACCTGACACATGCTCTGAGTCAATGAATCCCCAACATAGCCAACTGTGTCTTTCAGGTGTGGATATGTGCACAGAGATGGACCATGGCTGCCAGCACACCTGTGTCAGTGTCCCAGGCTCCTTCTATTGTGAATGTAACCCTGGATACAAGCTCAACACAGATGGAAAGACATGTTCCCGTAAGAGCATATTTTATTTGATCTACGTTTATATCTTAGATCTCAAAGCGTTTTACAAAGGAGACTAGTATCATTATCCTTGCTTTACAAATGGGGAATCTGAGACACGGGGTTAGAGAGACTTGCCTAAGGTCACCATGCAGACCAGGGGCAGAGCAGGGAATAGAATCCAGGTCTCCTGAGTCCCAGTTTAATGTTCTATCCACGAGGCCACATTGCCCCCCATTTTGACTAGCTTGCTGGTGTTGTGCTGGACGTAGGTACTAGAGCTAATTAGTTATTAGTACTTTTTGACCATAGGCCTAGGTCTGCGTTAAGAACCCTTGCAGAGAGCAATAGGAACGGCCAGCAGACTGGATTTCGTTTTATTGCGAAGTGATAATTGTGTTGCTGAGATGGGAATGACTCATCTGAAACATAACCACCCACAGCTGCAGCATCTTTTCATTTGGGGTCCATGGAGAGCAAGAGTAAACGGGGACACAGACCCTTGTCAGAAATACCCTTGAACTCTGTACGTGGTTCCTGCATAGTGTCACCAGACTGAGTGCTGGCAAGGGGGGAATGTGCCTTCAAATGAGCAAAAGACAAAATACCTAGGCTCTGTGCTTTGGAAATGGGCTGTAATTGCATGGGCCCACAATGGCCATCAGGTCCCCTCTTTCTGCCCCTATGTCAGTGTGTTTGTGCGACACGCTTCCCCACCCTCGTTTCAGACATGTCCTGTCTGTGCTGTGTCTTCTTTCCGAGGCCAGGAGGGCAGAGGTGAGGGTGGCCCCCCTCTGGGGGCACCGAGGAGTGAGGTGGTGAAGGAATGGGTAAGAAGGTGGTTCCTTTTTCTCTGTAGCCATTGATGCCTGCGCTGATGGGAAGCATGGCTGTGAGCACCAGTGTGTCAGCTCTCGTGGGTCCTACACCTGCCACTGCCGGACGGGTTACAATCTCAACCAGGACAAAAAGACCTGTACCGGTACGTGACTGTCTCCTCTATGCCTCCTCCTCTTGTTTCTCATTCTCTGTCCTTTTCCCCTCATCACCCCAGACATTCCCCTCCTTCTCACCATGCCCTCTGTCTATATCCCCCTGCCCTCAGCCCTTGTGGAGAGCCCAGCCATCGCTCTCTCCAGCCTCTCTTACTTCTCCCAGACCCACGGGACTCTGCTCCCTTAGGCTCCTTCATGACAGGAGATGGGCAGGAGAGAGTCTCGAACCTGGAACAGGCCTCTAGTCTCAACATTGCCCACCCGCTCCTAGCAGCCACTGTCCACAAGGAGAGATTTAACTCAGAGTGGTGGCCCACATATGCTTTATCCAGATTGAAAGGCCAGCAGATGCCCCATTAGTGATGAGCAGGGAGCTCCATGGCCCCTGTATGCTATCAATAGACCCCTGTCCTGTCCCAACTGTGCTCTGAGCTAATTCACCATCCTGAGGCAGGGCCTTGGCATCGAGCCATGTGTGGGAGCCCTGTATTTCCAGAGCCTTGTAGGGCCTGAGGACAAGTGGCAGCAAAGATAAAAGACCTGATAAAAGCTGATAAAAGACCAGTGCAGCCCATCTCGGGAACAGGCCCAGCTGGTCAATTAGCCCTCGAGCTCTTGGCAAGGGTCATGGGTGAGCTGTGAATGGCTGATGTTCCTCACGCCTGTGTGTCTCCTTCTCTTTCCAGTGATTAATTACTGCAACTTTGGAAACCACAGCTGCCAGCACAAGTGCGTGAGCATCCCGAACGGATACTATTGCCGCTGTAACGACGGCTTCACTTTGCAGGCCGACGGCAAGGCGTGCCAGGGTGAGTGCTGCGTCAGCCTCTCTGCTGCAGAGGGCGCCATCACTCCAGAGAGCACAGGCAGGCCACCGTATACTATACAGCCTCCGGGTTTGGCTGCTAGCCTTAGAATCCAAGCAAGTCTCACCATAATGATGTCCTTTTGGTTGATGTGCTCATTTGCATGTCAGGACCCAGAATGCCCTGCCAGCACAATAGAGAGCGCACAGGGAAAATTGGGGAGAGTTTACCAGGGTGTGCCCTGAGGTCACACCAGGAGGTATAGATGTGTTGCTGGTGGCACTTCTGATTCCTTTACAGCCCTAAGAGGAATTAATTCCTGCAAACTTGGGTCCCACTTCAGAACACCCCAAGGTGTGGGGTGCACGAACCCGAGTTCCACTGGGATGAACGAGTGCTGTCAGTGCAGACCATTCAGCTGAACAGCCCAGGATCTGCAGAGGGACAGATCTCATGGCAAGTTAGCGATTGCTCGTGCATCTCCCATTGGCGCATGTGGGTGTATCAGCCTCATCCCTACAGCTCCACTGAGTTCCCATCTGAGAAAGAGATGTTCTGTGCCTCGCACTTCCTTGGTAATCACAAAGGAAATGACATGTCCTGTAACATGGTGTGTTTGTCCCTTTGGTTTGTGTTTTAGCCAGTGACATTTGCAATGGGATAGATCACGGCTGTGAGTTTAAATGTGTCAGCACCCCTGGCTCTTACCACTGCGTTTGCCCAGAGGGACAGCAGCTCCATGCTGATGGAAAGACATGCAATAGTGAGTACCTGGGACACAGCCTGCGGGCAGTGTCCTTAACGTATGGCCTTCGGTCTGTAGCAACTGGCACGTAGATTCAAGGTGCTCCCAGTGAGAGCTGGGCAGCTTGAGATGTGAAATTGAATCTGGATCTAGGCGGGAATTTCAAACCACCCTAAGGTTCAGGAGTGTTTGATCTTGGGATTTTGCTCCAGACCCATCTCGGCTACTGACACATCCAAAACCCAAACAGAGACAGGAATTCCAGGGGGTTCTCTGGTTAGAAAATACAGTAAGAGGCTCACCACTAAGTAAACTGCTGTGTAACAATACAGCCCTGTGGCTGGCAGGATTGGTCATGGACCAGGAGAGGACTGGGGGATGTGAGGCACAAGGGCGTGAATGTTCTGGGGAAGCTGACATGGACCTCTGGAAGGAGAGAAGGCAGTCCTGCTGCACTCGGTTGAGTGGCCTCTGGCTGATTAAGGAGAGATGATGACCAGCTCTGAATGGAAGTGTTAAGGTACCATTTGGTCCTCCTTGGCCAGAGGGACGGAAGCAACAGTGCAAGGTGTGTGTGTGAGACTGGCAAGGGAAGCACAGGGCCCTCAGAGGGAGTTCTTGGGGGAGTGGGAATTTGGAGGGCTTTGAGAAGGGTGCCCAAGAATCTCTGGGGTCAGAGCGGAGGGTCGAAGTGGAATTCTCAGGGCTGTGTGCAGTGTTGTAGCTGTCGCAGGATATTAGAGAGACAAGGGGGGGGGCGAGGCGATATCTTTTACTGGGCCAACTTTCTGTTGGTTAGAGAGTCAAACTTTCCAGCTTACACAGACCTGAAGAGAGCTCTCTCTAAGCTCGGAAGATTGTCTCTCTCACCAACAGAAGTGGTCCAATAAAAGATATCGCCTCACCCACCTGGTTTCTCAGGGCTGTGACATTGTAGCCACATTTTTTCCAGTTGTACTGTGTTCTGTTTTCCTGCATCAGCTACAGCCAGCGCATATAGCTCAGCAGTGAATCCAGGGGGAAGAATCCCTATTGAGTCCCAGAGCCCATTGGCTCTGCTCCCCCCGCCCCTGGTATCTGCTCCCTCTAAGCTCTCCCTTTGTGCCCTCGGGAGCAGGGCCGGCTCCAGCTTTTTTGCCGCCCCAAGTGGCGAAGTGAAAAAAACAAAAAAGATAAAGCCGATTGGCGGCACTTCAGCGGCAGCTCAATTGTGCCGCGATTGAGGGACCCGCCGCCAAATTGCCGCCGAAGACCCAGATGTGCCACCCCTTTCCATTGGCCGCCCCAAGCACCTGCTTCCTTCGCTGGTGCCTGGAGCCGGCCCTGCTCGGGAAGCAGGGCTGGTGCCATCTAACGTTTCACCTCTTCCTTTGGTGCAGAGTGCAAGAGCAGCCATGTCGACCTGGTGCTGGTGATTGACGGCTCCAAGAGTGTCCGGCCTCAGAACTTTGAGCTGGTGAAGCAGTTTGTGAACCAGATTGTGGATTTCCTGGATGTGTCGCCCCACGGCACGCGGGTGGGGCTGGTCCAGTACTCCAGTCGTGTGCGCACCGAGTTCCCACTCAACCAGTATAAGACGGCAGAAGACATCAAGAAGGCAGTGTTGAAGGTGGAGTATATGGAGAAGGGCACCATGACCGGCCTGGCCCTCAAGCACATGCTAGAGCACAGCTTCTCAGAGGCCGAAGGTGCCAGGCCCCTCTCCCAGAACATTCCCAGAATTGGGCTGGTCTTCACCGATGGGCGCTCCCAGGATGATATCGCTGAATGGGCCAGGAAAGCAAAGGAATCAGGTGAGGGGAAATGGGAAAAGGGTGGCGAACCCCAGCGGCTTCACAGCTCATTGGGCTCTGAGTGGGTGGGACTCAGGGCATGCTCTTCATGCACCCAGCATGCCAGGCAAATTTTCCACTTGCCCCTCGCTGCACACAGCTGGTGGTCCCTGGGTGCCTGCAGCATGGAGAAGCTCATGGCCTCTCAGTGTCTGGCACACTGACCCTCCCAGTCCCTGGTACGTGTAGCTGCTGACTCTCAACAGGATAATACACATATTAGCTTATAACTGAGGCAGAGAAAGTGAGGGGCTGGCCATCCTGACCAAGCCCTTGCATTTAGCCCCAGCTACCTGGCCTATCCATGTGGCTGCCACATTCAAAGGATGCTCCCAGAAGCACCCAGGGCACTACGGTCACTAGCACTGTGGCAGCATTGGCCCAGCTGATGTCATTCTAGGAGGATCCCGCCTTGTGGGCATGTTCTGGGGCGATGGAGTCCAGGATGCCCATCGAGCAGGTTCAGCTTGTACAGAACCGCCCTTCGCTCCATTGTGCAGGGATCACCATGTTTGCGGTTGGGGTTGGAAAAGCTGTTGAAGAGGAGCTGAGAGAAATTGCCTCTGAGCCGGTGGAACAGCATTTCTCGTACTCTGCGGATTTTAGCACCATGACTCATATAGTCGACAACCTCAAAGTTAACATCTGCCCAGGTAGGTGCTGGCAGGGCCTGTGTGGTGGCTTCACCCAAGCTGGGCCTAGAGTTGCCACCTTTCTAATGGCTGGTAATGGGAACCCCGAGGCCCCGCCCCTTCTCCACTTCTTTCCTCGAGACCCAGCCCCTTCTTTGCCTCTTCCCCCAAGGTCCTGCCCCTGTTCTCCCTCTTCGCCCCCAGATCAAAAAAACTGGACATCAGGACTTGTCAAATGGTACCTGGACGCACAAGCTGAAACCCGGATTGTCTGGGTGAAAACCAGACAGGTGGCAACTCCAGCTGGGCCAGGCCCTTCAGACTTGATTTCCTGTGTGTTCTTGATTATTACTTAATATTTATATTGCAGAAGAGCTTAGACACTCCTCCTCTGCCACGTCTAGTTTGGATAAAGAGAAACAACTCAGTTTATTCTGTACAGACCTTTCTGTAGCCAAGCAACAAAATATGCGGCTGATTGAGTTAGGGAGGCTGCATGAAAGTGCCTGTAGCATACGGTGTCTCTCCTTATTGCAAAGCACTTGCAGGAGGAATTCAGAAGCAGAACGGTGGCGTCTGTGACATTCAGGATCCAAGCCTTCCCTAGTTATCAACAGAGCAATGTGCCCCGGCCGGTGCGTTTTTATGTTAATCTGCTACGGATGCTCTGCCCGGAAGCTTGCTTGGCAAATATGGGGAATCTGAAAATAGCAGTGTGTTGTACAGAACTGTTTGACGTTACGTGTTTCCTATGATAAGCATGTCGGGTTTTTATTAGATAAGCAGAGATACAGTGTTAGGAGAATAATCTGGGACTCAGAAATGCCTGGCTCGAGAGCTTACTGAAGAGAGTGACCTGATAAAATCACAGGGCAGAAGGGCAGTGAGGGGCTCTGCTGGTCATTTTAAAAGAAGAGTGAACTGCGATGTCAAAACCAAAGGGATCTATTCCCTCATCACCTCACATGTGTAGCCCTTGTTAACATGCCCTGTTCCCTTCCCTGAGCCAGCGTAGCCCCCATCAATGTGCATGGGAGGTATACGTGGAGATCAGCGAGAATAACACCCCCACAGGGGTTAGTGTTTTCTCCCGATATGGAATATTCCATCCAAACTGATTGGTCTGAGGAAAGCGGAAGGCTGGCTTAGTGGGTAAAGCATAGGGCTGAGAGTCAGGACTTCTGGGTTCTGCTACATTTTCTCTCCTATTCCTGGCCCTGTAGCTGAGCGCATGCATATCTTTGGGCAAGTCACTTCCAAACTCCCGCATCTATAACACGGGGAGAGTAGCTGCCTACCTCCTGGAAGAGCTGGGGGTAATGCTCATCAAGGACTTTCAGAAGGTGCCATAGAAGGACAGAGGGTTCCTGATATTGTTTAAACTCTTGTTTTTCAGAGGAGGGCAAAGGGGAGATTGAGATCCGGAGCCCGTGTGAGTGTGAGGCCCTTGTGCAGTTCCAGTCAAACACCGTGGCCATCCTGGAAAGCCTGACAGAGAAACATATCCTTTTGGGTCACCAGCAAGGGCCTGATTGAGCGACAGTCGGTGCAGGATCCAAATGGAGCTGGGTCTGTTCCAGCTCCTCTGAGGACAGTGTCTGCCTTGATTTTTCCTCTGCGTAATTCAGCCAGTGGGGTTTCGTGGGCTGCACTGCCTGCCATGGAAGAGTTGGCCCATGGCGTTTATGATGTTGACCAGGCAGTGACGGCTGGCAGAGCTGAGTTCCAGTTCACTTGTGCTCCCTGGTACCCTTTTGGAAGAGCAAGGGGCTCCCAAGTGCCTTAGCAATTGAATAGTAATGAGTGTGAAATGCTTGCCCTAAATGGCAGTTGTGTTTGTGTCAATGGGATTACCAGAGCTGTATCCAGCTTTCTCCTGCTGGAGGGACAGGTTACTGCAACACGGGGTGAGCAGAAGAGTAAAGGGGATCTTTGGGTCTGTTTGGTGCCTACAGGAAGGGGGAAAAGAGTGCAAAGTGGGGGCAGGCTCATGTTTGTGGATGTCCAAAAGCTGTTCTGGGGAAGACTATCACAGCTCTCTGTGTCAGGGTGCAGGCCTCCCAGGAAAGCGGTGTCTCCAGCAGACACAAAGGGGACTCTCTTTATTTAGTGTGGGTGAAATGTTCGCACAATTAATTTATTAGCCATATGTTGTTGGGCTGACGCCCTCGTAACCTGATGTTAAGCCCCCCCAGCCCTCTTCTCACCAGCAGGCCACGTTGTCTCGTTTCTGCATCAGCTTCCTTAACACGACCACTCGCTCAGATGACGGCCCGACTCGAAGACTTGGAAAACCAGATCGCCAACAAGAAATGATCCCTGCAGATGGCCAGGTGGCACTTGGACTCTGGGGGGCGGAAACGTACCGTAGCTACACATCATTGTTATTCCTAGAGTATTGTAAAGGGTCGTTGTTTGTTCTTATATTGCAAAATCTTGACGGGGACTCAGAGGGTAAAAAAACCCTGTTCCGAAAATGAGTGGATTCAGCCTCTGAGGCTGTTCCATTCCTCTGGACTAACGGGGTCGGGCTGAGGTGTGACGAATGGGGTCAGTTTGGACCTTAAGAAAGGAGATCGGCATTGGGACAATCAGCATCTTCTAACCCACCTGCCATTAATCGACAGTAGCTGGCCACCGGTTTCTCCAGTGAAGCCCAAGTGCACAGCCGAGAGCTTCCATCAGGCAGCAAGATGCTTTGCAAAGCAGGTGATTCCATCCTGAATGCTTCAAGTAGCTCAGCTCTTGCTCAGCTGTAACTAGACTCTGTGTAATTGGGGGGAGGAACTCTGGCAACTTCCAATATACTTTCTACCCTGTACCCTGTGTGAGAAACTCCCTCGGCTGCCCTGCTAATCCTGACTGTGAAACGAGAGCACCTGCAGCAACCTCTTTGTCTCTGAAGTTTTTTGCTTTAATTGCACAGGAATTTAAATGTAATCTTTGATTTCAATTAGAGAGGAGGGGAAAAAAGGCCGGAATAAATCATCAGACAGAAAAGAGGATCGAACATAACTGGGATATTCCTCATCAAACCCCCTTTCACCCTGATTTTGGCAGAACTGTTGCCGAATTTGTCATTATCCTTTTTTTATCAAATAGCAAAAAAAAATCTATAAATATATATGTGTATATATCTTTAATTCTGAAAGCAGGATAGTACTATTTTTAAACACCTTTATACATATATATATATCCTGTTAATAAACACGCTGAAGATTTTTATGACATTTCTCTCTCCTCTTCACTGGGAACCTTGGAAAATAAAGTCTGCATCAAGTCACATTCAATTCATGTGACTCCAGCTTTCACAAAGCCAGGACAACCTGCTCCTAGCCAACCAGTCACTGGGCCATTATTACTCCTCTCCCAGGAGAAAGAACTGGCTGGTGTAAAATCTCTGCTTTAAAGGTTACACTTGATGTGTTGCAGAAAGTGCCTCAAGTGATGGCAGCTCCATTTGATGGGAAATCACTATGGGATTGTGACAGTGCCATTATCCCCGACTCCTTTCTTTTTGATGCCTGTCCCCTCCTTGAAATGGACTCCTCCGTCCGTTAATATTGCATAATGGATCCAGGCCCTCAAGGACAGCTCATCACCCATGATATATGTCACCAGAGTCAGCTGGTATAAATCAGCGAAGTCCATGGAGCTATGCCAGTTGACCCCCAGCTGAAACCTGGTCCATGGGCTCTTACCTCTGGGGCCAGTGAATAATAATTGGGGTGCAGCCTTGCAAGCTGACCCAGTGGAAAAGTCGTGCTACGAAGTGTGTGCAGGAATGCGCCACAGATGTAACAGCATTAAAGATTCTTCCTTATTAGACTGTCCTGTGGTAGCTCCTTGCGATGAGATGGGTGATCTAATAGGTCTTTTCCATTTCCAACTGCTGTGACAGCCAGGGATTGTTGTGCTTGAAGTGTGTTATAATGAAGGCTGCATTTTATATAGGGGTCAGAGAAGAAAATCTGCCCTTCATTAGTCCCTGTCCATTGTGATGCAATGAAAGCCACATTTATGTGTGACAAGGGGTGTGACCCTGATCTCCCAAACCCTAGCCCCATCACACACTTTCAGCACAGCAGCACTGCTGGGGGGAAGGGGGGTGTCTCCCTATAATGTGGGGAGTGTGCGCTGCCAGTCCAACAGTGGGGTGTTGTCAGTGGAGGGCCGTGCATGAAAATGGGCCCGAGCCCTCCCATTCCCGATTGAGCCTCTTTTAAATGACCACCACATACCAAGGCACTCATGCTCCCAGAGCACCTGTGCTGTCATCTGTTCTGTAGAGTGAGTGCAAAGCTGTGCATCAAAGCCTCCTCTTCCTCGGGGGAGCTGAATCTGTTACGGAGGCTACTGTTACCTGGCACTGATTCCCATCAATAAAGAGACATTTTCCAGACACCATCTGGCTTTGACTGTTGTCTTAGTCTCATGATCGTTTTATTACAAGTGTCGGCCCCATGACCTGACACTAAATGCACAGGTGGAGCAACACAGGGTGCAAATCCCAGCACAAAGCACGATGCCAACCTTCAGCCGCTTTCTCCCCAGATGTCAGACTTTGTCCTGATGTGTACGCAGCTCCAGACACTGTGCGTGTGAAAGAGGGTTCTGCTGTGCTGTCAGCATCCCTCCGTGCTGCTGACTCACAAGGGCTTGGGAAGGGCGTGTTCATGATACAGCAGTATATGCACTTCCAGGGGAAGGACTGCGTGGGGCTGGAGTTCATGTGCCGAACAGGCAGGGAGTTTCCCCACAGAAGGATACAGCCCTGGCAGTGATGGGGTGAGCTGCCCACATGCTGCCCTGCCTCCCAGCCAGTCCTGCAGGGACCCCCAGCTGGAATGAGTGGACACAAGAATCAAAGCTGGGTCACTAGCGCAGATGATAGCCAGTCCTCAGAAGGAAGGCTGTAGCTGTGCAAAGTCGCCTTACTTATTATTAAAATAATAACCAGTGCTCTGCACTCATGGGGAGTGTTTCTGCTGCACCCAGCACTGTGCTAGTGACTTCATGGAACAAGCTGAAGGACACAGACCCTGCCCTGAAGATCTTACCCAGGCCAGGCCCGGCGGAGTAACAAACAGGGAGGGAGAACTCGACACAGCAATACCAGTGACTCCGGTTAAGCACACGTGTACATTGCAGGGCTCCTCTCCCCCAGCTATAACAACACTGCTGATCGACTCACCACAATGGGCACAGGGGAAGATGGAGCTTTCCTTGGCCATAAATGCTACTTGCAGCAGTTTGAGCTCCTCAGGAGAAATAAATGGTGAGAGTGTCACTGCCGCCCTGACTCAGACTGAGTTAGTGGCTCCTTACTGCGGAGAGATCAAAGGGACAACTTGTGGAGTAAGTCTGAGTGAGCAAGACTGGCAGCATCTAGCCCCCGCTCATCAGCAGTGATGGACTGTAACTGGTAAAGGGCCTGATTCGGATATGCTCACGCCGAGCAGTACCTTACTCCAGAAGAAGTGTAAGATACACTGCCATCAGAGGGGTGATTGCACCATGGGCAGGCATACCCGCGCTGGCTTTTATCTAATGAGTGTGGTTAAAAAGAGCAGTGAAAACATGGTGGCATGGGCTTTGGCACAGGCCGCACAAACCCGCTTAGGACCCTGAGTGTGGCCTTACATTACTAGCCTATGCTGAAGTCTATGCCACTATGTCTTCCCCGCTCTTTTTAGCCATGCTAGATTAAAGCTGTAGTAGAGAGGGAGCCTGGAGCACTGGGCCTGGTGCAAGGCCTGAACTAAAGTCCGCAAGAGTCATGCTATGAACCAAAGTCAGGCCCTGTCATAAAGCAGATGCTTGCTTACAAGTTCACTGACCGGTACAGGAACTTGGCAGAAAACAGCTAGCATTGGTAAACCACAGGCACTCCTAGGTACTGGCTGTTCATGTAAACACATTTCTGGGAGATGGTACAGGAACACATCGACCCCGAGTCAGGATAGAGATGGAAGGACAGGCTGATGGAGGGAGATGTTTTGTTCGAACCAGCAGGTACAAAGGGTAGGCTCGGTCACTAACCAGCAGCTTTGTCCAGCCAAGGGGGCAGCAGAGAGTCCCGTGGCTGACTGAGCTGAGTCCATTGTAACGAGCAGACGTGTTCGTGGATGGAGCCATCCTTCATTGACAATAAACCTGGCTGAGCACCTTCGCCCTGAACCGAGGCTTTCTGGGTAATTCTATCCAGGTCTGCTGGGCCAGCTATCTGCACATATCTTTTCATGTGCTGTGTATTTATACCCGCCTCTGTATTTTCAACTCCATGCATCTGATGAAGTGGGTTTTAGCCCACAAAAGCTTATGCCCAAATACATTTGTTAGTGTCTAAGATGCCACAAGGACTCCTCGTTGTTTTTGCTGATACAGACTAACACGGCTGCTACTCTGAAACCACTACAGAGTTACAGACACAAAGAGAAGGGGATGGGTCCTGTGTTCATTGGAACTCTCATTGGTATCGAAGCTCAGAAAGCCTCGTTACTTGTCCAGCTAATCCCTGAGGGCCTGGTTTTCCCTATCCTGGCACGATGGTTGTAGCCATGTTGGCAGCGAAAGTGTAACTGCTCCCCCTCCCGTGCTGCCTTGAAAGCTAACATCACTCCTTGGTTCAGCTCTGTCTTCACACTGCATGGGGGGAGGGGGGAAAGGCACAGATTAAATTCAGACCCATGGCAAATTACCTTTGGACCTTCTGCTGCCCTTACTGTTTGGAAGCCACTATCATTGGTGGGTGCCAATTCCCGGGTGTAAAGATGAAAGCTGGGGCAAGTGAGCCGTCAGAAAGACACACCTGCCTTGCCAGGGAACCCAGCAGGGAACGGCCACAATGACCTCAGCTGGCTGTGAACATGGGGCCTCGCTCTGGGAACCTGCATCCTAGGATCTCAAAGCACTTTGCAGCCAATATTGAATCTGTTCTCACAAGCCTGCTGTCTAGGCAGTCAGTATCATTACCCCATTTTACAGATGAGGAAACTGAGGCACAGAGAGCAGAAACGACTTCTCAATGTCATGCAGTGGGTCACTGGAGGTGTCAGGAATAGAACAAGGATCTGCTTTACCCACTAGGCTGTGCTCCAACTCAGAATCCAGCCAAATGCATATTGCGCTGTCCCCTTGCCCCTTCCCTATCTCCTGTGTCATCTGCTATGTAACTGGGAAGCATGAACTCCTGCAGCTGGCTCTTGTCACCATAACTAAGTGTTTCTGAGTTCAGGAGACACATCCATTCTGTTCCCTGCTTAAACCCCCACAGGGCTTTGGTTTTCAGAAGAAAACCACGGATATTCTATCAGCCAAACCAAAGACGCCTTGCAGGCGACAAAGCGAAATCTTACAAAATATGCATACTCTGAAGCAAATGCTACCAAAGTCTATAATAAATTGGAGGGTCTTATACTATGGAAATAAGGCGTACACAGATTGTTCCTCCATTTCCTGAAGGCAAAGATGGGGCAATCTATAATCTGGAAAAGTACATAGACCAACATTTAAGAAAAGTAATACAAGCTCTACTGCTCTCAGAAAAAAGACCTTATTGAGACCCAGGTCTTGAGAATTACAAGAAGAAGAAAAATGTGATAGTAACTGGCAGAGGCCTCTTGGAGTTTGCGATAAAACAACCATGTCATTAGCATACAATAACATTGGCAGAGAGCTACCCTTAATTTGCAGTGGAGAAAAATTATCTTCCTTTAATACCACAACCACATCATTAATATATACATTAAAAAGAAGAGGCACTAGGCTGGCATACACCTCTAGAAGTAGGGGAAATGGTCCTACATTCTCCATTGACTTTAGTTCTTACCCAACCATATTGCCCTGCTCTAGAGCACCCGAAATATACAAAAGTCTTATATTGACACCCATCCTTCTTAATTTTGCCCAGAGTTTGTCTCAATTACTAGAATCAAATGTCATCTTTAGAGCTATGAAAGCAGCATACAATCTAGTACCCTTAACCATAGTATATTTATAAATTATATAGGATAACATAAAACAATTATGAATTGTAGCTCTACCAGCCCTAAGGCCAGACTGATCTTCATGTAATAAATTGGCCTCTAAAGCCCTTATTTCAAGTTTATATAGTAAAAATCTGGAATAAATTTTCCCTGCCACATCTAACAAATTAATAGGTCTATATGAAACAGGATACTTACTGTCCCCCTCTTCTTCTTTTTTTTTTTAATAATGGGAACTATGATACTAGACTTCCAGTCAGATGGAATCCATCCAGTGTGATTAATGACGGTAAATAATTTAACCAAAATTGGACACCACCAAGCAAGATTCTCCTGAAAAACTTCAGCTGAGAGAAAACCTTCCCCTGGAGCTATTTTCCATTGTTGGGCTAAAATAAATGACTACACTTTACCGTTCCTTGCTGAAGCCCAAAGTGGTAGATCAAAAACATGCCTTTTCATTGCAGCAGCTATGGTAGCATTAGATAAAAAAACTGGTTGGGGAGAATCATTAAAGCCCTGGCCAAAATGTGCTATCCAGGCTTCATCATTAATATGGGGTTCCTAATTGGAGTATATCTACCAAAGCCACCATCTTCTAAACCATGGAATAATTTTTTGCTTTAGCTGCTGCTTCAAAATCCTTCCACAAGGATGTAAGGTATTCTTGGTTTTTATGCTATAATAAACTTTTGTATCTTCTTCTGGCAGCTACTAAATTCTGAAGTAAATTGGGAGAGGAATTGCATCTTACCCTATTAGCTATACATGCTAGAGGAGGCTTGTATCAAGTCAAATGCATTTATCTTTGAAAGCATTTTTTGGATAATTAAAACCAAAATCAATTTGTTTGGAGACAAGTGGTTGTAAGGACTTTACCAGCAACTCATATGATTCAAAAATTTGAGAGGAATTTTCTGTCTCAATAATTACATCTCTGAGACATCTAACATCAGAGTCTTCCAATCTCTTAAATAATTTGTCACAAATGGCTGAGGTCCATTTTAGTCTTTTATAGGGTTGCCAGTTTTGGTTGGACATATTCCTGGAGATTTCATCACATGACATAATCTTTAATTGAAGACTACTCTTTAATTCCTGGTGACTCCAGGACAATCCTGGAGTGTTGGCAACCCTAGTCTTTTATAGCCACGTTCCAAAGAGATAATTAAGGCATCCTCACCCATTGGAAATAAAATTCTCTCTAAAAAGGAAACATCATTCTTAATCATAGAGAGAGTTGGTGGTCACTATCTGGGAGAGAAAGTCTAGAGAAATCCCTATAGAAGGGCCAATTAATTTTGGGGTTAATTGTATAATCAGTAATACTATACCAGTTGATGAAATACAGGTAAGATGGCCTTCTCTATCCCCCACACTTCTTCAATTTACAGGTATCAGGTTAAATTTATTTAATAAAGCCTTTAATTTTTGTCCAGAGATGTTACCCACCTGGTCTTTGGAGTTTGGAAGAGAAAATTCATAAATCTCTTCAATGATTTCTTCCCCTGCTACTGACTATGTTGGAGGACTTAGTTGAGCATTAAAATCTCCCAAAATAATTAGATGAGCCATTGGGAGTTGAAGACCTACCCTAACAAATTGCTTGTCCAATGCCACAATGACTCAGAATAAAATGGGGAGGATATGGAGGGGCGGGAGGGGAAATAAACATTTAATACAAAAATGTGGAGCTCAGAGAAAAAAATTAAAATATAGTCAAAGGCCCTGCCACTTTGATTCCAAAGGATTTCAGGCATAAGGAAACCAAGGTGGCAAATCCTCCTGCTATACGTCCCCTTTTGACAATTGACTTCCTCCTTGGAGAAAGGATTGAAAACCAGGAAAGACCATAAATTCAGACTTAGCTAACCATATTTCTTGTCAAAAAATCAAATCAAAAGTTTCCAAAAAATTTAAAAAAAAAAAGCTCTGTATCATTCATCGTATTTTTCTTCGCAGATAAATTCCAGAATAAAATACAAAAATTGTTCTGGCAAAAACTCTCCCTGGCTAGGGAAAAAGAAATAAAAAAATCTAGTTAAATATAAGAAATGATCCCAACAGCCTCATGGTAAGAATTTGATTAGTCTCCAAATACTATGTTATTCTGATGAGTCGTCTGCATGGGAGATTGTGAACATAAAGTGTGTGTGTGTGTGTGTGTGTGTGTGTGTGTGTGTGAGAGAGAGAGAGAGAGAGAGAGAGAGAGACAGGGGGATCCTCTTGGAATTCTATCTCAAGGCCCCCATAAAAATAGCACCATTTTGGGGTGGGGAATGATAAAGCTGGTGGGCCTAATAGAAGAGACCAGAGGGTCAAACTCAGGAGACCCAATTCAATCAATAGTACGAAAAGTTTTAGGTACACCTGAGGAACAGTTGATGTAAACGTCTGAGAGATATTCTGATAAGACCAGTAATAAGAACCCGCCTCTTCTTATAGACCTAAAGAATAATACCTTATATTATTTGAGAATGTCCCATAGAATAAGGATCTCATGAGAGTGTTTTTGACTCTAGAGAAGAAGACACCTCGGAGCCTTAGCTGTTTCCTCATATTCTAAGTTCTAGGAACTGTGTGCCAGTAAGATTCCACCTCCCACCTCTCATGCACATTTCGAGAATAAAGGGGCCTTTTAATCTTAACAGAGTTAGACGGTAAATAAAAATGGACCTTATCAACCAATAACTGATTTACATCAATACCTGTAAGGGGCTGTCTGTCTGAATGTATTCCCCTTGAAAAACGAAAAATCAACGCAGGGGCCCATTTATGTCAAGAACCAGAGGGCCAATCTTTTGGCATTTTCTGAGACTCAGCTATTTCAAAGATGTATAAGGAAGGGGGAATTATGCTTGGAAGTATTTAAATCAAGAGACAGGGTTTCTGAAACCTCAGAGATCCTGTGTCTGGTAAGCCAAGAAGAAGAGTCTATTTCTCTTCAGTTAGCCTTTGGAACATTAATAAAGCTCTGTATATTCCTATCCTGAGTCTGAGTCAAATTATCTATAACTTTAGGTGTTTTCTTTTCCAGATCAGACTTATCTGGGTGTGTGTGTGTGTGTGGGGGGGGGGGGTGGATAAGGGAATCCAGCTTGCCAGTGAAACCACTCATCCCATAATCCACCCCACAGAATTTTAAATTCAAAGAAACAATTCTTAATATTCACTAAATCCTCCATAAGACGTTTTAACAAAGATAAAACCAATGGGAACTGAGAATCATTAATTGAAGGAGCATCATAATCCACCAAGTCTGATGATATAGACTAGTAGATTTTGGTCCTACTATTCACAAATTCTAAATCTGTAAGATCCTTATCTATAAGATCCTCAGTGGATAAAGATACTTCCAAGGGTTTCCTTTCCTCAGACTTCAAAGAAGCAGGTAAAAAAGAACTAGTGTGTGCCAAATTCCTTGTGGTGACTAGGGAGTGTGCTTCTTGGAGAAGAAATCAGTTCAGATTGCAGTGGATGAGGATACATAGAATGAGCTTGGAGGAGCAAACAGTCTCCAAGTCAAAGACTTGGACCTCTCATAACTGAGAGGAGAGTGGAATAAGGTTCTCAACCTTCAAATTAGGACCATCCCACTATTCCCAGAAGAGTGGGAGAAAGGGCTCCTTCCCAGTTCACTCCAGCTTATTCTAGGGTTACCATACGTCCGGATTTTCCCGGACATGTCCGGCTTTTGGGGGCTCAAATCCCCGTCCGGGGGGAAATCCCCGAAAGCCGGGCATGTCCAGGAAAATCGGGAGGGAGGGCTGGGCCGGGGTCGCGGCCCGACCCCGCGGCCCCGGCCCGGCTCCCGGCCCGGCACTGCGCCCCTGGACCCCGGCCCGGCACCGCGCGCCCGGCCCCGCGACCCCGGCCCAGCCCTCCC
>NC_048309.1:19935277-20013343 GCF_013100865.1 Trachemys scripta elegans | reverse complement strand
AACAAACCTCGATGCCAACTCTGCCCACATATCTACACCAGCAACACCATCACAGGACCTAACCAGATCAGCTACAACATCACCGGTTCATTCACCTGCACGTCCACCAATGTTATATATGCCATCATGTGCCAGCAATGCCCCTCTGCTATGTACATTGGCCAAACTGGACAATCACTATGTAAGAGGATAAATGGACACAAGTCAGATATCAGGAATGGCAATATACAAAAACCTGTAGGAGAACAATTCAACCTCCCTGGCCACACAATAGCAGATGTAAAGGTAGCCATCTTACAACAAAAAAACTTCAGGTCTAGACTCCAAAGAGAAACTGCTGAGCTTCAGTTCATTTGCAAATTTGACACCATCAGATCAGGATTAAACAAAGACTGTGAATGGCTATCCAACTACAAAAGCAGTTTCTCCTCCCTTGGTGTTCACCCTTCAACTGCTAGCAGAGGACCTCACCCTCCATGACTCCCCAGAGGGCCGCTGCCCGCCACATCCAGGCAGTTGGTGGGCACTTTGTTGCCCAAGGAGAACTCGGGCTTGATGTTAGAATTTTTGAAGAGGTTGGCGGGAATGCCGCCCCTGGAAATGTGCCGCCCCAAGCACCTGCTTGTTTTGCTGGTGCCTAGAGCCGGTCCTGCCTCAGAGCTCCCCGGGAAGGAGACTCCCTACTAAAACTCTCACCTCCACAATCTTCACCTCCTCCAGTAGACCAAGGCTTCGAGGTTCACTACATCTGGCACTTATTCCAAATCTCCACTTTTCTCCAAGGTTAGAGAGCAATATTGCTACACAGAGGAAGCTGCTGCTGGTTCACATCAACTACTCCCTGGCCAGGTGCGCTGCGCCCTCAGGCGCTGCTCTCCCTGCACCCCTCCCTCCAGACAGCTCCTCCTTCCTGGTGCTGAGCTCACCAGTAAGGGGTGGGTTAGCTTCTGCTGTCCCATAGCAGCTAACTCTTCAGGCATTCAGAATACCACAAGGCAACCATGTGACCAATTATCAGGCCATATGCACCCATCTATGTATACCCCTTGGTATCATACTGCCCGCCGTTTCAATCAGAGTCCAGCAGAATCCCATTGCCCTAGTAAGTGACCACTTCACAAATGTATTGATCCAACAACAAACCTGAGAGGTAGGGAAGTACTAATATCACCAGGAGGAACTGAGGCACAGAGACACTAAAGGGCAGGGCTGGATTAACCCATAGGCTAATTAGGCCCTCCTATTTTTTAGACCCTACTGGTCAGGCAGGGCGCGCGGCTGGGGCCGGGTGGAGGGGGGAGTGAGCTTGCTCACACAGCCCTGCTGGAGCACTCCTGCCAGCAGGAAAGGCAAAGCAGCCCCCTGTGCCTTGGCAGGAGCTCACCTGGTAGCCTGCTGCATCTCCCCGCGCTACAGGAACACACTGCCAGGGATCTGGTTAACACTGGTGACCGGAGACTACAAATCCAGTTACCACTGGAACCTGTGCCAGCCGTGGGTGTAGTTTGAGCAGGCATTGTCCCCCCCAGCACTCCCCACCCCCAAGTTCTTTGGAGCTCTGCTTAGCTGTCAGGGAGGGAAGAAGCTCCCTCTGTCCCACTCCTTGGCTGAGGCTGGCAGGCAGCTCCAGGATCCTGAGTCCTAGTGCCCATCACTCTCATCTTCTATGTGTGCTGGTTCCTGTTTCTGGACAACTGGTGAGTGCCTAGTGGGGGCAGGGCAACGGGGTAGTGGGGGGGGGGGAAGAGGCAGTACCAGAGCGGTAGGGTGGGAAGCTTGCACAGAACCTGCACACACATTATCCAGCTCCAGCCAGAACTATTGCCCTCCCATGTATAAGGAATGAATTCCCTCCCACACATTTGTAGGAAAAACAAAACAAAACATCCCACTCTGGATACCAGCACTTTAACTTTTACAGAACCTTTCGTCGAGGGGCTTCAGAGGTATGATGCACTCTGTTCAATACTGTATTGAACTGTACGAAAAATCAAAGAAATCCAATGTTTTTAATGTATTTTTCTGTACTGTGATGCCCAGGCAACCAAGATCTTTCCTTATGCTCAGCCTAGTTCCACAGGCCAACACATCTCTGAACTTGTAAGGGGTTGCAAAAGCACTGGAGGAAACTCAATACACAATGTTGTAGGCTTCTCCCTCCACTCTCCCTCAAGGATTTTAAATCCACTTCTTAGCAGGCTCTGATAGACTGGCTGAATAGGCTAAAGGCAGATTCTGTCCATTTGCTGGTTCTCTAGCTGTTCAATCCATCATAAACCTCACATTTGATTTCTAAAACAATAAAGACCCTGATAATGGATGAAGGAACCCTGTCGACACTTCCATGCCAGCTGGGAAATCTGACACACACAGAGCTCCTTGTAATTTACTCTTGAAGCGTTTAAATGGGATTTTGCAATGCTATGATCTACTTAGTGGCTTGAAGCATAGAAACTAGAAAGGGAGACAAATTTGGCCCTTTATGGCCTCTTGGCACCTACGGAGTGCCACTAAGGAGCTGGAAAGCTGCCCTAAATGGGCAGCTGAGAAATGCCCCTGCGCAGAGGACTCCCTGGCTATCATAACAGACCTTTGGGGGTTACTGCAGCCAACATTAATTAGGGCAGCTCTGAGGCTGCTCTAACTTTTGTCAGGAGCTGAACCAGTCCCCAGCATCCCTGGGAATCAGGGGACAGCAAGGATGGCATATAGGCACTTTTGCTTCCACGCTGAACAGAGCTCAGCTGTACCAAGAATCAGGGCCAGTGTGTCTGCCCAGCTCAAATGCTTAAAACGATTAATGCCAACAACAGCCAAGACCTCCGCTGAAATCAGGGAGCCAGCAGACGCTAAGCAGATAAAACGAACAGCACCGTCCAAACAGGTCTGCAAGTGTGTGTTGCCCATGCAAACGCACACAGAGCTAACTCTGTGAGCAAAGCCACTCAGACAGCAACTAGAAACCAGCCACAAAATTTATCCTGCTAGTTTCTCCAGGGAATTTCTAAGGGGAAAGAAAACCAGTTTTTCTTCCTTGAGTGCACAGAAGAACTAAACAATTGGGCTGTTTGACTGTGCGGATGAATGGGGGGCCTGTGAAAGGTGACGGCCCTCTGCAAGGAAATCCAGGTATCGACCTTTTACCCACTCCTAAGAACAATCCTTGTTTTCACAGGCGAAACACTGAACGGAGCATTAAACTCGAACTCCCATTCAGGCAGACGGTCCCTGTTAATCCATTAAAGGCCTGATTCCCACCACACACTGAGCTGCCCGCCTGGCTCAGGGCAGGGGGGCACTGCTCAGCACAGCAGGAATCCACAGGCAAAGCTGTGCAGATTAGTAGCTCTGTGTATCTCTGAGCTGACACCAAATTCAAATATTAATTTTTCCTCTTTGGTGGTGCATAGAAGAGTCCAACTCCCATAGGTATTTCAATCCCAAATAGGCCATTCATTCCCCAGGATATGACAACTGCTCCTCTGATTGGTCAGGATTAAGGCAAGGACTTCAGACCTCCCTGATTGCATCCACACGCCCTCCACCCAGGCCTGTCCCCTCTATGGGCAGAATCAAAAGATGCCCTGTTGAATACAAACAAAAAAGATAGTCTGTGTTCATGTTGTTCTGAGCTAGTTAGAAAATGCTGCATCTCTGAAATGCCAGGCAAGCGGCCTGTCCCAGAGAGAGCGGCTTTGAGAGACGGTACAGACGGCTCGTTGAGCTAAGGGGAGGTTATTCAGAGATGGTGCTAGCCACAAAGGGAACGTGGGCTTGGCTTGCTGGGCGGGAGGCTCTGCCAGAGACGTGTGTGTGGTAGGGAGGATGGCAGGGGCAGGGCTGGGGCTTCCATTTAGGCGACCTAGGCGGTCACCTAGGGCGCCAGGATTTGGGGGGGGGCGGCATTTTGCCACCCTCTGCGGCAATTCGGCGGCGGGGGGGTCCTTCTGCGCTCCGGGTCTTTGGCGGCAATTCGGCGGCAGGGGGTCCTTCTGCGCTCCAGGACCCGCCGCCGAAGTGCCCCAAAGACCGGGAGTGCAGAAGGACCCCCCCCCGCCGCAGAATTGCCACCGACAACTGGGAGCGCAGAAGGACCCCCGCCTAGGGCGCCAAAAACCCTGGCGCCGCTCCTGGGCAGGGGGGTGAACTGAGGTACATCATTTACCTCAGCCAGGTCTGCCTGGGAATTTCCCTTTATGTAGCTTGTTCAGGGGGAATTCAGAGCCATCCATGACCCCCTGGGCTGGTACCCGATAGGAGGGTGATGGTCACATTAGAAACACCTATGTAGGAAGAAAAAATAGGTAAATTAAAGCCAATTAGGACCATAGCCCGGCAAAATATCAGATGAGAACAGAGAGCCTGACTCTGAGCTGCCTTAAAGAATAACATGAGGCCAGTGAGCAAGGGATGGATGTGCCATCGCAATGCTGGAGAGCACAGTCCTCTCTCAAAGGGACGGGCAGTGGCCTGGCAGGCTTCTCCCCACTTCTCTGCCAACATGCCTTGCCCCAACCTGGAAGAGCCACCTCCACATGCAAGCAGGGCTTAATCTCCCCAGCCCATGTAGCGCCTGGGCTCCTAGACAGACAAGCGGAGTGGAGCGTAGGCCAGAGGGAAGGATCTGGCCAGAGCAAGTTTCAGGGATTGGCCTTTCAAAGATATTTTGAAACTTTTAGGACGTTGGGTAAGTGAAATGAGCCCGGAGGCAGCATTACACAGCAGGGCTGGCACTTCAGCCAGGTCAGCCCCGCTGACGTGCAGGGAGAGCAACGGGGCAGCGGCAGCATAACAGGTGTCATGCGACAAGGATGCCGATGGATTTGGAGCCCTAATGATTAATCAGTGTGGCTGGCAGAAAGGTGACCTCATTCGCCTTGGGGGGGGGGGGTGTCTAGAAGTGCTATAGCTCTAACAAGATAGGGGCTTGATATAGACATTACTGGGTGAGGTTCTCTGGCCTGGGCTATGAAGGAGGTCTGACTCAGATGATCAGAATGGTCCCGTCTGGTCTTAAAATCTATGGCTCTATGAATCTCATTATCAGACTTATTATCAGGCAGGGGCAGCGTCCCATTCTCAAAGCCAGAAGCTTGTCAAGAAAATTTGCTGTTGGTTCAGACGAATGGGCCAACCTTGAGGCCTCTGGTCTCTTGTATTCACACCAGGCACAAGTTGCCACGGATTCACCCCGCCTTTGATTAACAGTCTGTAGCACACACTGCACAGAGTCACTCCAGCCCAGAGGGTCCTCAACCTTCCAGTTCGAAAGGGCTATTGTGAAGAATCGTCCTCTCCATTCCCCGGTGAGCGCACGCTTCAGCCTGGCCCGTGGTTAAGTAAATACACAAACCAGGCAGGCTCCTGCTCCTGAGAGCTGCGGGGGGTTCATGTTTCTCTGGGCTCCTGTGAATTATGCTCTCCGTGTTTGGATAAAGAGACCCCCCCCCACAGACCCGGCCCCTGATCATTTTAAGGAAAACAAATCGTTTCCTTGCTAGCCACACAGGCTGCTCCCGCAGAGCAGGCTGCCTGTCAGAGGTGTGCTGACAGCAGCCCCGCAGGGCTGTTATTAATGGAGTCCGGGAAGGAGGGGGACCAGCATGAATGTGCAGCTCGCTCTCCTGGAATCCTATCTGCTTACCACAAATGTGGCAGTGACAAGCAGTCCAGAGCGCTGCAGACACTGGGACTGATCGGTCCATGGCATTCTCTTTCTTGTTTTCTGCAAACAAGACACAGTCGTGCACCCACAGGCCCCACTGCAAGGGCAATGACAACTGGAGTTCTCTGAGGGGCAGCACCCTCCGTCGTACCTGCGTCACCTGCATTGCTTGGGGACTTGCCCATCCCCAGCACAACTCTGCAGGCATCAATGGATGTGACGTATAGAGCTGGACGTCAGTGGGGTTACACTAGGGACAAATCTGGTCCAATAGGTAAACAGCCTAATGAAATCCGGAGCAATAGCACATTCTCTTATGCCATCCTCTGCTCAGCCATGCTGGAGCCAGTCCTGGCCAGCCTACCCTATGCCTTAGGGTCGGGCTAGTGCTGAAGTAACTCCCAAACCCCAGCCTGTGAGACTGGCTTGTTGAATTAGCCTCTCCACAGTCTGTGGGGTAGAAAGCTGATCTCAGGCATATGACCATCTTTGCCTTGATGGTTCCTGAGACGGGGACCTGGTGAAAGGTACCATTTGTACAAACAAGCGAAGCATTTGGGGCATGACTGCGGAACTAAAAATGGACTAAATGGACTGATGTGATGTGATTTAACTGCAAACACAGAGGGAGTTGGGCAGTTAAAAGGGACCGCACTGTTTGGGGATCCTCTTACAGGGCAGCCTTCAAAAACAACTCGTGTCAGACTCCAGTTTGGACCCCCAAGTACAAGCAAATGAGTCCTGAGGGGACCCTGCCTCCCCTTTGCTATTCAGGCACTGATTAGTGAGGAGCTCAGCAAAGAATTCATACTGAATAACCACATCCCAAAATGTGAAGTATGCTCCCATCCAGCACAGAAACCCTGCTCAGAATGGGTCAACCCAACTTCTCAACAGATCCTCACAGTCTCTTGCCTTGCTGGGCTGCCCTCCCTACCCTTAGTGGCTACTGGGACGAGAACAGACATGCGTTATGGATACTGCACAACGGAATGAGCTAGAGGCCAGAGCTGTTTATGGGGTGTGAGGACACATCCTGCTGTCTCCTGACCCAGCCACATACTTGTGAGCATAGGCTTTGATTAATTGAGGGTGCAAAAGGTACAAGTCACTGTTAACAGGTTCTTTGCTCAGGTAGTTACTTGAGATTTGTTATAGGAAACGAGACTGGTGAGTTACGTACAGAAAGGCAGGAGGACTTTATTCAGTACCCAAATAATAACAAATAATTGAAAAATAAGAAGTATAAGAACAACAAGATAAGTAGAGCAAAGCAACCTCCTACACTGCACATACTCACAACCTGGGAGGCCATCAGAAGTGCAGATGGAAAGAATAGTAAGTGGAGCAGGCCCATAATGGGATTGACAATAAGGTTTCTACCATCCTGTCATCCCAATGTCCCAACGGGAGGTTGGTTTGACAATATTTCATAACCATGTTTCTTTATATCTGGGTCCATATTTGATTAGGTCTCACCTCTTGCCCACGTTTCTTATTCTGGGTTGGCCGTACTTAGGGTTCCAACAGCTTACGTAAGCTACTGCATCAATACATTTCCCAGTGGTCTGGATATGTGAATGTGGTTTCATTCCATGGTTACATGTACCAAAAAGCCCCTAAAGCTCTGCTATTTTAAGACCAATCTGTTATTTTCCAGTTTATGTGTTTATTACCAGATACGTGTGGCTAAATCTCCTGACCCTAGCCTAGGTCAAGCGCTTAAGCTAACTGTTTAGCCTTACACTAACTGTTGGGGCAAATTAGGCCTCAAGTTTGTTACAATGCCTATTTCAAATACTTTTAAATCTCGTTTCCCCCAAGTTGCAGTACAGTATAACTTTAATTGTTTTTATTATCACTTCCATCCTACCCTATCCACTGGGGGGTGGGGGTGGGGTCTAGTACCAAGGTAACTCCCAGACCCCAGGCTGTGAGATTATAAAATTAGCCCTCCTTAGTATGTTTTGTAGAGAGCTGATCTCAAGCATATGATCATCTTTATCCCAATGGACACATGGACCCCAGCTCCCAACTTCAGAGGCTCCTGTCAACTTGGCAGGCTGGGCTTCCTGGACTTCCAGGGCCATTAGCACCAGGGTAAGAAAATCCCTCTCTCCCTCCCGCCAATTCTCAGCTCCCCATCCAACCAGACAGGACTGCCCTATATCCTGGCTTGCACAGAGGGCAGGGAGAGGTCCTCAGACCCTCCCAAAAGGGCAACCCCTCCCCGAAACCAAAATAAAATTGCCACCCATGACTTACAAATTATAGTATTCTCCAGCCACTCAATCCAAAACTCCCTTTGCCTTAGGTGGGGGTTTCATAATGTTAATTGAAGGTTGCATTCAGAGCCATGAATCTCAATGAGGTTTGTGATTCATCCAGTCATTAATACCTCCCTGTTTAACAGTATGACATAGCAAAGGAAACCATATTTGGGAAGCCTGTGTCTCAGGAACCGCAAAGTCAAATGACCCCAAATTTGAGTCACTAAAGCAGTCCTGCGTCTCCATGATACATGCAGATTTTCAGAGCAATCTGAGTAACCATTTGGATTATAGAGCACTTACAAGTATCACACTTTAAAGCATTTAAATGGCAGGCATGGAAAACCTCTAGCCGTTTTTCGGTATTGGCGCATGTGCGCCGTAAAAATACTGTTCTTCAATACCATTCTCAATTTGGGTCCACCAAAGATATAGTGGATGTCATGCATTACCTTGGGTAGAAGTCCACAGACTGAGACCATTTTGACCTGCATCTCAACAACATTTTGATCTCCGGGGCTGCACAAAAAACACCACCACATAGAAACTGTTTGGAAACTGGATATTTTTTTCAGGGCATATATCACCGGGAAGGAATTTCGGGAAGGAATTTTCCTCCAGGATAGATTGGCGGAGGCCCTGGAGGTTTTTCGCCTTCCTCCGCACCATGGGGCAGGGGTCGCTTGCTGGAGGATTCTCTGCGACTTGAGGTCTTTAAATCATGATCTGGGGACTTCAACAGCTGAGTTAAGGGAAAGGGGGTGGGTCAGCTTTTGAGGCCTGCATCATGCGGGAGGTCAGACTAGATGATCATAATGGTCCCTTCTGACCTTAGAGTCTATGAATCTATGAATCACCACAATTCCTATCTTAAATGGCCCCAAATTTGGGTCACTAACCCTACTCAGGCACACCAAATTTCAAAGGAATCTGACTAAGCATGGCAATATTAGAAGACTAAGGGTATGTCTACACTACGAAATTAGGTCGAATTTATAGAAGCCGGTTTTATAGAAATCGGTTTTATACGGTCGACTGTGAGTGTCCCCACATAAAATGCTCTAAGTGCATTAAGTCGGTGAACCGCGTCCCCAGTACCGAGGCTAGTGTTGACTTCCGGAGCGTTGCACTGTGGGCAGCTATCCCACAGTTCCCGCAGTCTCTGCCACCCATTGGAATTCTGGGTTGAGATCCCAATGCCTGATGATGCAAAAACAGTGTCGCGGGGGGTTCTGGGTACATGTCGTCAGGCCCCTCCCCCTCCGTCAGAGCAATGGCAGACAATGGATTCGCGCCTTTTTACCGGGGTTACCTGTGCAGACAACATACCACGGCAAGCATGGAGCCCGCTCAGCTCAGCTCAGCTCACCGTCACCATATGTCAACTGGGTGCCGGCAGACGTGGTATTGCATTGCTATACAGCAGCAGCTCCTTGCCTTTTGGCAGTAGATGGTGTATTACGACTGGTATCTATCATTGTCGTATTCCTCAGTGAGTTCAGTCAGAGGCACCTGGGCAGACATGTTTTGTCTCCTGGAGACTCAGTCCTGCCGGCAGTCCTATTGAACCATCTTGACGATGATGGCTAGCAGTCGTAACACAGCACCTTCTGCCAAGCACCCAGAAGATGCCAATGGCTATCAGTCACGCTGCACCGTCTGCTGCCAGCCTAAGATGTAAAAGATAGATGGACCAGATTTGTTCTGTATTCATTTGCTTCCCCCTCCCTCCGTGAAATCAACGGCCTGCTAAACCCAGGGTTTTGAGTTCAATCTTTGGGGGGGCCATTCTGTGTGACAGTTGTTTGTGTTTCTCCCTGATGCACAGCCACCTTTGTTGATTTTAATTCCCTGTAAGCCATGTCATCACTCGCCCCTCCCTCCCTCTGTCAGACAATAGTTTCACGCCTTTTTTCAGCCCAGACGCCATAGCACTGGGATCATGGAGCCCGCCCAGATCACCTCAGCAATTATGAGCACTATGAACACCACGCGCATTGTCCTGAGTATATGCAAAGCCAGAACATGCCAAAGCAAAACCAGGCAAGGAGGCGATTGCAGCGCGGCGACAAGAGTGATGAGGAAATTGACATGGACATAGACCTCTCACAAAGTACAGGCCCCAGCAATGTGCAAATCATGGTGTTACTGGGGGAGGTTCATGTCCTGGAATGCCGATTCTGGGCCCGGGAAACAAGCACGGACTGGTGGGACCGCATCGTGTTGCAGGTGTGGGACGATTCCCAGTGTCTGCGAAACTTTCGCATGCGTAAGGGCACTTTCATGGAACTTTGTGACTTGCTTTCCCCTGCCCTGAAGCGCCAGAATACCAGGATGAGAGCAGCCCTCACAGTTGAGAAGCGAGTGGCAATAGCCCTGTGGAAGCTTGCAACGCCAGACAGCTACCGGTCAGTCGGGAATCAATTTGGAGTGGGCAAATCTACTGTGGGGACTGCTGTGATCCAAGTAGCCAACGCAATCAAAGACCTGCTGATATCAAGGGTAGTGACTCTGGGAAACATGCAGGTCATAGTGGATGGCTTTGCTGCAATGGGATTCCCAAACTGTGGTGGGGTGATAGACGGAACCCATATCCCTATCTTGTCACCGGAGCACCAAGCCACCGAGTACATAAACCGCAAGGAGTACTTTCAATGCTGCTGCAAGCCCTTGTGGATCACAAGGGACGTTTCACTAACATCAACGTGGGATGGCCGGGAAAGGTACATGATGCTCGCGTCTTCAGTAACTCTGGTCTGTTTCAAAAGCTGGAGGAAGGGGCGTTCTTCCCGGACCAGAAAATAACCATTGGGGATGTTGAAATGCCTATCGTTATCCTTCGGGATCCAGCCTACCCCTTAATGCCATGGCTCATGAAGCCATACACAGGCAGCCTGGACAGTAGTCAGGACCTGTTCAACTATAGGCTGAGCAAGTGCCGAATGGTGGTAGAATGTGCATTTGGACGTTTAAAAGCGCGCTGGCGCAGTTTACTGACTCGGATAGACCTCAGCGAAGCCAATATTCCAATTGTTATTGCTGCTTGCTGTGTGCTCCACAATATCTGTGAGAGTAAGGGGGAGACATTTATGGCGGGGTGGGAGGTTAAGGCAAATCGCCTGGCCGCTGATTAAGCGCAGCCAGACACCAGGGCGGTTAGAAGAGTACAGCAGGGCGCAGTGCGCATCAGAGAAGCTTTGAAAACCAGTTTTGTGACTGGCCAGGCTACGGTGTAAAACTTCTGTTTGTTTCTCCTTGATGAACCCTTCCCCCCACCTTCCCCCGGTTCACTCTACTTCCCTGTAAACTAACCACTCTCCCCTCCCCCCTTTGAGCACCGCTTGCAGAGGCAATAAAGTCATTGTTACTTCACATTCATGCATTCTTTATTAATTCATCACACAACTAGGGGGATAACTGCCAAGGTAGCCCGGGAGGGGTGTGGAAGGAGGGAAGGAAAAGGACACACTGCAGTTTAAAACTTTAAAACTTTAACACTTATTGAAGGCTAGCCTTCTGATGCTTGGGCAATCATCTGGGGTGGAGTGGCTGGGTGGCCGGAGGCCCCCCCACCGTGTTCTTGGGCGTCTGGGTGAGGAGGCAATGTAACTTGGGGAGGAGGGTTGTCGGTTACACAGGGGCTGTAGTGGTGGTCTCTGCTCCTGCTGCCTTTCCTGCAGCTCAACCATACTTTGATATCAGGGTGAGTTAGGGGGTTACTGGTTCCAGGTCTAGGGTGATAAACATATCCTCACTGTTGGGGAAACCGGTTTCTCCGCTTCCTTGCTGTGAGCTATCTTCATTGTCTTCATCATCGTCTTCCTCGTACCCCAAACCCGCTTCCCTGGTGCGTGATTCTCCATTGATGGAGTCAAAGCACACGGTTGGGGTAGTGGTGGCTGCACCCCCTAGCATGGCATGCAGCTCCGCATAGAAGCGGCATGTGTGCAGCTCTGCCCCAGACCTTCCGTTTGCCTCTCTGGCTTTGTGGTAGGCTTGCCTTAGCTCCTTAATTTTCACGCGGCACTGCTGTGCGTCCCTGTTATGGCCTCTGTCCTTCATGGCCTTTGAGACTTTTTCTAATATTTTGCCATTTCGTTTACTGCTACGGAGTTCAGCTAGCACTGATTCGTCTCCCTATATGGTGAGCAGATCCCGTACCTCCTGTTCGGTCCATGCTGGAGCTCTTTTGCGATCCTGGGACTCCATCATGGTTACCTGTGCTGATGAACTCTGCATGGTCACCTGTGCTCTCCACGCTGGGCAAACAGGAAATGAAATTCAAAAGTTTGCGGGGCTTTTCCTGTCTACCTGGTCAGTGCATCTGAGTTGAGAGTGCTGTCCAGAGCGGTCACAATGAAGCACTGTGGGATAGCTCCCAAGGCCAATAATGTCGAATTCCATCCACACTACCCCAAATCCGACCCGCAAAGGCCGATTTCAGTGCTAATCCCCTCGTCGGAGGTGGAGTAAAGAAACCGGTTTAAAGCACCCTTTAAGTCGAAAAAAAGGGCTTCGTCGTGTGGACGTGTCCAGGCTTAATTCGATTTAACGCTGCTAAATTCGACCTAAACTCGTTGTGTAGACCAGGCCTTAGACACACTCTTTGTGCACTGATCCCATATAGCAGCCAGCTGGGAGGAGGCAGCAGAGCTGGTAGTGGAGAGACAAGGAGGAGGAGACAAGCATGAGAGAGGGAGCTGGGGTGCCCTGCCAGGAGGGGAAGGGAGAAGATCCTC
The DNA here is from genome assembly GCF_013100865.1 of Trachemys scripta elegans. NCBI lineage: Eukaryota > Metazoa > Chordata > Testudines > Emydidae > Trachemys > Trachemys scripta. Next base: position 20,000,669 of record NC_048309.1, on the reverse strand, counting down.
TCCCACTGTGAATTCTGTAATAGTGGGATCTGAGGACGCATACAGCAGACTTGGCTTGTGGGCAGGGCTCATTTGTCAGCTCTCCAGCACATACATAATCAGGTATAGCCAGCCAGACCTCCTGGGCACATGTACATCACAGAGGCTGTCAGGGTATGGCTGCCCCTAATGGGTTGCACTGAGAACGTGCTCATCCCTGGACAAAACACACAGTCCTGTACAGCACAGAGCCTAGGAGAGCCTTGTAACCCAGGCCAGGCCTGTAGCTGGGCCCTCCTGCTTTTCTGCAAAGACTAGCCAAGGGCAGCTTAGTTTGTACAGCGCAAGATTTTCTCATGGTGCCTCTGATCACTTTTTATTTTTCCAGCATAACTCCCTGCTTCACGGATAGGCCGAGGGCATCCCGAGGACAGCGCTGACCCAGATCCCTGTGTCCTGGACTCTCCAGACCCCTGCAGGCTGTATACTGGGGCTCAAATGGAGCCTCTGGCACAATTACAAATAAACTTGTTTATGCCTCAGCTTTGCCGTTGGGGATTCCTGAGTCTCATTGTTCAATAGAGAACTGAAGGAGAGACAATCTATGAATAATGAGTTAAGGAATGGCAGGAGCTGGGGTGGGAGGCCAGGAGGTACATCAGGAAGTGAACGTGGTTGATTATTTAAGCTCCGGAGGCAGATATTGTAGAACAGGGCCAAATGATCTCGTTACAGCCAAAGAAAAATTTCCTGACAGATCTCGCAAGGGGTGTGAGGTAGAAGCTTTGCCTGAGATCTAAACATTCCTGCTCAAAACATCTTTTAGTTCCAAAGATACATAAGGCCCCATTCAAAATCTAGGATCCACCGAACACAAAGTCCATTAAACTGAGAGCTGCATCACTTGTCCCATATCTCCAAAAATGAATGCAAAATGAGACAGACAGACAGACACACACACACACGCACACACACAGAGCAAACTCCCTCAGCTGGCAGCTAGAAACCAGCTCCAAGAGGCATCCTGCGATCTCTCACTCTCCTAGGGAACTTCACAGAAGAAGCAGATATTCTTCCTGGAGTACACTGAAGAGTGAAACAACTGGGCTGCTTGGCTGTACTATGAAAGGCGAGTGCCCTCTGGAAGGGAGCTCTACATGCTGACTTTCCCCCCATTTTCAGAACTTTCCCCATTCCAACAGGTTAAACACTGAACTGAGCATAGTCTGCAAAAGTCCAACTCCTGTTGTGCCCAGGGGCGACTCGGAAAATGTATGGCTAAAACTGACTGTTTTTCTCTGGCCAGTCTGTGCTGGGGAAGTTTCCACTATGGGCAGGCTGCTCAGTGTAGCTGGCTAAACTGGACGCAGCAGAGTGTTGCAAGGCTAGATTTGTCCTAGTTACTCAGCCAGGCTTGTATTAAGCAGAAGGCTTGTCAAGGCTCCTTCCCCACTCTGAACTTTAGGGTACAGATGTGGGGGCCTGCATGAAAACTTCTAAGCTTAACTACCAGCTTAGATCTGGCCCGCTGCCACCACTCCCAATGTGCTAATTCCCTTCCCTGGGTAGCCTTGAGAGACTCTTCACCAATTCCCTGGTGAATACAGATCCAAACCCGTTGGATCTTAAAACAAGGAGAAATTAACCATCGCCCCTCCTTTCTTCCACCAACTCCTGGTGGATCAAGATCCAACCCCCTTGGATCTAAAAAACAGGGAAAATCAATCAGATTCTTAAAAAGAAGGCTTTTAATTAAAGAAAAAGGTAAAAATCATCTCTGTAAAATCAGGATGGAAAATAACTTTACAGGGTAATCAAACTTAAAGAGCCCAGAGGAAACCCCTCTAGCCTTAGGTTCAAAGTTACAGCAAACAGAGGTAAACACCCTAGTAAAAGGTACATTTACAAGTTGAGAAAACAAAGATAAAACTAACACGCCTTGCCTGGCTGTACTTACAAGTTTGAAATATGAGAGATTTGTTCAGAAAGATTTGGAGAGCATGGATTGATGTTTGGTTCCTCTTAGTCCCAAGAGCGAACTCTCACCAAAACAAAGAGCACAAACAAAAGCCTTCCCCCACCAAGATTTGAAAGTATCTTGTCCCCTTATTGGTCCTTTGGGTCAGGTGTCAGCCAGGTTACCTGAGCTTCTTAACCTTTTACAGGTAAAAGGATTTTGGAGTCTCTGGCCAGGAGGGATTTTATAGTATTGTACACAGGAGGGCTGTTACCCTTCCCCTTATAGTTATGACAAGGCTAAAAAGGAGAGGCAGAGAGGAGTCAGGGGGAACAAGGTGGAGTTGAAGCTGTCATGCCAGGGAGGAAGGAATAGAAAACACCTTTGGTTCACACCTCAGGAGCTGGTCAGGATACAGCCAGGGAGATGGCGAGGTCATTTGGCTCCTCCTCCTCAGCTGGTCTGTGGGAGGCACCTTTCGGACTCAGGAGAAAGGAGGCAGTTCAGGCCCTGGATCTCAGCCTGATGGTGACACTGGTTGATGTGAAGAGGTTGATGCTACCCGGAGCTGCCCCCTGCTCCCTCTCCTAGGCTGAATAAATTGCCAAGAGTTCCTCCAAAAGAAATGACCAGAAAGCATGGCCACTTTGTCCCATGAAAAGTGTCCAGTCAAAACTATTTTCCAGTAGCCCAGATGTGGCCACGTCCTCTCATCGTGAGAAGAGTCTCCTCTGCTGTTCTAACAATTAGGGAACCTCACCAGATGCCTTGAAAGGCCCTGCTCAGCCATTCTATCATCCACACACACTCCGCTCACACCAGTTCTTTAACAAGTTTCTTTCCTGACATGCTTATAAGTCACAGTGACACCTCGTCACCTTTCACCTGCTTTGGACAATTGGAGACTTCAGCCAAGGGGAGACCTCAGCCCAACAGCTCCCAGCTATTCATAAAAACAGCAGCACAAATTAAAGACTGTGAGAAATAAAATGTCGCACTGACGCTGGCAGCGCTACAAATGTCATGGCTGGCAGCCCCTGGGTCTGCGCTTTCCGATGGGGTGTGTAGAGGGACGAATGTGTCTTTAAGCCACCTCGCTGCTCCTCTGATCTTGGGGCTGACACAATCTCTGGCAGAACTGAGAACAGCCAAAGAGTTGCTCTACGTTGTATCAATTGGAAATCACTCTGCCAACCAAGGATCAGCTGGAGCAGTGTTCTGTTCCCACCCTCTTGCAGCCAGCCCTGAAACTGCCCCTCTCTGCCCCCTACGCAGAGGCTGGCGGAGTGGGTGGCAAGGGCTGGCTACACCAGCTGTATGCCCCTCTGGATTCTTCTCCATTGGGGGAAGCCTCAGCTGCCCCTTTAGGACAGCTTCCAGGATACTTTGCTCTGCCTCAGTAGCTCTAGGTAGCTGGAATAAGGGCCAAGGGTTTCGCTCCCAGTCCTTGAGCTATAGGACTTGCTTAAGCTGATGACTAACACACCCCACGGGAAATCCATTCATTTTCACATACCAGTGTCATCTCTGTTCGCCAGCAAATGCTCAGCTTGATTAAGGTAGTCAAGGGACATACAGCAGGGAAGCAGCGAGTAAGGTGTCATCAACAAACCACATAAGTGCTCAGACTCAGAGGTGGAATCACTTCTGTTACCATTACACTGCATACCCATGTGTGACGAAGTGGGACTGTTCTTAACGTTTCCTCTGAATACTGTGTGGGTGCCTCAGTTTCCCCTATGCATTTCTTAAGTCTCCAGTGTGCATAAATGGCCGACACTCTGTCTCCTGGCGACAAATGGCCAGGGCCCTTCCCCCCTGTAAGGGGATAGCTAAAGGTGAACAAAGAGATCAGGTGACCTCCTGGCCCAGGAAAGAGACAAAGGCCAGAAAGGAGGGGCTGGAGGAGGTTTCAGTTTGGAGCTGGCTGGGGACGGGGAGTGAGTGCAGACGGGGTTGTCTGGCTCGCTGGGCCCCAGAATGGACCCGGCTGAGGGGTCCCGTTCTCTGGACCTACAAGCTCTGTTTTAGACCATGTTCCTGTCACCTAATAAACCTCTGTTTTACTGGCTGGCTAAGAGTCACGTCTGACTGCGAAGTGGGAGTGCATGCAGGACCCTCTGGCTTCCCCAGGACCCCGCCTGGGCGGACTTGCTGTGGGAAGCGCACAGAGGGGCATATGCTGAATGCTCCAAGGTCAGACCCAGGAAGGTGAAGCTGTGTGAGCTTCTTGCTCTGAAGACAGTCTGCTTCAAGGGAGAGGAGGCGCCCCAAAGTCCTGACTGGCTTTGTGGGGAGCAGTTCCAGAGCATTGCCCGGGGACTCCGTGACACCATCAGCTCGGCTGGTTGAGACAGGTTTCCAGCTGCTACCAGGATGACCTTACTATGTTCATTAAAATATGAACAAGGCAAAGCAGGGTCTAAAAAGACTGCCTTTTACACCCTATGCCTGCAGGAATTGTGTACAGCAATTAAAAGCGTGGTCCTGATTCTTCATGGCATTACACCAGTTTTACACTGCTATGGTTTTGCTCACTTCATTGGAATCACACCAGGGTAACATAGCAGAGAATCAGGCCCAGTAGGTTGCATTGGATTTTGAGAGATCAGTGGAGTAATTCATCATTAAAACATTTGTTCTATCACTGTCCACCTGCATAGGAATCTGATCTAACAACTGGCCCCTCACATTGCACCAACAGGAAGGTGTAGAAGAACATCGATTTTCTTGATGCTCTTTATCAGAGGGAAGCCACATCAGGTCCATTTCCCAGTGTATGAGAGTCTGTTTCTTAAAGCTCTCACAGCTTTTCCTTTTAATTTCTCCCTATCTGCCATCTTGATGATAAGCAGGTTGTTACCTCTCAGGAGAGCATGGCTGGGTTCTTTAGGGAGAGGGAGAGAAGATGTGATGTTGTTCCTTTCTCACAGTTTTTATTTGTATGTTAGTTAATTGGCAACAAGCAGGAGTTTGCAAAGGTGAAAATGTCCCTGGTTCTCTCTGACACTGTTTCCTGTTTAGCAGTTGAGTTGGCATCTTCTGCACAGGAACACAGGGATGTGAGGATTGCCATGCCAAAGGACATCAGTGGTCCACCTATCTCTCGCTGAGGAGGTCTAAGAAATGTCCATGTTGGACAATCGTGGAATAAATGTGACCACTTTGCAGATCTATCTACCTACATACTTATCCTGCCCCATCACCATCTTTATAGTCTGTCTACACTAGGAGCTGGGGATATGATTCCGCACCTCACACAGACATACTGACACTAGCTCTCATCACACTCGTAGTGTAGCTGGAGTAGCACAGGCTGGGGCGAGCAGCGGCACAGGATAACTGTGCCAACTATGTACCCAGGGGTTTCTGGCGGGTTTGTACTCAGCATGGCTAGCTGGTGTCATCATTTGCTGCTGCCTGTGCTACTATGACTACACTATTATTGAGATGAGAGCTTGATGAGAGCTAGTGTGGTACATATACGCAGGCAGGGGAATCAGACCCCTTTAGCACCTGGTGTAGACACATCTTTAATGTATTTGCCCTTGCAACACCCTGTGAGGCAGCAAAGTGCTATTATTCCCATTTTACAGAAGAGGAACTGACGCAGAGAGACTCAGGACTAGATTTTCAGAGGTATTTAGGCAGATGCAGATAGTAGCCTTGGGGTATTTTCAAAAGCACCTGTGCACCCAACTCCCATTGATTCCCTCTGAAGAAGATACCAAATCTGTTGCTGAGCAGGAGACAATGTCAGAGGGAACCCTAAATAGTTTTATTTCAATGGGAGCTTGATGCCTAGTTGTTTGAAGAACCCTATTAGTCGCCTATCTGCATCTTTAGTCACCTAAATACCTTTGAAAATCTGACTTTATGTAACTTGCCCAAGGTCAGACAGAAAGAACAAGATAGAATTGAATCCAGGTCTCCCATGTCTTGAGCGTACATCCTGATCTAAGGGAAGCCACTGTTTCTGCCCATTCAGTGGCTCCCATCAGGTTTTGCATGAAGATATGTCAAGGCAATTATCACAGCTCCTCTGGGGGAATGCTGAACTCAAAAGTCTTAGAGTGAATTGCTGTTGATCATCTGTAATTCACATGGTTTGGGAACCAACTTGCAAAAGAGCAGAGTGTGGTCTCTGCAGGCTGCATAGACCAGGTCGCAAGTCTGTCAGCACATTTCTGGGTTAAACCTATTGCTTTAAACTCCTTGAATACGTGTGCCTTTGGGAGCAGAGGGGAGGTGGCGTGCTGACAGGTGGAGGCCATTGTCCCAGGCGGCTGATGAGTAATATGGTGAACTCCCTATTTCTGCCGGGGGCAAAACCTCTCAGAAACTAGGCAGCTACTTTGTTCTTGCCCAAGAAGGGGTGAGGCAGACACGTGCACCGGCTCATGAAATGGAAGGGGAGGAAGGTCAGGATGTTGAAAGGAACCCAAATGCCTCCTCTCCTTCCCAGCCCCACCCATCTGAGAGCTTAAATCCCAGGCTGGCTCAGCTATGGGCATTCACACCTGTCTCCCAACAGCACCATGAAATCAGCGGGCATCTTCCTCCTTGTGGGGCTCCTCACCCTCTGGATGGTGCTGCCGTCTTGGTCTGGCACAATCTTACCTGTGCAACAAATCCCCGGAGGTAAGTGCTGAGAACAGCTTCTGCCAGCTCTACCCAAGGGGCAGCAGGCTCCAGTCCCATGGGAGGCCAGAGAGCAGGGGGCTCTTCAGGCTGTAGTGAGTGGTCCCCTCCCCAGACAGCACTAACAGGGCTGCTCTCTATACTGACACTCAGCACCTGACATTCTGGGATCACAACTGCTCCTGCACCAGGGAAAGGCCACCTCACTAGCAGGCTCTGTTCGGGATTTTATACCGTTCAGCTACTGAGCCTGAGAAGGCACAGAGACCACAGAGTGAGGGTCGCTGCAGTAGGTGCCGAAGTTGCAGTTTCTTCCTGTGAATTTCATTAGATCGGTTCGGTCTGAGCCTGCTCGGCCACTGAGGGGTTTCGTTGTGGAAAGGTTCACAGCCAGACACCCCAATGCATCTCCGTGTAGCCTCAGTCAAATCCCCACCTGATGTACAATGAAGTCGACAGAGCGAAGCGACACTGGTTTGCCCCAGCTAAGGCGCTGGCCCCACCTTTCCTGAGCAACGCAGCAAACTCCCATTCTGAGTGGTCAGGACCTGCAGGCTCTGAGGAGTTGCAGCCAGAGCAGCACAGGCCATTCTCATGAGAAACAGCAGCCGAGCCCCCCTCCAGGCTGGGAATTAAATGGGTAATTAAACACCACAGCTGGGTAGCAGGGGTCTGGAATTACAGTGTCCAGAGGATTGGCTAGAGACCTGCCTGGGTTCTTTCCCTCCCTAAATCTCATTTCCAAATGGTGAGGCTTCAGTCACTCACGCCTCAGCAAAGGGGGCCCGATTCCCCTGCCATGCCCCATTTATAGTCCTGTGCCTCTTCTGTCCATGCTGACATAGCAGCAGTTTACACCTGCCTTGCAGAGCTGTGAATGACACATGACGTGCCTGGCAGGGGAGGATTAGGCCCAGGATAATTCAGCAGAGGCCTTTCAACCGACAGCAGAATTTCACAGAGGCCAGACTGGTCCCCCCACAGTCTGCACTCTGCCTGATAGCAGGTGCCTCTCACTGCAGCTCAGCATGCTGCCCGGCATTACAAGGTGGTGTTTATACCGTGCACGTCTTTCTTGCACTGAAACCTGGAACCTGCCCAGTGATCACTGTTTGGTGCCAGAGGTTCAATCCCCCTAATCGTTGTCAATCAGACAGCCAGTGTGTTGGGGAAGAGAAGTGCTGTGACACCGGCTGTGGATTGGGCTGTGTTCTAACTCAAAAAGGTACCTGCCTCATTGTTTATAGTCTGTGGGTCTTGGTTCCCCAGGGAGCTCTCACCCTGTCCCTGCTGAGCCAGGGACAGTATTTCAGCCTTTAGTAGGCAGAGATGTTCGTGCCAGGGACTTAGTCTGATGCAGTGAAACCTGGACCTGCCCAGTGATCGAGAATACCTGTCTCAGGGTAGTTCCTCCTAATGGGGGTGTGATTAAGATCCTGAGTGCTCCAGCACTACAAAGTGCTGCATGTCCATGTGTACAAAGGCTTGCCTCCCGCCCAACCATGGAACCCTGCAGGGCCAGTATTTCCAAACCTACCACCTTGCTTTGCAGTGAGCTCATCACTCCCTGTCCTAGCCCAGCGGGGGGCGGGGAGGGCAGGAGTGTGCTATGTGACCCAAGCAGGCCTCTCCCATCTCCCTCACTTTGACAGGCGCCACTCATTTTAGTCCCAGTGGTACCTGCCTGTCACAAACGTGGCATCCCTGCTCCTTGTTGAAAGTTATTTGCAATGAGGAGTGATGGCACTGGGGTTACAGAGAGAGTCACTGGCATTAAGGGGATGAATCCCACAGAACTGCAGCTGTCCTGCAGGAATCATTTGCCTGTGTCCATCCTTTTAGGTCTTGGCAGGGTGAGAGATACAAGGGAACTGGAGCTGAGCACTCAGCAGGCAGAGATCAGTGCCTGCGGCCTGGCTATTATCCTGTTATAGAAGTTTGTTTATCTTGCCATCTCCTCTCTTGCAGAGAAATCCGGGACTTGCCCAGTGGTTACTGTCCGGTGTCTTATGATAAATCCTCCCAACCATTGTGATTATGACCACCAATGTCCAGGGCCCAAGAAATGCTGTGAAACTAGCTGTGGGAGAGTTTGCGTCCTGCTTCAGAGAGGTACTGGTCTCAGTGTAACTGCGTCACCTTTAATCTGATGATAGGAGGCTGCAGCTAAATGTATCTGGGGACCTCAGCCCAGATCTCCAGGTGTTGGGTTTTCAGTCACTGGACCCCAGAGTTCACAGAGCATTTGGGCAGAAGCGTCTCAGATAACGGCGAACTCTCTGGGACGAGCTGCCACCAGTGTCTGGTATGATGTCCCCTCTTAGTGGTAGGGTGACCATACGTCCTATTTTGGATGGGACAGTCCCTTTTTTAAGCCCGGACGTCCCGACTTTTTTGGCATAACTTGGCATTTGTCCAGTTTGCTCTTGCCAGCTGATGATCAGTTGGCAAGAGCAAACAGGATAAATGCCCAGTGGTGGGCCTCGAGCTGTCAGCCTGCATGCTTGGGCCAGGCCCGCATGCGACGGGGGCTGGCGTCTCAGGTTAGCCCTGCACGGTGTCCTGTTTTCCCCTTTGGGAAATATGGTCACCGTACTTAGTGACAAACTGGAGGAGTTCAGATTCAGGGAAAAACAACTGACAGGATCGAGGGTTGGCTGAGGGGGAAGAGGTGGAAAGTTCAAAATCCATAGAGCGTGGCTGGGAGATCACTCAGTGAGGATGGGACCTCTCTGCAGATACTCACGGGGTGTGGGCCCCAAGGGAGGAGAGGACACGGTTAGGGTGTCACATGGGATGGGGGATGGCTAATGGGGTGAGATGAAGATCAGGAAGTTTTCAGGTGAACTTTAGAAGAATCTTCCTGGCTGTGGGATGTATCAGGCTGTGATGAGTCTCCCAAGAAGAGGTGGGAAGCCCCAGGGCCAGTCCTAAGGGAGGGAAAACAGGACGGTCATCATAGGTGCTGTACCTAAGTGCCATTCCGCTATTTTTTTGACTCTGCTGATCGGCTCGGGGGGGGGAGAGGGGGCATGTTGTGTGAGCTGGGGGACAGAAAGTGCTGAAAGCATTTTCTGCTCTGGCCAGAAAAATGGCTAGGGCCACTGCTGGGGAGCCCTATTGCTTGGGACAATTAAACAAGTCTGGACACATCTCTGGTCAATGTAGAGTAAGGAACAATCCTGCCCTGCCCGGGGGTCTGGGTTAGACGGGACCTTACAGGGATTGTCTGTCTCTAGGATTCTGAACTTTCCCTGTAGTAGCAACAGGTAAGTGCTGACAGCTCCTGCCCCAGCCAGCAGCCCAGGGCACCAGACTCACAGAGGATAGAGAGCACTGATGGGCACAGGTAGCTCAGCTGGTTGCAGGGTGGGTCCCAGTTCTTATTGTCCCTCCATGGCAGCAGCCAGAGAGGCCCAAAGGATCCTTTCTTTGGGCTCTGGACTGAGATCACTTCCAGCCCATGAAAGGGGCTACTCCCTTTAGTCACCTCCTTGACTTTGTGCTTCCCACAGGGTGGAGCATGACCTGTCAATCAAACTGAAAGGTATTTGTGACAGTATTTAACCCCTTCAAGGTGGCAATCATGTTGGGTTTAGAAAGGAAATGCCCCTGGCAGCTGGATCTGGGAGGTTTGGCCCCAGGGCATGAGCCTGGGAAATGCACCTAGACAGCAGGATGGAAGCAGGGGGTGTTCACAGGTTTGCATTTCTCTTCAATGGACAACTTGTCTGTTTCACCTGCACAAGGTGTTAACAAGCCTGTGGAGAATGCAGACTACAGATAGCTGAGGCACAACTACTGCAGTTATGCCCCCCTCACCCGCTACTTGCAGCATAACACACACTGCAGCCTGCAATAACCACGTGGCCTCTGAATTATTATTATTTCAATAGGTATTTTGGGGGATCCTTTGTGCTGGGTGCTGCACAGATTTCATTGTCCCTGTCCCAAGTAGCTTAGAGCTGACATTATGCTTTGCTAGATTTCTTTATGTGGTGATCTTCTCTTACAGGGAAACCTGAAACCTGTCCAGACATCATCTTTAAGTGCGCTATGTACAATCCCCCAAATCGCTGCCACTCTGACCGTCAGTGTCCAAGATTCAAGAAGTGCTGTGAGACTTTCTGCGGGAGGGCCTGTGTTTATCCTAAGGGACATGGTAAAGATCCCAGCCTGATCCTCTCTTTGGGCTCTGGACTGAGATCACTTCCTGCTCCAGCTGGGCTGCAGGGCGCCTATGGGAAAGGGCATTTCAACCCATGGCTTCCAGCCGAGATCAGCTCTGATCAGAGCTACCTCTGGAGGCCTCACCATTCTGGCTGACTAGGGAACAGGCTGGGTACTTGGCACCTTCCTACACGCCTTTGTATGAATATGACTTTGTGGTGTCACAAGACAACAAAAGTTGGGTCCACCTGGGCAACAGGCAGAGGGGATCTGGAGGGATTCAGTTTGAGAAGCTGCATTGGGAAATCTATGGGATGGTGTGTCTGGGGCCAGAAAAGGAGAAGGCGACATTATTGATTGGGTTTGTGGTCCAATGCCCAGGCTGTCTTTAGATAACACCTCCCCTTGCCCCACCCACAAGCCTCATCCAGGATCTAGAGAGGACAATGATGTTGTGTGTTTTGTTCTTTACAGAAGAGTCACACAATGAATGCACAACATGGGCACAATGAGGACCAATAACTATGTTTGCTAATGACATCCAGTGTGCCAGGCCTAGCTACATACACCCACGGCAGCTCTGGCAGGGTTCTGGGGGCTTCTCAGACATACACGCGACTAAAGGGCTTGCAAACAATTTAAAGGAATACTACCCAATTCCTGTTGACTACAAGTGGAAGAGGCAGGGAGATGATAGCAGGATGCTCCCTTGGGCAGGGAATGGGGGATTAATGCTCTCTCACCCCAGCTCCGTGGAGATAGGAACAGAGTCCAAAGGGTCTGCATGGGGAGATACTAACATGGAGAGCTTCCTCTGCCAAGCAAGTTCGCTCAGGATTCAGTGCCATCCGAAGGGCAGGAAGTTTGATCCCGCCCCCCCATCCATAGGGTAACTAGGCTTTGGGGATACTGTGCTCCTTCTTGGGGTCCACTGATTTGGCAGGTGGAAATCTCCCCCCACCCCTCCGTATCCCAGGCTGGGACAAGGCCATGGCAGCTGCAGGGCTGGGCTGGACCAAACTGGGTTGTGTTCATGGGAGCTGGGGCTGAACCAGAGGCTGGGTTTGCACAGCCCACGATTTCCTATTGAACCCGCTGATCATTTTCCCTTTCTCCAGCATAACTTCCTGTGTCCCAAGGGCGTTCCCAGGAGGAGCCAAGACACCAGCTGATGTGCCTGGCCTCGCAGGGGTCCCACAGACCAGCCCTAGGATATCAGCTTGCACAATGCCTGCAAAGCACCTGCACTCTTAATCCATCTAGTCTTTAGCACCAACCATGCCACATTGTTGTCACCTGTCATGGGGCTGCCATGGAATTTCAGATCCTGCCCGCCTAGCACAGAGAGGACGGGGCTGAGGCCTCATCCCGTGAGGGACCTGAGGAGCATGATTCACAGTCCCTGTGCAGCGGCTCTTTCCCTGCAGTCAAGGGGAGGCTTTGGGCAGAGCTGGGGGTCTCTTTCTTCTTGCCCTGACTCTGTATAATTTGGTGTCCCTGGCACCTCGTGCACTGTAACAAATAAAGAAGCTTGTTGTTCACATAGCAGTTTGTAACCTGTGATTCTGGTCACTCCATCTCCTCCTCCACCTGCAGGTTCCTCCCCTCACTGCCTCGGCCACTCCTGTCTCATTGGTCAGGCACATCCAGACCTGGCCTAAGCTCTTCTCCCCCTGGTTTCTTGATGGAGGCTCAGATGTTTCCTGTCTGTGTGTGTGAGGGCGATTCTACCCCTCTGCCACTTCTCAGGCCCCCCTACCCCCTCCAGTGAGCTCGGAGCCAGGACCCTAGCACTGGTCCAGGCTCTTTCCCCAGGGAGCAGCCGATGTTGGTTTGGGATGTTGATCCGTCTCTTTCTAAGAAACCCTTTGGGACCTTTAAAACAAGGCAGAGAGGCTCTGAGTGACAGCAGCGTCACGGCCCCCCGAGCGTCTTTCCAACATAGGGAATGGGGAGCTGCCCCTCACAGGGTGGGCTAGAAGCCACTTCGCTAATGAACTGAGTCCCCATCCCAGGGCCTTGGAGCGATGCACTGAGGCTGGGTTTGGCAGATGTGCCACTGAGCTGCCAGGGCTGCCCATCCTGCCCTGCACCGCCATAGTCCTGAATGAGACCTTAAATCCAGCCTGGCTCCTGACCACACCAGGAAGTCAGTGAGTGTCTTCCTCCCTTGGGGGGCTCCTCAGCCTCTGGGCTGAGCTGCTGCTAGTGTCTGGTACAATCTCACTGCTTAGAGCTTGTCTACATGGGAAACTTTGGTTAAACTGATATAGTTATATAGCTGTGGCCCTGTTTATAGCCCGACACCTACCCCACAGTCAGCCACGGTCCGAAGGGGCTGCCTGGGGGAAACACTAGAACATAGCTGTACGTTTGAGCCGTTCCCTCTGGATTTAGTGCCACCCCCAGCGCAGGCTGTTCTCTCCTCTTACAGCGGTTACAGTGCCATCTTTCCCTCCGCCCCAGGGTCACTCGGCTTTTGGGGTGCTGCACCCCCTCTTTGGCTTTGGGGATTTGGCAGGTAGAAATCTCCCACCCTGTATCCCAGGTTGGGATGAGGCTGTGGCAGCTGCTGAACCAGCCTGGGGGGCGTTGGTTGGGGCTGTACCAGGGGCTGGGTTTGTACAAAGCAGGATTTCCATTTGGCCCCTCAGATCAATTTCCCTTTCTCTAGCGTAACTTCCTGCTTCACGGATGGGCTGAGGGTGTCCCCAGGAGCAGCCATGACACCAACTCAAGGAGCCCTCAGAAGTCATCCTGCACAAGGCCTGCTCAGAGACTCACTGATCTAGGCTCCCTAATGGGCATGGGGAGAGGTGCCAGACATTTTGGAGGAGCTGAGGGTGGGGCGGTTCTCTGATCTGTGACCTTGTGGGGGCCATCTCACACTTTCCACCTCCCTCCTTTAGCATCAGCCACACACACTATCTCTCCAGGGTATTACTGCCTGTAGGCTAGGACCCTGCGCAGGCAGCTCAGAGCGAATGGGAAGGCCTCCTGCTGGGCTGTTCTTTAGCAGTCTGATTCCCAGTCCCTTTCTGAGGGCTCAGGGATTAGGGGAACTCTTTAGGTGGTGCTGAGGGAGGGGAGGGGAGCTTCTATTTCTTTTTTCTCTCACTCTGTGTAATGGAGTTTGGCTGGGGCATTGGCCATTGTAGCAAATAAAGACACTGGCTCACGCAGCAGCTTTGTGGGTCAGGTGACTCCTCTTCCCAGACTCTCTCCCCTTCCACCGCTCCCTCCCACCTTGGGCATCAGGCGGATCCGGACAGCACACTGTCAGCTGGGAACGCTGGGACTGAAAAATCTCCAGTAGATTCCACTTCTCCCTGCTGGGAGCTCTGTTGTCTCCTGGGCAGGAATTCTCCACCTGATGCTGCGTCTCAGCCCCCAGTGAGCTCAGGATCCATAACAGACTATTGTTTGGCACTCTTTAGCCAGGGTTTCAGCTGGGGCAGGTGAAGAGCAGCCAGCACTGGTTTGGGATTGCTTGGGTGCCCTCTGAAAACGTAGTGAGCAAGTTCAGCCCCCTCCATCGCCTCCCCGGGTGCAACTTTTCACAGGTTCAGCAAGAGCCCAACTCAGAGACGAGCTAGAGAGGCCTGTGTAATGAGCTGAGTCCCTGTCCAGGGCCCCTGAATGCAGCACCGAGGCTGGTAGACGTGCCACTGGGCTGACTACACTGCCCATCCCGCCCTGCCCCACGGCCCTAAGCATTGCCAGCCTCAGAACCTCCTGGGGTAGGAGAGGGTAGCAGGGTGCTGTCAGAGCACAGCGGGCCAGCGGTGTGCATATATTTAACGTTGAGCCTGAGATGATCAGACACCAGCTGGAGGCGGCCGCATCCCCTCAACAGGGAGTGGAGCAGGTGGCAGACAACTGAAAAAAAAGGGATTAATGATTTTTTAAATGAATGATTTATAAGCCACTGGCGATTCTTTGGGGTCTGACCACGGAATGCCTGGGGTTAGCACTGCTATGATAGACGGAGCCCTGTAGGCCTGCCACTCGAACGAAAGCAGAGGTTTTCATCTCCCTGGGGCATTATCAGCACTCCCAGCCAGCACTGGAATCTGGTGTGTTACTGTGGGAAAGGCCCTTTAATAGAGATGCGGAGAAGGATCCCGGCCAGTGAACAGGAGAGCCTGGGGCTCTTTGGGTTGTTCCATTTCAGGAGCTGCTTTTAGCCACCTGAATAATGCCCCACTGAGAGAGCCAGAGAGGCTAAAGGATCTGATTGCCCTAGAGGTCTCTGGGAGTTATTTGGCTCCTTTCTAAAGGAAACAAAAAAACCCAAAACCGAGCCACCCAGCACTTGGAAAAGGAGACCCCAGGTGCTTTCCCCCAGCTTGCTAAAGACTCCCCACCACACCCAGACTCTTTTTTGCGCAGAGTTGTTGCCCAAACTTAGGTCAAATCAAGGAAGAGGCAGTTCCTCAACTCCCCCTACAGCTCCTACAATTTTGCCCCACCCCTTTAGTTCCCAGCTTTTTTCCACCTTCCCCCATCTCAGAGAACTCAGACAGTTGTAGATGTCCAGGACCCCCTGCTCCCAGGAAGCACAAGCCCTACATTCACTCTCACAACCTGACCCTCACCACATCTTGCTTTTGCTAAGCCCAGGTGCCCCCTTTTAAAGCTCAGGGTCAGCTGACCAGTCACAGCTGCAGCAGCCCTGCTCCCTTTTAAAGGCCCAGTGTCACCCTATAACACCATGGTAGATGCATCTGCACTCGCTGATGCTTGGCTGTCCCCATCCCATTAGACTCTGCTGTGATCAGTAGCAGCACCACACCATACACTGTAAGCAGTAGTCCAGCAGTGGCAGGGGGATATTGGTGGGCAGGACTCTCACCCCAGAAAACACCACCTGAACCATGGGAGAGGAGGGAATTACCAGGAGGGATCCCCTGCCCAAAACTGCAGCAGGGAGAAGTGAGTGGGGTGGCTGCCCCAGCCGATACTGAGCCTGGGGTTGGGAGACACCCTAAAACCTCCTGAGACAAAGAGCTGGGCTGCGCTGAGCTGAGGAGTGGGGATGGCCAGACTCGCTGGGTTTGCATGAACCTGCTGTGCTCTGCAGGGGTTAGTTCTCACATTCACAAACCCGAACAGCCTGTGAGCTGAGAGCAGAGGGGTCCCTGCACCCCTCACCGTCAGACAAAGGCCCATACCCAGAAGTCAATAGTTTACTGGCTTCTATCTTGTCTGGAGCCAGGTTTCTGTTGCGTCTCTCACAGGTCCCCTCCATGTGAGTTTGCCCCACTCCACATTGAAACTGTCTCTGCAGCTGGCTCTTGAGCAAGGGGAGAATTTCACTCTTTCCAGCAATCTCATGTTTTTCTTGTGCAAAGAGTTGCAGGAAGACAATAACCTGGTTGTGAAATAGCACAAGACAAGAGGACAAATATTGGCATCAATCCAGGCATCTCGTTCTCTGTTCCCTTCTCCTCTCTCTCCCCTGGAGTGAATTTTTTAAATACCAGCCTGACTCAGCTCTGGGCATTCAGACCTACCTCTTGAGACAACACTATGAAGCCACTGGGCATCTTCCTCTTTGTGGGGCTCCTCAGCCTTTGGGCCAAGTTGCCACCAGCATCTGGTAGGATGTCCCCTCTTAGTGACAAACTGGAGGAGTTCAGAGAAAAGCAACTGAAATGATCAGGAGGCGGGAGACGGGGTGAGGTGGAAAGTAGGGTGACCAGATGGCCCACTTTTAAAGGGACAGTCCTGATATTTAGGGCTTAGTGTTATATAGGCACCTATTACCCCCCAGCCCCGTCCCGATTTTTCATACTGCTGTCTGGTCACCCTAGTGGAAAGTGCTAAATCCACAGAGCACATAGTTCCATCCCCACTGAGCTTCATGCACTACTCTCAGTGTGTGAGCCCAAGGAATGCCAGGGCACAATTAGAGTATCACGGGGGGGAGCTGAGTGGGGTGACATGGAAATTCCAGGGTGAACATTAAGACACTCTTTCTGGCTGTGAGATGTAACAGACTGTGATGAGTCACCCAAGAAAGGGGGTGGGGACTGTATGGTTTGGGACATTTAACACAAGTCTGGACACATCTCTGGTAAATGTAGAGTAAGGAACAATCCTGCCCTGCCCTGCCCGGGGGGTCTGGGTTAGACGGGACCTTACAGGGATTTTCTGTCTCTAGGATTCTGAACTTTCCCTGTAGTAGCAACAGGTAAGTGCTGACAGCTCCTGCCCCAGCCAGCAGCCCAGGGCACCAGACTCACAGAGGACAGAGAGCCCTGATGGGCACAGGTAGCTCAGCTGGTTGCAGGGTGGGTCCCAGTTCTTATTGTCCCTCCATGGCAGCAGCCAGAGAGGCCCCACTCAGTGAGCTGCCATGAAAGGGCTGCTCCCTTTAGTCACCTCCTTGACTTTGTGCTTCCCACAGGGTGGAGCATGACCTGTCAATCAAACTGAAAGGCATTTGTGACAGTATTTAACCCCTTCAAGGTGGCAATCATGTTGGGTTTAGAAAGGAATTGCCCCTGGCAGCTGGATCTGGGAGCTCTGGTCCCCGGCATCAGCCTGGGAAATGCACCCAGACAGCAGGGTGGAAGCAGGGGGTGTTCACGGGTTATACTGCATTTCTCTTCAATGGACAACTTGTCTGTTTCACCTGCACAAGGTGTTAACAAGCCTGTGGAGAATGCAGACTACAGATAGCTGAGGCACAACTACTGCAGCTATGCCCCCCGCACCCGCTACTTGCAGCATAATACGCACAAATAACCACTGGGCTTCTGAATTATTATTTCAATTAGTATTTGGGGGACCCTTTGTGCTGGGTGCTGCACAGACTGCATTCATATTATGTGGTGCTAGAAGATTTGTTTATGCTGCGATCTTCTCCTGCAGGGAAACCTGAAACCTGTCTTGCCTTCATCTTTAAGTGCACTATGTACAATCCCCCAAATCTCTGCCACTCTGACCGCCAGCGTCCAGGATTGAAGAAGTGCTGTGAGACTTTCTGCGGGAGGAAATGTGCTTACTCTAGGGGACATGAAGGTGCCAACCTAATATACTAGTTAGATTTCCTTTCTCGGGGCTCTGTGCTAAGATCACTCCCGCTGAGCTGTATGGGAAAGAGCATTTCAAGCCCTGGCTTCCAGCAGAGATCACAGCACTGATCAGACCTGACCTCCAGAGTCCTGTACCAGGGGCTGGGTTTTTACAGGATTTCCTCTTGGCCCTCTGCACACTTTCCCTTTTTCCAGTAACTTCCTGCGCACTAGATGGGCCAAGAGTGTTCCCAGGAGCAGCCGAGAGGTGGATTAAGGTTTCCTGGGGCCCTGGACCAAGTGCGGGGCCCCGCCCACAGCCCCATCCCTTTCTACCCCTTCCCTGGGCCCTGCCCATTCCACCCAGGGTCCTCCCTACTCCACCCCCCACTGCAGCCCTGCAAACCCTTTTGCTCCTTTCTGCCCCCCACCCTGCCGCCCCAAGACCAGAGAAGCTCTGTCCCCATGCCACAGCCCTGGGGCACAGCAGGGAATGAGAGTTTCCTCAAGTCCCAGGGCCACAGCAGGGGTTGCTGTGCTGGGGCTTCTCCCACCTTGCCCGCCCAGCGCTGCTTCTGGGGAGTGGGGTCAGAGTGCGGGGACTTCCCCCACCCAACCTGCCCAGCAGCTGAGGCTCTGGGCTTCTGCTGCCCAGCAGTGGATTTTTTCCAAGACCACCCAGTTGGCTGGGGCCCCTGGGCATGGGCCCCGTAGGCCCAGTGGCTAATCCACCACTGGAGCAGCTCTGACACCAGCTCTAGGGCTATGGCTACACTGGCGCTTTACAGCACTGCAACTTTCTCGCTCAGGGGTGTGAAAAAACACCCCCCGAGTGCAGCAAGTTACAGCACTGTAAAGCACCAGTGTAAACAGTGCCCCAGCGCTGGGAGCCGCACTCCCAGCGCTGTAAACTAATCCCCTCGTGGAGGTGGAGTACCTGCAGCCCTGGGAGAGCTCTCCCAGCGCTGGCGCGTGACCACACTCGCACTTCAAAGCGCTGCCGCGGGAGCGCTCCCGCAGCAGCACTTTGAAGTTTCGAGTGTAGCCCCGGCCTAGGAAATCATCCATCACAACCCTGCTCAGAGACACAAGGATCCTGGCTTGCAAAGGGGCTGGGGAAGGAGTGTCACGAACACCTTGGGTGTTTGAGAAGGGCTCTTTGATCTGGCACCTTGGGGGAATGTCTGGCAGAAGACTCTATGCTCTGCCCTTTTGTCTCTTGCTTTTCATTACACCCACACCCATCCCTCATCAGGGAAAAATCTCTATATGTCAGTCCCTGCCCGGGCAGTATAGAGGGAGTGGGGAGGCCTCGCCTTTTAATGCTGCTGAGCAGTATGATTCACAATCCCTCTCTCGTGACTCTCCCTGCCTGGGAATGGGATTAGGGGAAATTAATGGGTGGGGCTGGGAATCTCTTTATTCTTTCACTCTCCCTGTAGTGGGGCTTGGCTGCATCCTACGCATTGTCGCTAATAAAGCAGGGGTGGCCATCCTGTGGCCCGGAGCCACATGCGGCTCTTCAGAAGTTAATATGCGGCTCCTTGTAAAGGCACCGACTCCGGGGCTGGAACTACTGGCACCAACTTTCCAATGTGCCGGGGAGGTGCTCACTGCTCAACCCCTGGCTCTGCCACAGGCCCTTCCTGCCCCCTCCCCTGAGCCTGCTGGGCCCTCACTCCTCCCACCCCCAGAACCTCCTGCATGCCATGAAACAGCTGATTGGGAGGTGCGGGGAGAGAGCGGGAGGCGCTGATCTGATCGGCTGGGCTGCCGGAGGGCTGCTGACATATCACTGTGGCTCTTTAGCAATGTACATGGGTAAATTCTGGCTCCTTCGCAGGCTCAGATTGGCCACTCCTGACATAAAGACACTTGTTCATGCAGCAGCTACGTCCTTTGATATTCAGATGACTAGAAAGCGGGCAATTGCTTCACATCCCCGCTTCTCTGTTGCCTTTTGCTGCTGACAGTGGATGCTGATGTATCTTACTGTGGTACTGGCCCCCAGTAAAGCCTGAGCAATGGTTACATGTCAGTGGAGAGGAGGCTCTGGGGGTCTTTGGATCTTTCCATTAGAGAAGCTGCATTGAAGTGTGTGAAGAATCCTCCCCAGGTGAGAGCTGGTTGTTGGTGCTGGACTGGTAGCCAGAGGGCAGCAGAGCTTTGGCCTGCAGCACTGATGCTTTCTAAGGAAGTAAAAGAAACAGATTCTCTAAACTGCTATTAGATGGGGCCTGGGATGGTTGCCCCAATGTGTGGGCGAGTGATTGTTTGGCCCCGGTAATAAATCTAGTTGGTCACAATAGCCCTTTTCAATCCAGTGCTGTGATGCACACAGTTTGCCCGACAGAGATGGTATCTTAAGGTGGGCAGAGCCCGTGGAGGGGACATCCCATCCAACTGAAAGGCAAACTGATAAAAGGAAATACTTTTGCATACAATACATAAGCATTGGAGCTCACCATCACAAGGTACCACTGAGGCCAAGAGCTTCGCAGGACTCAGAAAATGACTGGACAACATTTCTCTAGGGCTCAGAGCATCCATAGATACATTAGGGTAAAATCTACAGAAGAGATAAAATCTCTCATGCCCCAGGGCAAATAACAAATCTCTAACTGCCTAAGGTTAGTACAAAACTTCCCCTATGGGCGGGTTACTCCTTAGTTACCTACAATTGTTGAAAAATTGGAGAGAGTTCAGAAAAGAACCACAAGATTTATTCAAAAGGATGGAAAAAATGCCCTTTAGTGAGAGACTGAAGTAGCTCAATCTGTTTAGTTATCAAAGAGATCAAGAGGTAATTTGATCACAGTCTATTAAAACCTTCACAGGGAGAAAATACTGGGTACTAAGGGTTCTTTAATCTAGCAGACCAAGAATCAATGGCCTGAAGCTCAACGCAGCCAGACCAAATTAAAATTAGGCTGTTTTTTGTTTTAAATCAGTGACGGTGATTAATCACTGGAACAAAATACGAAGGGAAGTGGTGGATTCTCTGTCTCTTGAGGTCTTCAGATCATGACTAAAGGCCTTTCTGGAAGAGATGCTTTAGCCAACCACAAATGACTGGGCTCAGTACAGGAGTAACTGGGTGAAATTCTCTAGCCTGGCTTATGCAGGAGGACAAACTAGATGTTGTAATGATTCCTTCTGACCTTGGAATCTATGGGCTTTCTCTCACCTCCTTCTGGCTGTTCCCCAGGTCTGATCCAGCAGGTCAATTCCTATGATGGTCGAGGGTAGCTAGGTATGATTTGCAAACAGCTGATAACTGTTCATAGATCACAGAGTTCTCTTCTCTCTCAGGAGTAGTTACTAAACTGGCATTTCCATGCTGCTGGTTAATGTGATAGCATTGCAATTTATGCTTTGTTAACAAGATTAAATGACTAAGAGGTTTGATTAAGCTCAGAATTCCAGGCCTGGGATGCATCTTTGCTGATAACGCTTTGTGTCACTAGACAATCCAAGATGAATGTTAACATGCTAAGCCAAGCATTTCATTTGCATCGCAGGAGATACGCTTATGTCAGCACTGCAGCTAGACTTCCCTCTGGTAAACAGGCACCCCAGGCTGAAAATTGCTGCCTGAGGTCTTGGAATATAGAGACTCCACAGCGCAGGTCTTCAACTGGTGTAAATCAGTTCAAATTGGCTTTAAGGGAGCTATGCTGACTCTATCTGGAGTTTTGTTGGTTTACACCTGTTGAAGAACTGGCCCAAGGTCCTCAGATGAGACATCAGGTCTCTAAATGTTTCCAGGCACAGGGACACATGATCTTGGTCCATGCTGTGGTTTTCAGCCATGGAACGGCTTCCTTTTAAACATGCTCTATCTCAGGATGTGGGGACTGATCTGAACTGCTGGGCAGCTTTCAGCATGGATGGCCCTACCGCCTCAATCGTCCACTCGCCTTCCAGCTGGTGGGTGTGGCCAGTTTAAATGTAGTCCCTCCTGGAAGTGGGAAGACACAAAGTGATTTGCACGGTAGCATCGATGGCCAGCCCTGTGATATTAGTACTGAAAGCACCACCCCCTCCAGAGGGCTCCCTCCAGAAGAGGAGGGAGGCCCATTCATGAGATAGTTTGGGAGGGAAGTTTGCACTGCCACTGCCCATGCAACAAAGGCCTTTGGTTTCCTGAGTTCTCAATCCAGCCTCTTTTACCACCAGGGCATTTCCATGAGAAGAACCCAAAAAGCTCCACAACTGCCCGATCAAACCAAGCTCTCCAGAGTAGGAAGCTACAACTGATTTCCAACCAACTGCCTCTGCTGTTCAGGCCCATTGTGGTTTTGTGTGTGAACTATTATCATCTAATAAATGAACTGAGATGACTCAGTCACACTAAGTCCTAGGGATGAACTGGACTCATGAGCTTAGAGATAAGAGCCTAACCTGCCCACGTTGGCCACTGGGCCCAACTGATCTGCCTGAGTTAGCCCCTGGGGCCAGCTAAGTGTATTAACAGTGCAATGCCTCCATCTCTTCAGGGAGCCCCATTGCTTGGCATGTTTCAAACTCTGCATGGAACACTAACATGTCGGAGAGGGAACAATCCAGCATTGGCGGTTACAGGATTTATGAGTCTTTTCCATCTCTATTTTCTATGATCCTCTGAGGCATGATTTGGAAATGGCCTTAGTAATTCGCCTGGGAGCCATTTCTGATTCATGATAGTATCCCTACATTTCCTGTCTCCTCACTCTGATCTGCCATTTCTGGTTTCTTATCATTTTAATGAGAGTTCTGGAAATGGAATCGCTCGAGGTAACACTGAGACCATTTACAATCGTAGCTGTCTTAACGAATCCCACTGCTTCACCTCCCTGGGAGCAGCTTCCTTCCTCGGTCCTCTACCGTTTCAACAGCATCCTGCTACCTCACTGGGTCTGATACTACCATTAGCCAATGGGGAGCCAGCACAGGGCTGGGCAGTTCCTTAACAGCTGTTTATGCTCATTCGCACCACAACCTGCAGGTAAAGCTCTCTCTGACCTTTGCATCTGGTGGGCCGGAGCTGGAGAATCCACTGAAATGAACACACAGAAGATAAAAGAACGAGGAGTATTTGTGGCACCTTAGAGACTAACAAATTTATTTGGGCATAAGCTTTCATGGGCTAAAACCCACTTCATCGGATGCATGCAGTGGGAAATACAGTAGGAAGATATATATACACAGAGAACATGAAAAAATCATACTAGTAAGTGACATTTCAATAGCACTGTTCAACCCAAAGGCCCCCGGATCACCAATGCTCAGAGTAAGGAGAGAATTCCACTATCCCCACTTCCAAACACATGGCAGGAATACAGCAGAAAACAAGTCTAGTGGCATCATTAAGACTCAAAGGGCCCATCTACACAGCAAAAAAAGACCCAGGTCACCGAGTCTCATAGCCCGGGTCAACTGATTTGGGCTTGTGGGGCTAAAAATAACACCATAAATGTTCAGACTCAGGCTGAAGCCTGGGCACTGAGACCCAGCGAGGCAAGGAGGGTCTTGGAGTCCAGGCTCCAGTTTGAGCCCTGACCCCTACACTGCTATTTTTAGCCCCACAGCGCAAGTCCGAGTCATTGACTTCAGACTCAGACTCTCTGTCACAGGATTGTTGGGTTTTTGCTGTGTAGACGTACCGTGACAAGCCTTCTTCAAACACACATGGTGCAGCTCCAGGGCACAGAAATCCAGATCATTTTTTTATCATATTTTTATCATATTATTTAAAAAATCCTTTATTTCTAAAGCCCCTGCCTGGGAGCCTCACAAACAATTCAAAACATCCAGACCAAAGAGATTCAAATATCCATTAATCCTTCACAACATATAATAACTCGCCGCAAAGCCAGATATAAACAGTGCTGTGGGAGAGGGATGGACAGTCTGGGACTTGAATATGCCTCAAATGCCTCATCATCTTTCCATTCATCATGACTCAGTAAAGATAAAGTTTGTCTGCACGTCAGCCCCCATCACTGTAGGTAGCCTCCTCTTCGTTCTGATGACAATGTGGAACCTTGACATACATGAATCTATGGACACCACAGGGTCCTGTCAGAATGAACATTCTTTATAGGTATTCCACAGGCACCATCTCTTCCTCCTCCAAACACGGAGCCCCGCAGCAGGCCACATTGGCAAGAGGTCAAGAGCTTGAGGGACACAATGGATTGGAACAGAATGGAGCAGACGTCACCCCATCCATATTCTTATGGAAGAGCAGAGACTACGACCCAGATTCTCAAATGTATTTAGGTGCCTGACTCTCACTGGGAGAGAGGGACCTAAATATCTCTGAGGATCTGTGGCTACTGAGTATCTAAGCCCCAAATCCTACTGTTCCCAATGTCACCATTGCCGGGTGGGCCAGGATGTAGCCACAGATCCTCAGAGATATTTAGGTCCCTCTGTCCCAGTCCCATGCAATGGCTACCTGGGTTGCTCAGATCAAATAGGCGGCTTGTATGCTGCCATCTGCAGTCTCAGCACAGATTATTAGAGAGAAGAATGGCCACTGTGCTGGCCTCTAAAGGTGAGCCAGGGGAGTCTCGCTAGCCCCAAGGAGTTTGGCAGACAATCACTAACATGACTTGGCCCTCCAGCTAAGCCCCAAATCCTACTGTTCCCCATGTCACTATTGCCGGGTGGGCCAGGATGAGGCTGGGGGAGAAAAAGGACACCAGAGAGCATGTAGGAGTAGTGGTATGTCAGCATTTAGCTTTTCATCATCATCATCATCATTATCATGATTGTCATCATTTATACCCAAAGACCTTAGTCTGATCCCCCCATAAATTCTCTTACCTCTCAGGCAAATACACCTTTTCGTAGGGAGGCAGGCCCCAGTCTGTGCCCAACCGTCCCCACACTCAGTACCTTTTTAACAAGGTGATCACCTCTCTCCTGTCTCTTTCCAGAGCTGATTTTCCCCCTCATCATCAGCCTTCCAGTCTTCTTGGGTGTTGTGTTGTCTTGGTTCCTTATCTGTCTTTCTTTCTGCAATGAAGTGGGCCTGGTTTATATATTCCCCTAGTCCCTCCCACTCACAGAAGCTTCTGAGAGGATTGGTTAATTGGAGACAACTGGTTGGGGTTTTTTATTCTCCCACATTGTGACAGTTCACTCTGTCACCAAAGGATAACAGAAGGCATGATGGTAAGATATATATATAAGCTATTGAAACAGCCAGTTAGACCAGCAGTAAATCTGGGAGCTGTCCCATCTCCCCTAGTATTTCACTATTACAAGGCCAGGTACTCGGAGGCAGATGGAGAGGTGACACATGTAGCTTAAGGTTGCAACCCAGACCCACATGTGTGTGTTTAGAGTGCAATTTGCGGTAAAAGGTATGTGTTCAGATCAGAGCCTAATCTGTGACAGCATCAGCCAGGCCTTCAGGAGGGGCTGCTAGGTTCCTTTGTTGCTGAGTGTACTATCTCAGGAGTGAGCTGGGTTTGTGATGTGAAATGGCAGCTTGCTTCAAGAAATGAAAATGAAGGAATATATTTGTACAAGGATCAAACATCCCAAAGACAGGATCAGGGCTAATTTGAATAAAAGCAGACACTGGAGTTGGAATAATGGGCCACAAAAACTTTGTTCCTCAATCATTGGCTTGACAGCCGTGCTTGGCGTGTATTGAAAAAACAGGGACATGCAGAGAGAACCAGACTCCGGCTAATTAAACAGACAGCGGCTGAGTAGCGCAGCTTGCAACAAGGTATCACCTTCAGCGGGTTCCCTGGCATTTCTAGCCAACAGGAAAACAGCAGCTCAGGTAGCTTCAGATACCATGATGATGGGCATGGGATAGATAGATAGATAGATAGATAGATAGATCTGTTTAACCCATACGCATATATTTTTAGAACTCATTAACCCTTCATTTGCAGGATATAAAACACTGAGAAAAGCACACAGTGAACAGTATCATAGAATCATAGAATATCAGAGTTGGAAGGGACCTCAAGAGGTCATCTAGTCCAACCCCCTGCTCAAAGCAGGACCAATTCCCAGCTAAATCATCCCAGCCAGGGCTTTGTCAAGCCGGGCCTTAAAAACCTCCAAGGAAGGAGACTCCACCACCTCCCTAGGTAACGCATTCCAGTGTTTCACCACCCTCCTAGTGAAATAGTTTTTCCTGATATCCAACCTGGACCTCCCCCACTGCAACTTGAGACCATTGCTCCTTGTTCTGTCATCTGCCACCACTGAGAACAGCCGAGCTCCATCCTCTTTGGAACCCCCCTTCAGGTAGTTGAAGGCTGCTATCAAATCCCCCCTCATTCTTCTCTTCTGGAGACTAAACAATCCCAGTTCTCTCAGCCTCTCCTCATAAGTCATGTGCTCCAGACCCCTAATCATTTTTGTTGCCCTCCGCTGGACTCTTTCCAATTTTTCCACATCCTTCTTGTAGTGTGGGGCCCAAAACTGGACACAGTATTCCAGATGAGGCCTCACCAATGTCGAATAAAGGGGAACGATCACGTTCCTCGATCTGCTGGCAATGCCCCTACTTATACAGCCCAAAATGCCGTTAGCCTTCTTGGCAACAAGAGCACACTGTTGACTCATATCCAGCTTCTCGTCCACTGTGACCCCTAGGTCCTTTTCAGCAGAACTGCTACCTAGCCATTCGGTCCCTAGTCTGTAGCAGTGCATGGGATTCTTCCGTCCTAAGTGCAGGACTCTGCACTTGTCCTTGTTGAACCTCATCAGGTTTTTTTCTGCCCAATCCTCTAATTTGTCTAGGTCCCTCTGTATCCGATCCCTACCCTCTAGTGTATCTACCACGCCTCCTAGTTTAGTGTCATCTGCAAACTTGCTGAGAGTGCAGTCCACACCATCCTCCAGATCATTAATAAAGATATTAAACAAAACCGGCCCCAGGACCGACCCTTGGGGCACTCCACTTGAAACCGGCTGCCAACTAGACATGGAGCCATTGATCACTACCCGTTGAGCCCGACGATCTAGCCAGCTTTCTATCCACCTTACAGTCCATTCATCCAGCCCATACTTCTTTAACTTGGTGGCAAGAATACTGTGGGAGACCGTATCAAAAGCTTTGCTAAAGTCAAGAAATAACACATCCACTGCTTTCCCCTCATCCACAGAGCCAGTTATCTCATCATAGAAGGCAATTAGGTTAGTCAGGCACGACTTCCCCTTCGTGAATCCATGCTGACTGTTCCTGATCACTTTCCTCTCCTCTAAATGTTTCATAATTGATTCCTTGAGGACCTGCTCCATAATTTTTCCAGGGACTGAGGTGAGGCTGACTGGCCTGTAGTTCCCCGGATCCTCCTTCTTCCCTTTTTTAAAGATGGGCACTACATTAGCCTTTTTCCAGTCATCTGGGACCTCCCCCGATCGCCATGAGTTTTCAAAAATAATGGCTAATGGCTCTGCAATCTCACCCGCCAACTCCTTTAGCACCCTCGGATGCAGCGCATCCGGCCCCATGGACTTGTGCACGTCCAGTTTTTCTAAATAGTCCCGAACCACTTCTTTCTCCACAGAGGGCTGGTCACCTTCTCCCCATGCTGTACTGCCCAGTGCAGCAATCTGGGAGCTGACCTTGTGCGTGAAGACAGAGGCAAAAAAATCATTGAGTACATTAGCTTTTTCCACATCGTCGGTCACTAGGTTGCCTCCCTCATTCAGTAAGGGGCCCACACTTTCCTTGATTTTCTTCTTGTTGCTAACATACCTGAAGAAACCTTTCTTGTTACTCTTAACATCTCTTGCTAACTGCAACTCCAAGTGTGATTTGGCCTTCCTGATTTCACTCCTGGACGCCTGAGCAATATTTTTATACTCCTCCCTGGTCATTTGTCCAATCTTCCACTTCTTATAAGCCTCTTTTTTGCATTTAAGATCAGCAAGGATTTCACTGTTTAGCCAAGCTGGTCGCCTGCCATATTTACTATTCTTTCTACACATCGGGATGGTTTATTCCTGCAACCTCAATAAGGATTCTTTAAAATACAGCCAGCTCTCCTGGACCCCTTTGCCCTTCATGTTATTCTCCCAGGGGATCCTGCCCATCTGTTCCCTGAGGGAGTCAAAGTCTGCTTTTCTGAAGTCCAGGGTCCGTATTTTGCTGCTCTCCTTTCTTCCTTGTGTCAGGATCCTGAACTCGACCATCTCATGGTCACTGCCTCCCAGGTTCCCATCCACTTTTGCTTCCCCTACTAGTTCTTCCCTGTTTGTGAGCAGCAGGTCAAGAAAAGCTTTGCCCCTAGTTGGTTCCTCCAGCACTTGCACCAGGAAATTGTCCCCTACGCTTTCCAAAAATTTCCTGGATTGCCTGTGCACCGCTGTATTGCTCTCCCAGCAGATATCAGGGTGATTAAAGTCTCCCATGAGAACCAGGGCCTGTGATCTAGCAACTTCTGCTAGTTGCCAGAAGAAAGCCTCGTCCACCTCATCCCCCTGGTCTGGTGGTCTATAGCAGACTCCAACCACGACATCACCCTTGTTGCTCACACTTCTCAACTTTATCCAGAGACTCTCAGGTTTTTCTGCAGTATCATACCGGAGCTCTGAGCAGTCATACTCCTCTCTTACATACAACGCAACTCCCCCACCTTTTCTGCCCTGCCTGTCCTTCCTGAACAGTTTATATCCATCCATGACAGTACTCCAGTCATGTGAGTTATCCCACCAAGTTTCTGTTATTCCAATCACATCATAGTTCCCTGACTGTGCCAGGACTTCCAGTTCTCCCTGCTTGTTTCCCAGGCTTCTTGCATTTGTGTATAGGCACTTAAGATAACTCAATGATCGTCCCTCTTTCTCAGCATGAGACAGGAGTCCTCCCCTGTTGCGCTCTCCTGCTTGTGCTTCCTCCCAGGATCCCATTTCCCCACTTACCCCACTTGTAGTCATACAAGAATGTGTTCCCCTTTCCCTGACTTCTGTGCGTGATGGCACAAGTGCATAGAGACTAAGAGCCATCCACTCCATCAGCTTTGTGCCACTCCAGATGTGCAGGCTGAGTCAGCCCTGTGGGCGTGTGAGACCTGGAATAGCCTTGTCAGGTGTGTGGTGAGAAAGCTCCGGTTCACATACTGCTTCCTGTTTCGAGCTGGCTGAACAAACTCTTGGAGCTAAGGAAACAGGAAAAGGCAAACGTTGTGAAAAAGTAAACCACTTTTCGTTCTCACTTTGAACTGTTGGTAAAGTGAGGAGCAGCTTTTGTTCTTCCCCCACTCCGAGACGGGCAAAGTAACACCTGTTAGCTGGCTTCATGCCCACGAAGGCCCTTGCAGGCCTCAGGTGAACAGCTGGTCGCTGCCTGGAGTGTGTACTGTAAAGACCTTGCTAAATGCAGTGTATTTTATGTGGGGCTTGTTCCTTGCGATGCACCACAGATGTCTCCTCTAGCTCAGCCTCTTCCCAGTCAGCATGAGTGGCTCCTTGTTGTTATGCATTCCTGGGGCCTTTCAAAGGTAACTGTGCAATCTGCTAGCATGGAGATGAAGCGCTGTCGCTTAATCGGAGACCAATGCACACACTGAGAATGGAAATTGAAAAAGCTTCAAATCCAGCTCTCGAGACACATTACTCAGCGGCTGCCGCTAGTCATCCTCCTTCATATTTCATTATTTTAATGACCACATAAAACCCTTTGGAATAGCAGCTTTGATAATACACACATAATTGCCTTGGTGGAGCAGAGATCCTGAATTGTTTCAGCAGATGGGGAGACACAAAAGCAGAAGGGCTGGATCCTCTGTTAGGTTCTCAGGAAATTTAGCACCAAACTCTTGGGGAGTAGCTGCTCTCGTTGCATGTGGCTGCAGAGACTACAGGACATTCTCCAAGTTGAGAGGCAGGATTCTGGCTTGCAGGGAGCAGAGGGCTGTCATCCACACCGGGCAGTGGTTGCTGTTGTGTTAAAGTTCTGTAATGTTTCACAAAAAATGATCTGAGGGTTCAATACAAGCTCTCTGGGCGCTAAAAAGAACAACACGCCTGAGTGTCAGAAACTCTCCTGTAAAATGGGGGTGCTGATAATCACCCTCTCCTGGGCATGCTCTCAAGATGAAGCTGTTCATGTCTGTAATATACTTTCCCGGGTCCAAGTGCTCTTTCAGTGCTGAGCATCATTACCAACCTCACGTGTCACAGGTGGACACAGGAGCCTGCACTCAGGGCTTTGCTGGGAAGGAGGACCCATCCTTATCCATTCCGTGGCATCCCAGCTTTCCCTGTGATCTGCAGTGGGTTGGTTTAGTCTTTTTTAATTAGTATTATTTTGCAAAAGCTTTTCAGGTTCATTTTTCACAGACCTGAGGCCATGCAGGAATCTGGCGCCTTTGGAACCTTCTGGTCAGCACTAGATCCAGGCAGTCTCCCAGTGCTCCATCCCTTGGCTGCCCCCTGTTAATCTCTGGTGCCATTAGCGGGTAAGAAGGCAAAGGAAATGAAAGGGCTGCAGCCACAGGTTGACCCTGTCACCCACCCTATTTCCCCAGCTTGGCCGATCTACAAAAAGAGGGAAAAGGGCCAGTTTGCTGCAGCTGATCTGATCCGCTCTCGCTCTGTCTCACATCTCTTCCTTTCCTTTAGCAACACGAAAAAAGGGGCACAAGTTGCTTTATTATCAAACTACAAGAAATGCATCAAAGGGACAGCAAGGATTTGGCTTCATCCCACAAAATTAAGGGAATGCAGGGAGAGGCTGCACCCTAAGGCCTAGCTCTCCGGTAGGGCTGGTCGAAAACTTTTTGTCAAAACCATTTTTCAACAGAAAATTGGGTTTTCAACTAAATGACATTTGTCATGAGAAGTGTCTGCTTTCCATGTGACTGCCATGATGCACCACAAGGGCAGAGCATGGTGCATCGTGGAAGATGTAGTCCAACCTATAGAGGAGAATGGGAGCAAGAAGCACTTGAACTACAACTCCCATGAGGCACTGCAGAAGCATTTCAGAATGGAAATATTCTAAATTTTGATATTTCGATGAAGCTCAAAATTGTCCATGGAGAAAATCCCCATTGTCTAACCAGTTCTATTCATTACTATCTAGATACTGTCGGAGGCTGGCATACCCTTACACTCAAAACCAGAGACGTCTGGGGCAATTATGGACTGAGCCTCTGCGAGCTTAATTCTGAGTTTCCCTGGCCTTGGGAGTTGATCTCTGACCCAGGGCAGTAGTGACATCACATGTAGCACTGTTGATTTCAGTGGAGCAGTGCTGATTTACATCAGTGAAGGTATTTTGCATGGAGAATTGGGCATGCTGTCTCCTAATGCTGGCTTCAGGGTTGTCATCACAGCTGCTAAGAGTTGGGGGGATTTTTTCTTTCATTGCTGGGATCTCAGCTTATGAGGCCCCCTGAGCTATGAGGGAGCTGGTGCCATGTATAGGTAGGACTCTCCATTTCAACAGCTCGCACCATCAACACCAGGATGCTGCCTTACTCTACAGAATTTCCTAAGCTCTCCTTAGGACCCGCCAGCACACACGGGAGAGAGTGTTCCTACGACTTCAGCCCAACGTGCATATGACTTACAGCCCACCTGCCAATGGTTTGTCTGACATGTGGTTATATGTAATGATTGATATATTGATGATTATCAATTTGCTGGCAATGGAATGTTTGCTCTGGTCTACACAGGAATAAAATACGTGCAAAAATCATTAGCTCATTTTCTATACATGTGTACATTCAGCAAGGCAGATGCAAAAGCAGCAGCTATTGTCTGCAGACAATAAGCTTTATGGTTTACTTCTAATGTATAGAACAAAGCCTGATAGATACCCATCTATGCAGAGCAGCAGAAATAACAATAGTAGTAATAACAGAGATCAGTATAGTATCTTTCTTCCTGGAGAGTCCTAGCGCATTTTACAGGCTGTCTATATACATGAGGATTACTCAGACATCACTAAAATGCAGCCACCTCTGGATTAGAACAGGGCAACCATTTGCACCAGCATCAGTTTCTAGGCAGGGAAATGAAGAATATCTTCTCTAATTGAAAGAACAGAGAGAAGTTCTGGTTGGCAAGTGGAGCTGGGATTTGACAGCAGAAAGTGTTGGAGGAGGTCACTGCGATCTCTG
This sequence comes from Trachemys scripta elegans, assembly GCF_013100865.1. Lineage (NCBI taxonomy): Eukaryota > Metazoa > Chordata > Testudines > Emydidae > Trachemys > Trachemys scripta. The sequence continues at coordinate 19,968,807 of NC_048309.1, read as the reverse complement.
TTTCTGTATTAGGTTCCTGCAGGTAGGTTCCCTGGATGATGCTCTCTTCCGTGTTGTAGTTGTGGCCCAAGAATTCCGAATGCAGCGACAGAACAATGCACAGTGACTTGCTGGGGGTCAATTCATGTCTTCTTTGCTCTAGTAACCTGCTGCTATTCATCTCCCATGCAAAGCTCAGCCACGTTTCAGATGCACTGCATTACGCGTCACCTCAGTCTAGCACAGAACAGGCTCCAAGTCTCGAGCTTACGGCATACAGTGGCATTGCAGAGAGCCAAGAAATGTTTGAGTTATGTATTTCTAAGCTGAGATTCTTGGCTCTCTACCCCAATTAAACCTACGAAGATCTCCCCGGGATCTGTGTCACGCAGCTTTTCCACAGAAGCCATCACCTGCTGCAGAAGCCTTTAGGTTCTATAAAGTGATGAAGAACAATAGGTTTGCACCTTGCAAAAGGCACTGACGGCATCCAGCTAGCCAGGGACCGTTCATCCCACGCCCATTGTGCTCTTCCAAATCGAAAGCCCAGTGCTGCTGCCAGGATGGAGTGGCAGCCTTGTGCTCTCTCTCTGCTCGGCTGTTTTTGTGGAGGTTATTACGTCACAGCCCGTCTCACACCTTGCTCCCTCATCTTCCAGACAGGCTGGCAAAATAACCCATCATTCATGTCCAATTCTCGCATGCGAGGAATCTTTTCCCCACTGCGTTCATGTGGACGTGATGATGACCGAAAGATCAGGATCTGGAGATCTCAGTGGCTGTGATCAGCCAAGTCAACCAACTGATGACCTGCTGCTACAATTGAGAAGCCGCATGGATTTCTTACTGGGGAGGCAGCTGGCTTACCTCCTGAGAGCGTGGTTAGGTAGCAAAGCCACGGACCGAGGCTAGGGAACAGCAACAGCTGAAGAAGAAGAACACTATCCTCAGACCCTCCTCTTCTTCCCCCTGTGCAGGAGTCCCCCCCCCATTCCCTTACCTCCACAGCCAGCCAAAAGATGCTGGGGAGAAGACACTGTTCCTGCTAGGCTGAAAGGGGCTACATGTCTCCACCCCTTGTCCCTATAATTACACCCTTGCCAGCAGGGTCTGGCCAGTAGCGTTTTCTCCTAATTCCTTCATTCAGTTTCCTTCCTTTGCTAGACGCAGCTGGGATTTTATTATATCATATTTACTGCAAGCCAAGAATAACAGCTCTTAACTTAGTACTGAAGAGATGGAAAGGCACAACAAAGAAAACAATCAGTGCCCTGTAATAGTCTGATACAGAAATAGCACTTGAAAGTAGAATAAGCACAATATGATCTATTGCCCTGCCCTGACATGTGACAGGACCCTCAGCCAGTGGGGCCAATGGAGCTGGTCCATTTTGTCACCGGCTGTAGATTTTTTTTTTTGCAGGGAGCATTGATAAGGGAGCTCATGCTGGGCATTTGTTGACGGTAACTCTGGCTCAGTAGAAAGCGACACTGAGCCCTTTCTAAACACTTCACAAGCACTTATATTTTTAACATAGTAAAGTTAAAATGGCAAAGACTTGCACAGACACGTGTGTCCAGGACTGAATACAAATTAGTACATTCAACTTTAATTACCCTCAGGTGGTCTGCATTAGTTTCACAGGTGAGCCTGACTCTCAGCCTTACCTTCTTCGTGTTCTTCTCTCCTCCTCCTGTTGTATCCTTCACTTAGACTGTCAGTGACTTGGGTAGGCAGAACGTATGTGCTTCGTAAAGTACCAGGCACATCTAGGGGGCTCTGTAATTAACAAAAAATAACAATGATGATATCTACACAAGCACAGCAGGAGTCACATCACATGACAAAGGAGAGCTGGTGCCATGTATAGGTAGTCTAACCCTGGGGTCTAACCCTGGCTCTGCCACTAAATGCTGTGCGTTGTTGGGCAAGTCAAGCATAGCTCTTTGCCTCAGTCTCCCCCTATAAAATGGGGAGAAGAGGCCACCACTTGGGTGTGTGAAGTTTGATGTGGCAACCCCCTATATGCAGAAGCACTGCGACCTCACCTCCGCATGCAAACAACCACACACAACACAAACCAATATGCACAAGTACCAGCCACTTGTATGCACTCACACTGAACACATATCTATCTGCACAGGGGCTGTACTGGATCACTCACCTACACACAATACAAACCACTAAGCTTAGGCACCTGGGATCCTGCACACCTACACAGCTGTGCATATATGACAGAAGCTATCTGCACCGGGATACAGGCAAATGCACATCTCACACATACACAGGGACATCACATATCAAAAACAAACTGTCATACTGGGGCAAGTCACTTTTTGGAAACGCAGAGTGGTTGTGTAGCAAAGATGGCATGGAAGAGCCCAGAGTCCTCCAGTCATCAAAGATTGTTTTCAATTCACACTGTGTAGTTTCCTTCTGAATGTGGCCTCACACCTCCCCAAGTGCCAGCACCGCCACATAGGGGAAATCCTGTCTTGTCTGACCTCTTTGTGTCAATGTGCCAATGTGTCTGACAGTTATATAGGTTAATAACCTGCCATGTGACTGCAAGAAACAGAAAACTGTGACGCTGTGTCAATATTTAGCTTTTTCACAGCTTTTTATCCTTATTAAAGAGCAATCAGTGATTCCCTTGGAAGATACATGCCTCCTGTTCTTTATTTCCCTCCCATACTGTATGCTCCCAGTTCACATAGGATAAGCATCAATTCATTATTTCTGGAGATCATTGGTTGCAAACAGCATGTCCCAAGATGCTATTCCCAGCCACTGGATGTCAGAAAAAATTAGATTAAATAAGGCTCTGTGAATTATTCATGACACTGGATTTAACATTAATCGGGGAGAAATGGGCAAAAGTGTACTGTACTACACATGATAACATTATATTCCCAGAGAGACAAAGAGACGTGGCTCATACTTACTGGGAAAGATCAGAGATATGGTGTCAAACAGAGAAATACCCAGGTCCAATGTGATCAGAGCCTGGCTGATGGGATATGAAATGCAGGCAGTGATCCATCACCCAAATATCTTCCTGCATCAGGAGTTCCTGTGACTTGCTCTTATTAATAAGGCATGGGCAGCTGGCTCTGTGATAATGAACATCTTACGAGATGCACGACTGCTTTTTGTATTGTTTCTCGTCTCCAAAAGCTCACTGGATCAATGCACTACAGCTTGGTATTAAAGTAACTAATTATCAGCCTTATGACCTATGACTAAAAAAATACTTCACTGAAGTGTTTTTATTGGACACATCTCATCTACAGGGTGTGGGGAAAACTGGGCATCTGCCAAGCAGTGACTATAAAACACACAATCCTGTCCCGCAATGCATCAGGCTTGCTGTAAAACCTGGGATGATTTTGTAGGCAGTATACACTTCTTCAGTTGTTCCAAAGTCCAAGTCAGAAATATGGAAGGGATCTAACCAGGATGACACACTTGTTACTTCTCTGTGACAGTGGTTTGGAAACTTATTGACTAAACATTTTTTTGCTGAAGTCCCATTGCATCAAAAACAAAACATTGTGAAAACGTATCCTTTTCTATGCAAATTTTGACAGGATGGTTTCTCAGGTCCAGGGTAGACTCTCGGAGAGGGGGAGGTGGAAGAGCTACAGAGAGAGAACAAAACCCTGGCTGTTTTGATCCAAAACGTTTCAACACTATTTCATTTTGCAAAAACTTTTGAAAGTTCTTGGTTTTGTTCCAATGTGGAATGAAAAAAGAAAAGTAAAAAAAACCTCAAAAGTTGTCATGAAGTGGAATTGTCATTTTTCCAAACAGCTCTGTTCTCCATGCTTGAGTCCCTGTAAAAAGCCAGCCCTTAGCCCCCATTGTGAAGCAAAGCCACTTTAGCGCCCTGCCTGACAATTCCCGCAAAACAAGGTCATCGCAGAATAAGGGTAGCACAGAAATAGTGTAGCAGGCTCTATGCTCCACTTCCAACCCAGCATAGGAGGCGTGACTGGGGGTAGGGGGCGGGGACAGAGTGCAGCAGCGCTCCAGTGATCCCTCACTGTTAGGACACCACTCTGGGTGCTGGGAGCAAATGAGGACAGACAGTCTGGTTCTGTCAAACTGGGTCTAGTTTCTGCTCTCTGTCTTGTCTTTATGTCAGCTCCAGCACTCTGTACACTACTCCTCCGCTGGTTAAAACTCAACACCTCATAAAACACACCTGACAAATAACCAAGCCATTTGTACAGCGGGGGAAGTTCTATATTTGACGTAGCACGTTCCAGATTTAGAAAAGTGCCCGTCAATGAACTCCATTCAGTATGAGGGACAAAAGCTGTTAAACAGCCTTGCTCCAAAATGTCTTGATTCTGCAGCCCTCCACCGTACAGGGGAGTGAGTCAGAGAGACCTGAATGATCGGAGTGTTCATCTTCTTGGCCAGCTCATTCATTTACCAGGTTGGTCTACAAATGCCAACCCAGTGACTCAACAGTCTAGTCATAGGGTCAACATGCTTTTCTCATTTACCCACACAGTCCGTTTGTTAGCAGGCATCTTTTGCAAAGGCTTCCTGTCAGAAGCCCTCAAGCAATCCCACTTTGCAGACAGGAAGCAGGTCAGAGTTCCAAAGGCAGACATTAGCCAAACCTATGCTGGGCTCGCGACTGGCCAGAGCTGTGCTTCTCCCGGTGCATCTGGCTGTGGAATCTTGCTCGAGTCCCATTGTCATCTCAGACAATGAGAGCTGGGTTGAAGGATGAATTTATTGTCAGCACAGAGTGAGCCACTGGAGGGGAAGTGTTTGTGATCTAAAGTGTGGGTCACATTGGGGATCGAGGGCAGCTCTAGTTATAGGGAGGGCCTGAAACAGGGAATATTGTGGTTATTGCTATTAATGTGTACAGGCTCAGATTTTCAAAGGAGCCTAAAGGAGTTAGGTGCCTATCTTTGGTTGAACTTCAGTGTGATCTGGGTGTCTAACTCTTGTAGGGGCCTTTGAAAATCTCAGCCCGATGGCATAGTAAGAGAACAACGGGTAAAAGACATCCAGCCAATAAGAGGGCCCTGCCCCAAAGAGCCCCAACTTTGCAGGACAAGATGAACACCATGGGAGTGGGGAGGGATTCTTCACAGGACCGGTGGGTGATCAGGTGGTTCTGGAAGGAGAAGAGAGAGGTAGGTTTGTCAGTGTGATTGGGAAACTGTTCCAAGTGCAAGGGGTGGAATGAAAGCAGGTGCAGCTGGCATGGAAAAAAACAGGAGGGGGCTGAGAGAGCTGGGTGGTTGTAGCTGGGATAGTCTGGATCTAACAGGCCCTGATGTTTATTTTCTGCTGTGCTTTTTCTCGTGGGAAACAAATGAACTGAGGAAGATTCCAGGATAGATTGGAACTGACATTTGGTTTAAATTTGGCAATAGTTAAAGAGCAGAGCTGGGTTTCAGCACACAGAGAAAACCTGGAATAATCACCGTTGAAATGTCAATCCCAGGGCAAAGTAATCTTAGCTGTCTTCCCTATATACCGCCGCTCAGCAGGGATGTACCATGGGGCAGCCCTGGCCAGCCAGCACGCACTGTGGGGTCACACTGCAAAGCCGCACTGTGTGGCTACCACCACATCGCCTGAGATGCAGTGTGGGACTGAGCTTCTGCAGCTCTGCTCCTCTACTGCTGCTTGTGTCTGATTCCCAGCACCATCTCCCTGTCTCCTCCCATTGGGTTGTATTCCCCTCTGCCAGAACCTGCAGCTTTCTCCCCACCACGCCCCTTCCAGGGACAAGTCCCCTGCCGCCCCTGCCTGACTCCCTTCCTAGAATCAGAGCCTCTTGCATTCTCCAGGAGAAGCCCCCCGATAGCGGTCTGAAAGAAGGGAGGTGGGGTGTCTATCATCACATGGAAGCAGCAGTTTTGGTAAGACAATGCTTAAAAAGCCAGCTCAATATTTATGTGTCATTGGTTTTTTGGCTGGGCCTGTGACCCCTTGAAGCCCTGCCCCCATACACCCTTTGAAGCACTGCCTGATCCCTCCCCCAGTTACCAAACCCTAAAGCAGTGTTTCTCAAATGCGGCCACAGTGGCCACATGTGGCCGCCAGGGGCTTTCCTTGCTGCCACAGTCCCCTGGGCTGTGTATGTGTGTGTGTGTCGGGGGGGGAGGAGGGGGAGTAACAGCGCCTCCCTCTCCCTGTTGCTCCTGGATTCACCCCCTTGGTGCTGGTTGCTGGGACCGCCAGCAGGGGTTGGGTTCTGCCCCCCTCTGGAGACAGCTAGGGCACAACGCTGGAGGAGCAGGCAGACCATGAGTTCCCCACCTTCCCAAAGGTGATGGGGCTCAGGCTTTGGGGTTCAACCCTGGGGTGGCAGAGTGGCAGGCTCTGCCTGTGGTGCTTCGGGCTCCTGTCCCAGGCTCAGGCTGCACGGTGGCAGGCCCCAGGGTCCGGGGAAGGGGCTTCAGGCTCTAGCCCCCCGCTGCCTCCCCCAGCCCCTCATCCAGGGCTTAATTTGTCCTCGGGCTTGGCAGGGCTGAGTAAGTCTACTGTGAAAAGTGATACTTGCAGACTTACTAGCTAGCAATAAATAAATTACAATGATTTGGACGTATATATGTGCATGTTTATTTGTTTTTCCTAAAGCTAATTAAGTATTTTAGGGAAAAGTGTGAGAGCGGCCACCAGCAAGAATTGGTGGCCACACTCTGAGGCCACCAAAAAATGTGTCCTGAAAACCCCTGCCCTAAAGCATGTGTCCATGGCAACTGCTCTCCCACAATGCCCTTGCCCCAGACCTATCAAACAGCCCCCTAGAAACCAGTCTTTGCTCTGTGTGAGGCCTGAGTGATGAACAGCCACATGGAGAGGCATCTGGGGCCTGAGACAACTCCCCTGGCAACTGATCAGCCTTCAGAAACACACCATATGCTGCCTGCGAGTACCTGCAGCCTGCTGATAGGCATTTGCAAGATCTCTTCCAGGTGGTTCCTAGCCAGGAGAAGGCTTTTACTGCTGGGCGATGGCAGGACTGTGCGTAGGACACAGATGTTCTCCCACATGTGCGCTGCATTTCCACTTTGCCTGCATCAGAGCTCGTATGCGAGGCCTGTCCGTGCTCCGTGTGATGGAGCAAACCAGTCTTTGCCTTTGGCCCCGCTGGGTCCATCTTGCTGCTCACAGGAGGGGCCTCCCAGCTGTCAGAGGCTCTGCCAAATTGACTCAACCGGGCTTCAGCAAGTTCCCTATTTCCTGCTCGGGTCCTAGTTAGGGAAGTTCTGCAGGCAGGGAGGTAGAACTGACAAGCGATGGGGTTCAAAGCCAATTTCCAGCAGCAGGAGGAGATTATCCTAGCTCTGACACCTAGCAGGGAAGTCAAAGCCCCCCTCTGCCTCCCTGGAGGAGTCTCCCTCCACTGCTGTAACACAAATGCCATAAAGCAAGGTCCCTGCTGGCACACAGGTTCCTTTTCTGGAGCTCTCACCAAACCTTGTTTGGGATTTGTAAACATGAAGCGAGAACTGATCTGTCAGCAGACAAACTAAGATTAGTAAGAGCATGGCCCTTGCCCAGGGCAGTTAACAGCTGACAATCTCACACTGCAAATGGAACTAGCAGCACATGGGGAACATCATTGCTAGCCCTCCATTCACCCCCTGCGTCCTGCAGCTGCTCTGCGGCTTCCTGATGCAGTTTTGCTTAGACAGCCTAACCCAGTAGCCCCTGACCCTCCTCAGCCCTGGGATTCATACAGAGGATACCATTACCTGTGGTACTGGGACCAAGGCTTTGCCGAGAGCTGGGAAATGATGCTGAGTCCTCCTTATCAAGCTGCCCTGCAGTGTCTCAAGTGCAGGAGTACCCACCTCAGGGCAGACTGTTAAGAGGCAGGGTACAAATCCCAAGTTGGCTGTGAGTTTTGTATTTATTTCACCAACCAGTTATCAGGTGGAAACTCCCCAGGCCCTATAACAGCCTTAATATAGAGTCACTGACAATCCCCTTGGGTACTTCCATTCTATCTTGCCACCCAGGTAAACTTACCTTTGTGATAGGTGGTTCTTTACACCAAGAATCACAGCAATATCCCGTCACATACCCCCGGTCAATTGTATCCTAGATCTCACACCAAAGATAATGCTTGTAGCCAATCCTATAATAAAATGTACACATATTCCTTAAATAGGAAAAGGAAATAAGAGAATTATTTATAATGTTAAAGCACAAATGATACACAGATACACAAATGAGTTACAATCTTAAGTTTCAAAAGGTGATAGAAGCTTCTATAATCAGCGAGCTCTATATGTCCTTTAGGGCTAACCCTGGCTAAGCACTGGGGTTCTCTTACTTATGTCTAGAAAACCTGCCCCCCAGAGTCCAAGCAGCATAGAGATACCGTTCCTTCTTGTGAGGGGTTTTTACTCCCTTCCCCACATGTGCTCTGAGCTGCAAACTCAACTGATGGAAGGAATCCACTTTCATGACTCATCTCCCTGGGGTGAGGGGGAAGAGATGAGCAACAAAGTCTTTTGTCCTCTTTAATGTTCCCCAATGGTACGCCTGGCGTCAATGGGCCTTCCTTGGTGGCCAAGATGTAACACCTTCTGTTGGAGATCAGCACTTAATACTACTTAATGTTTCTCTCCTGTCTGGTGAGTTTGTTACACAGTCACAGAGGCTTACAATACAAATGCTTAAATATTATCTTACAATATGGAATACAGATGCTATAAGTGAGATTAATGCAGGCAGCAACTCACAAGCAACAATAAAGTCTAAACACTAAACACATTATTATAATTCTAATACCTACCTTAACAATAGGTCAGGAAGGAATTTTCCCCCAGGTCAGGTTGTTGGTTGGGTTTTTTTGGTTGGGTTTTTTTGCCTTGCTCTGCAGCATGGGACACGGGTCACTTGCAGGTTTAAACTAGTGTAAATGGTGGATTCTCTGTAACTTGAGGTCTTTAAACCATGATTTGAGGGCTTCAGTAACTCAGCCAGAGGTTAGGGGTCTATTACAGGAGCAGGTGGGTGAGGTTCTCTGGCCTGCAATGTGCAGGAGGTCAGACTAGATGATCGTGATGGTCCCTTCTGACCTTAAAGTCTGTGAGTCTATAATGATGCTTGCACCACAGACGGGAGCGGTGCCAGGGTTTTTGCCGCCCTAGGCGGGGGGTCCTTCCGCGCTCCTGGTCTTCGGGGCACTTTAGCGGCGGGTCCCAGAGTAAGTGAAGGACCCGCCGCAGAATTTCTGTCGAAGACCCGGAGCACGGAAGGACCCCCCCCCCCCCGCAGAATTGCCGCCCCCCCAAATCCTGCTGCCCTAGGCGACCGCCTAGGTCGCCTAAATGGAAGCGCCGGCTCTGACCACAGAGGTGAGTCAGACTGGCTCCAGTTATGTATTTGCCAGTGTTCAGTTGAGACATGGGGACCTGGGCATGAGCTGGCACCTGGTCTGCCAGCGTCCCTGCAGCTACTTCTCCACTGACAGCTGTCCCTTCTGCTGCTTCTTCACAAAGGAAACATGGGGGTGGGGGTCTTTGCTGGGCTCTCATCCTGTCTTCCCCCCTCCCTGCTCTGCTCCCCCTTTGCCTTTTTCATTTTGTGGGCAGCATTAGTGCCAAGGACAAGGACTGAATGGGGCCATGGAGTCTGAATGCCCCTCTCCCCCAGATGGAGGTACATCCCTTGCACTCACTGTGCCTGTGTCATGCAGGTATTTATCCACAAGGGGCGTCTTTCACTAGCTCTGAATCCACTGAAAACTTGCTGTAGGAAGCACAAGTGGGGGATGCATTTGGCAAAATCTATCCAGGGGAAAACAGCTGAGACTTTCCTCTTGGATCTGTGCTCTGGAGCTGCATTAATCTTCAGACGGTAACAGAGTCTGTTTTCAAACATACAGTCAAGCACCAAGTTAATTGGAGGCTGTTCTGGAACAGAAGATACGAGCTTATTGAAAACATAAAACCACTGGGGCACTTCCCACTTGCCAAATATCAGGATCATTGACAACTAATTAGCAATTAATAATTTTAGTTGGAAATATCAGACTGCATCATCACAGATAGATAGGCATCCTCAGGCTGTAGACATGACTAACTGGGTGAGGAGAGGTGAGATTTGCATTGGTTGCACCCGGATAAACTCGGAGTCGTATGAAAATTGCCAGGGGATGTTCGATAGGCCTGTCAATAGAGCTGAGCAAATAACTGATTTTGCAGTTGCAAGGGGAGCTTGCAGGGCCCCTGCAGAGAGAAAACTGGTCACATGAGGTCACATTTTCAAAAGGGCTCAGCCGGTCTCACTTCTGACCAGATTTTCAAAGGGGCTCAGCATTCAAAAGGGCTAAACTTTTTTTAAAAATCTGGGGTACAATCTTCAAAAGTGTTTAAGTGACTTAGAAACCAGTTCCACTGACTTTCAATGAGACTAGGCTACATTCTTTTGAAAATGGAAGTCGGCCTCCTGAGACACTTAAGCGCTTTTGACAATTTTACTCCTACTCCCTTATTTTGGTGCCTATGTGGGAGCCGTGAACTTTCAAAGATACTGGCCATGCTATGGGCTCCCTTCCTTGCCTCCAGCTGCAAGAAAGAATAGATAGGAGAGGGAGACTGAATGAAGAGTAAATGTAGACATTGCAATCTACATATTTTTCAAAAATGATAAAACATTTATTGCACTAAAGACAACCAAAGATACGTGAAATACTTTCCTATTGTTACTGCTGTAGGCAAGGAATTGCGGTAGGTGCCCAGGGAGGTTGTGAATTTGGGACTGGAAGGGGAAGAATACAACATGATCCAGACTTTGGAAAAGTTTAAGGCCCTGTGATCCATGTCATAGCTATCACCAGTTACCAGGTAATGAGTCCAATCATGTCCCAGGCCCATCACATCTCACTATTTGTATTACAGGATGAGAAATGTCATTGCTGCTAGCAGTCGCTCTGCCTCTAAAAGACAACCCCAACGAGAGAGTCTGAATGGATTTATTGATGGCCTCTCCTGTGGTTTCTGGTAATACTCTTATTTCTCTGTGTTAACCGATCTCCTTACAACTGACCGCTGAGCACAGTGAGAGCCCATCATCTTCATCATCATCATTACACTGAAGGCACCGCAGATGGCCCGAAGCACTGAGGCAGGCCAGAGAGGAGCCAGCAGGGTTGTGTGGTGAAAGCTCCAGCACTTATTAAGGTTTGTGGCTTCTTCCAGCTTGTTTCCATTTCCTGGCTATTTATGCTTGTGGGATTTCCATTTATTTATGGTAATCAATCCTTGCAGCTTTGACGTTTCAAGGTCACCTTGGAGGCCCTAGTGCACTAGTCCTACTCAAGGCTTAAATTCTCAAAGAATATTTCCCGGAGTTCCCCCGTGGGAGGTTCGGGGGCTCGGGCCCTCAGCCCCACAGGTTTAAAAATATGTATCGGAGCGCCACTCTGGACAGCTCCAGCTGAATTTAAGTCCTGGTCCTGGCCCTATTGAAGTCAATGGGAGTTTTGTCATTGACTTCAGTGGAACCAGGGCTTGACCTTGGCTGGTTTGGAAGCAGGGCCGGCTCTAGGCACCAGCAAACCAAGCACGTGCTTGGGGCAGCACATTTTCAAGGGCAGCATTCTGACCATTTTTTTTTTTTTTTGTGCTTCCGGCGGCAAAAGCCTAGAGCCGGCCCTGGCAGCAGCAGCGCGTCGTGCGCGGGGGGTGCCCTGGGGCCGCTGCAGTTCACGCCGCAGGGGAGCAGCGCCTACATCTTGTGGCTGGGCCGGGCAGGCTTCGAGCGGGGGACACTCAGGCTGGGGGACACCCCACGGGGCACATGGAGCTGCCTGCAGGTGCCGCAGGGCAGCCGCCCCCCAGCTCTGCAGCAGGGGCTGGGCAAAGCAGCCCAAGCCGCCCAGGGACTGTGGCAGGGCGGCCAGAAGCAGCAGCAGCAGCGGGGCCATAGAGGGCGGGGCGCTGTCGTGTGGGGCCTGCGTCCCGCTCTCCAGAGCTCCGCTGCCTCTGGGGCTACCCTGCCCCGGCTCCTCAGCCCTCTGCCGGGGCGGTCCCCCAGCTCTGCCCTCCTGGGTCCCGGCCGGTCCTGGAGGCGGGAGCTCTGGATGGAGGGACCCTGGGCTGAGGTGCCCCGCTGCTTACCCCGACCCTGCCAGCGCCGGACCGGCTGGAGGTGAAGGGGGAGCGAGCAGAGTCATCGCTGGTGGGGGGGAGCCCAGGGCTGGGGCAGCAGGGGGCGCGGGGGGGGGGAGAGAGAGCCCAGGACTGGGGTGGCAGGAGGTGTGGGTGGGAGGGGGGAAGAGAGAGCCCAGGGCTGGGGTGGGAGGCAGCCAAAATTTTTTTTTGCCTGGGGCGGCAAAAAACCTAGAGCTGGCCCTGTTTGGAAGGATGGGTGGTTGAGCAGGTAAGCTACTGAACTAAGAGTCAGGAGACCTGGGCTCTACCCCGGCTCCACCCCAGGCTCCCTATGTGACCGAGGACAAGCCCACCGTGCAGCCATTTGCCTCTTCTATGCATTTCTGCACTTGCAGAAGGGGAATTAAACTCAGGGCCTGAGGAAGGCAGCTTAGCTGTGTATGGCCTGAAATACGCTATCTTCTGCAAGCTGCAGCTTCACAGCCCAGCACACAGGATGCCTCCTGTAGCGACAATCCCAAGAGACAATGAAGTGAGTCTCTAGATGATGGCATGGGGAGAAGCAAGTCAGGCAGCAGATGGGGGGTGGGGGAGTAGAAGTGCAGAATATCTTTTTTTTCCAGAGCCACGCCTCATCATTATAGAGTGTGAACAGTCCCTTGTGGAAAAGGCTCACGAGAACACAAGGGGGGCAAACTGGTCTGTTGGTGCAGAGCCCAGCTGTCATGAGCTGAGAAGACTAACAAAAGCCATCTCCACTTCTGCCCTAATTTAGTTTTCTTGAATGGAAAGGGATTACTATTATTTTTACACCTAGATGTTAAAACCCAGTGTGCTAATCGAATGCCAGTTTGGTGATGGCTCTCTGCCTCACAAGCTCCTCCTGCATTTTCAGTTAGATACAGGATCCTTCTTCCCTTCCTGTCTTAAACTGCTGGGTTGTGGAGCTACGTGCTGTCAAACAGTTGTGGCTTTTCGCCCCAGAGGTGGCTGCTTTTCCGTGATCCCTGTGTGTACTTGGTAGGTCAGTTTGTTGCTTGGGAAGTGCTTTAGGATCCTTCTGGGCTGAAAGGAGTGATACAGATGCACTAGATTCATTTTTATCCTCTCCCCTGTATTTATTTACTGCTACATTACCATCGGCAATGGAGAGGCAACAAAGCCGACGTAAGCCAAGTGCTTTTTGCAGTGACTCACTGCATTCTTGTGATGGCTGCTTGCTTCAGACTATCCCTACCTCTGTGATTTGCTTCTAAACTGTAGAGAACACACAGGAAAAAGGCTTCTTCTCTCATTTCTGTGCAGGGGATTTACCATCTCTGGGGATAGCCACACAAACCCAGTGGGCATCGGTGGGAGGAGAGACACCTGTCTGCACAAAGAGAGAAGGGGGCAGGATTGCAAGGAAGAGATGGTAAGGCATTTTCAGTTGACCTGCTTTCATGCCTATTTCCATCTCCACATCATCCCGAGTTAGTTCATAAAAGTCATGCTCAGTACACATACCCGCGCTGCACTGCTATACACAGTGGCATCTGGAGAACGCAAATAGAGAGCTCACAATAGAGAGGGGGGCCTGATTCTCAGTGACACTGTGGCCCCTGGCTCTGGCAGCATAAGGGGCCTGAAAGTGGGAGTAACTGAGTCCTGCTCACTGCAAGGCCCCTGTGGGGTGGGGTGAAAGGGCCTTGTGGAAAGAAGAGCTCAGACCTTGGTTTGCTAACAGGGGAGAACGTTCTCTCCCACATCTGAGCAGCAAGAGGGAATTTCACCCCAGCAGAAAGTCTGTGCACCACTTAAATCCCAGTTAAGCCCTCAAGTCCCAATTAAGACCTTTGAGGGCTTGTGCTGGCCTTCTTCATGGGGTGACTTTCACCCCAAATGTGCCCTTTCCTCATTGACTTCTCATGGTCAAAGGGTCCACAGGGTAGTTGGCATCAATAGAAAGTATCAAGAAATGCCCAGGGTTCCAGTGGCCCTTCCCAGCTTGAATCCACTGCCCCATCCCTAGGTAGAAAGATCAAATGAAGGCAAGATGAGTCCCTTGTGGCACTCCAGAGTCCCTGATTTCAGACTGCAAACTCCTCGGGGCAACGATTTGCAGTGAAATCCTGCCCCATGGAAGTGGATGGCAAAACTCCAATTGACTTCTACAGGGCCATGATTTCCCCCCTGACATTTTCCCGTCCCCGCAAAGCCCTGTGGGCACTGATGACTCTCCATAAATAAATAATAAGGGATCTGCCCCTCTCCACAAGAGTCACTGCCTCATCTGTCAGCTGGAGTGTTAGAAAGGGAGTTGTGGGGTGGGGTTCATTCTGGGCAGGGCTTGAAGTTCTGCTTTATGCTGGACTCTTGTCACCACTGGTTATCTTTGCTGGACAGTGGTTTTTAAGTAAATGCACCAGAGGCTACTGAGGGGCAGTGCATATTTTACAGCTAAATACAAGAAAGAAATAATGCGACTCAAAGGGTCATAAAGCGGGGGCCTCAGGGCAAACTTCCTCTCCAATAAAATGGCTGTCTGAAAAATATTTGGAGGAAAAAGAAAATCCAATTTGACTATCATGCAAAAAGGAGATGCTGAGAAAACTGAATTTAAAATACATCCCTGACCCCTCTCTCAGGGCTGGGGAATCGCTAAATCTGCCACCATAATTACGGACACATATTTATTCTGGGATGCTCTATTCAGATGAACTCACATACATTTACTCCCCAGTTTCCAGACTGCTGAGCCATCCCTAATTACCATAAAAAATAAATAACTTTTGCTTCATATCACAGCAGAGAGGAATTTCCCTTTGTCTTTTGAGGCCTCCCTTGAAGACTCCCTCCCCCATGCTGCCTCCTTCCCACGTAAACAAGCGGGTTGAAACACACAGAGACACTGACACATCACACACGGAAACACACAGGTCCTCCAACAGGAACGAGCTTATTCTGCTACACAGAACTATTACACTAGTGACCAACCCACCAGAGTGAAACGTGCAAAGCCCAGGCAGGCTCTCACCAAAACTACAATCCAGGACCAGTGGGACACGAAGCACAGTTCAAACACAAAATGGAGAGATGGCACAAAAAATGTGACTCAGAAGACATTGACAGAGATTGACTTTCTGCACAAACTAGATTGTCAGCTCTTTAGAGCAGGGATCGTCTTTTCATTGCACACCTGTACAGCACCTAGCAGTATGGGGCCCTTGTTTAGGGCCCCTAGGTGCTATAACAGAGTGACTACAGAGACTACTACTCCTACTCCTACTAATAATAATAATAGCTGTGTCTGAAACACAAGGGAGCAAGAAGCAGAGGTTTCCTCAAACTATCAGGAAGATACAAATACATTTTTTATCAAAAAGCAATAAGAGAAAACTGCATCTAACCTGGAAGAAAGGCGAGAGAGGGCAGCGACCTGCCACCCGACTTGGAATGAAGAGGACATGGGATAAAATCCCAAACTTAGTATGAAGTCTCATTCTGGGCTGATTGTGTAGAGATCACCTGTACAGACTCTCATAGATACCGACACAGCCACGTTGCATTCAAATGTAACCCCCAGCCCTCACCCAACAGAGCGCTAAGATTTTTCCTTTCCTATCACTCCACCCTGGTAACTGACCTCTGATATAATGTGTAGGATTGTAATAGTTTCTGGGCCCTCCTGATTCATAGAGATTGCCCTGGGTGGCAAAGGCAGCCCAGTGAACTGAAATGGGATGACTGCCATGCCTGGAGCTTTTCTGGATTCATTCATCCTACAACAATCTCCTCTTAAAGAGACAGTGGGTTGTCCCCCTAAGCCTCCCCGCCTAGGTGATTCCAAGTCAGTGAAGATGCCTACCAAATGTCCTGTCCTGAGAGCATCTCAAACATGAGGCATAGCCTGGTTTCCCAGATGTGCACAATGCTGCCTCGTGGTTCTGCAAGGTTCTAAATGCATTTTGAAGACTGCCCACTGTCTTAACTCTCCTGAGATCACCTTTCCACCAAACACAGAGTTTAGCAATACGTGGACAAGAACTGCTGCCAGGGTCACATCCTTGTGCTGGGTGTGCCAGTGAACAGTGGTGACCACGCACCTGGAGCCTGAACACTCTGGGACAGATGGCATAACTGGCATAACTCCACTGATGTCCAGATAGTTTCACCCAGGATAAATTTGCTCACACTCGCAAGAGGGTGCAGAATTCCTCCACCACCAGTGCTAGACTAGCCCCTGGGTGGTGCTATCCCATCCTGCTCAGAGCAGCCACTCCCAGTGCTGGGAGCTCAGGAGAGCTGCACTGGTGGTAGGAGGTTTTCACAAGCTAGACAAGCTGCAGTGTAGATGGCAGGTCAGTCTGAGCAGGGTTAGATGACCGTGTTAAAATGCCGGGCTACGCGGCATCTCTCACTGCTAGTACCACCTGTAGCTGTGCCAAGGGGGAATTGTCTGTCCTCACCTTGCCAAAGGAGGCAAAAGTTTTATATCCTCACTGGAAATAATTAATCCAGACCTTTAACTTTCATTGAATGGGAGGGGGGGGGGAGCTGTCATTTCCCCAAAGCCCCTGCAGGTTTGTTCACACATCATACGTGGTTATGCTGCCAGTGCTCCTGGAAGAACACGTTGAATGTTATGCATGTTTATTTTTTCCAAGGACTACTCCACTACATGCATGTCTTATCCCTGTAGGGCCTGATCCAAAGCTCACCGGCACCAATGGGCATCGGTTTGGTGAGCGGTGGATCAGCCCCGTAGTCCCTCTGTCCCTCTCTCCTCCCCCTGGGCTCCTTTCGGTCGGTCGTCCCAGCAGATGCCCTGCCTGGTCCAGCCTGGGGAGCTCGTTCCTGGGGCTGACTTTTGTGTCTGACACTTACCGGGGGCTGCTTGGAGGCCGCAGCTTCGGGAATCTCTTTCTCTCTCGGATGCACAATAAGAAACAAATGCAGCAGCTATTGACTGCGAGGGGTTATTCTGCCAGAGACCCTTACGGGGCACTTTCCCGTTCGGACACCACCTGTCCTAATTAATTACCGCCCCGGGGGGGGGGGAAGGGGGTCCAGGCTGCCGCCCCGGCAGCACAGCTGTAATGCAGCAGGGGGCCAGGGCGCCGGCTCCCGAGCAGCCTTGGTTGCTCTCGGGGATTTGCTGCTGAGCTCACAAGGGGAGATCCGCGCTCGGCCGAGAGGGGCAGATGGCAGCTCGGAGCGCGTCAAATGCCCCCTGATCCCTAAGGAGTTTTTCTTGCAATGGATACAGGGGGAACTTCCAGACGGTGCCTAGCGCTGAGCTGTCCGCCAGCCCCTGGCTCCTGGGGCGGACGGGCTGGGCTTTAAAAGGCAGAGGATGGGCGCGGGCAGCCCGCTCCCGGGGAGGCTGGGCAGGTGCCTCGCGCTCACCCAGCGCAGCGCGCGCAGGAGCGGCCGGAGGGAGCCCCAGGAGCCGGGAGCAGGCACCGCGCAGTCCGGGCGCTAGGCGAGCAGGAGCGAGGGCCGGAGCCGGAGCCCTCCCAGCTCCGCTTGCCGGGCGCGCGGAGCGGCCGGGCAGAGGCAGGGTCCCAGCATGGAGGCGCCAGGCTCTGCCTAGGCTCCCCGGAGAGGGCTGAGGGGCTGGTCCGGGAGGCGCACACGCACCGCTGCGGCTTGCTGGGCTATCAGGTAAGAGAGGGGCACACGGTGCCCAGCGCCTCGGGGCGGCTTTAGGGGCATCTCCTCCCCTCTCCTGTGCCAGGGTCTCTGCCTCCCCTCCCTGGGTGGCACCTGCCCACCTCCTGTGCCAGGATCTCTGCCTCTCCTTCCCTGGATGGCACCCCCCTCACACATACACCCACCCTGTGCCAAGGTCTCTGGTTCCCTGGGTGGCACCCCACACACGAACAGACACACCCTGTGCAGGGTCTCTGCCTTCCCTCCCCTGGGTTGTTCCCACACACGCGCACACCCTGTGCAGGGTCTCTGCCTCCCCTTCCTTGGGTGGCACCCTATTCCACCCCCCCTGCAGGGTCCCCTCCCCTGGTCAGCACCCCATGTGCCAGGACACCCTGGCCCATTCCCCAGGCACAGGCGGGCATTAGTGGCAGCCTGTTTTTCCCTCCCCTCTTGCCCAGGAATTTCTGGCTCCCCTGGGCTGTGGCGCTTGAGTCACTCACATGCTTTCCATGCAGAGCCACAGGCTGAAGGAGGAGGGGGCTCCCATTGGCAATTTCTGGCACTGCTGCTTCCCACCTGGAGCAGGAGCTGAGAAGCAGGAGGGGGGTGGCTCTGGGCTGGGGAATCCTGCAGTTGATGCAGGGATTCCCGGGCAGCATCTGGTGTTTCCCATCCCCATTGCAGTGAGGCTGATGCGCATTTGCTGCCACAGCCATCTGGATGGGACGCCAGGGAGAGGGGAAACCTCTTTGAGCTGGGGAGGGAGCAGGGATGGGGATCCCCAGCCCTCGGCCCTGGGATTTTGCAGAAAACCTCGAGCTGCTCATCCCCATCTAATGCAGCAGTCTGAGCACCTCTGCCCTGGCCCCTTGAGGCACCTGGCTGAGCCATGGCATCAGCCTCTGGGAGACTGCTTTCTCCATTGGGGTTCAGAGAACCTCCCAGGGCCTGATCCCAAAGCCCATTCAAGTCAATGGAAGGCTACGCCCATTAAAATCAATGGGAATCTTTCCACTGATTTCAGTGCAACAGTCCTCCAAAGAACAAAGCGGGTGCCCAGGAGGGCAAAGGTTGCAACAGGGACCCTGCCCCTCTCCCTTCCCAGGGGAGTGCCCATTAAAGGCAAACTGCAGCTGTCCAGGCCAGGCTCCCAATGGGCATCCTTTGACAAACAGAAATCAGTCAGGGGAAGACGCGGGAGGACTCTGCAAAGGCACTTCGCATGTAATAAAATGACTGCTAAGAATTCCATGAGTGCTGCTGGACCCAAAGCACATTTCCCCCAAACAGCCCCTGAAGATCTGCTTCCTAGTCTTCACACACTAGAAGACCAGCTTAGATATTGCAGCCATGTGTTTTAATGCAATCGGCACTACCTCCCTCCCCGCACCAAGGGACACTTTACAGGTGACTTTCATACCTGGTGCATCATAATTCACGTACCATGTAAACATTTCTAGGATTTGTCTGCAGCAGTTTGTCAAAAATGCGTTCACAGAATTTGCAGGAGTGAGGATTTAGAAGTGACCTACAATGAAAGGAAGTGTGCCTTAAAACTAAAAAATACCAGCCTTGCTAACTGCTTCTGTTGGGGAAATTTGCTTTTAATCTCAGTCAAAATGGGAAGTATCCATGTGTTGAGCAAAGTTTTGAAAGCGGTTAATCTAAAGCACTCTTTACCCGTCAACAGGGCCGGTGCAAGGAAGTTTCACACCCTAGGCAAAACTTCCACCTTGTGCCCCCCACAGCCCTGCAGCAGCTCCCTGCCCCCCCTCCACCCTGAGGTGCCCCCCTGTGCCCCCGCGGCAGCGCCCCCCCGGGAGCTGTGTGGCAGCTCCCCACTCCAGCTCACCTCTGCTCCGCCTCTTACCCGAGCACGCAACCCCCACTCTAATTCTCCTCCCATTCCAGGCTTGCAGCGCCAGACAGCTGATTGGAGCTGCAAGCCTGGGAGGCGGGAGAAGTGGAGCCACCACCGCGCGCTCAGGGAGGGGGTGTAGGAACGCTGTAAAAAAAAAAAAAAATTGGGGGCACTGCTTTTTGGTGCCCCCAAATCTTGGCGCCCTAGGCAACGGCTTAGTTTGCCTAAATGGTAGCACTGGCCCTGCCTGTAAAGAAAAATACATATATGCATTTACTTCTGGGCTGAGATTCAAGTTTTAAGCTTCTCAGCAAGTGCATAATACATATTTCATTCTTCCCAATATTTTCAGAGAAAAAACGGTCTTGGCCATTTTAGAATAAATGTATATACCTTCTATTTGAAAGTTTTATTTGGAAAAAGTGTGTTGTCCAAGGAAACTTAGCATGTTGTATGGATGCACTTGTGTGTGTGTGTGTGTGTGTGTGTGTGTGTGTGTGTGTATATATATATATATATATACACACATACACACACACACGCACACATTGCCTCAGACACCTGCTTCAGAAGGTGAATGTTTTCACAAGATTGTTTTTCATTTAAAAGCACAATGCATTTTTAGCATCCATATATATGAAACTTGTGTAATTCTGATGACTGTCTCCTTAAAACATTTGAAATATATTATGTAAATTTAGCAAGAAGAGACCAGCATTATCCCAATGTATTTTTCCATTAAGGTATACATTTTTGAATAAATACTTTAAACTAATGGGGAAATTTTGCAAATTTACATATAATTCCAGATAGTCTCATTGGTATTCATTGTCCATTGTGCTGTAAAAAAGCCCTCCCAAAATCCACGAGAGAACAAACACTTATTTCTCTAAGTGTAAAACGGCTCCATGTCTTAATACCTGATATTGGAGATAGTGCTAAGGTTTTGGCTCAGGGCTTTGTTCGTTGTTTTTTTTTTTTTTTTTTTTTTTAAGTTTAACATTGTCACTAATGTGAATGTGCAAGAAAAAAACAATGAAACCCCCCCAGGGAGAGCCATCAAAATACAGTATTATTTATGTTGTATTTCTAGACAGCGGAGTTAAACGTGGGCTGAACGAATGTCACCCATTAGAAAACTAACATCAGAAGAGAGAAGCTGAGATAGTTCGTGACACTCCCCCACCCCAATATTTTCAATGCAGGAATGAGGATTTTCCCTCTAATACAAAAGGCTTGCGACCTCCACAGGCCCATTTTTTCCAAGCTGGGAAACAGGCTGGCCCTGGCTAGCTGATGCTTTAAAGGGTGATGCACACATCTCCTCATATCTGAAGATATTACTACAAGAAGTTATCACATCTAAAAGGAATTCTAAGATGGAGCACAGCATTCAAATGCTTTTGACACCATCATTGACTGCAGATGCAAACCTCTGAGCCTGCACAAGTTGCCTGTTCCCCCGAGGGCCTGATCCAAAGCCCACTGAAGTCAATTGAAGTTTCCATTGTTTTCAGTGACCTCTGGCTCAGGCCCTCCGAGCTGCTGCTTCATGGGGCGTATGCAGATGCTCAGGCATGACGTCGGGATGTGTCTCTTCCCCACAGAAGCTTGAATTCACAAACATCCTTCTGGAAGGAACCTGGATTAATCATCACTTCGCCACAGATGGACTGTGAGGAAGTGTTCCATGGAGAAGATAATAGGTCATGGAAATTCCAGTTTCTCCCTTAAAAGTAACATACCCCCACTACCTCCCCATGTTAGTATTTTTTTAAGATGTTGATTTTGAAAGGACTTGAAAGGAAAGAGTGATGCAATTAAGCTCTGAGGCTTATCACAGACAATCACTTCCTCCAGACATAGTAAAATGCGAGGGCTTGTTTTATGCATTGATGAGCATGTTTCTTTAAGGAGCTGTGGTTCAGAGAGGCATGCCTTTGCTAGGCTGTTAGTCTCTCTCCCAGACCCTCCATTTCAAACCTGCCTCTGGTTTTTATTCCTATGGACTAGACATGGCCTGGAAAAGGGGAACTTCCAAAGTCCCTTTCAGCCTTTTTTGTGCCTGCATCTCTTTTAACGGTCACTCCGTTACCCACCTAAGATTAAAAGGATCCTTCTGTAGCAAAAGTTGCAGGCTCCCTGCTCAATTCCAGACTCAGGCCATGTCTATACGTGCAGCGGCACAGCTGTATCAATGCAGCTGTGCTGCTGCAGCGCATCTGGTGAAGATACTCAGTGATGGGAGAGCGCTTCCGTCGGCCTAATAAAACCATCTCCATGAATGTCAGAAGCTCTCCTACCAACATAGCACTGTGCTCACGAACACTTATGTTGGTATAATTTGTCACTTAGAGGGGTGGTTTATTCACATGCCTGAGCGATAGAAGTTATGCCAACCTAAGCTGTAGCGTAAACCAGTGGTTCTCAAGCAGGGGTACGCAGAGGTCTTCCAGGGGGTACATCAACTCATCTAGATATTTGCCTAGTTTTACCACAGGCTACATAAAAAGCACTAGCGAAGTACGTACAAACTAAAATTTCATACAATGACTTGTTTATACTGCTCTGTATACTGAAATGTAAATACAATATTTATATTCCAATTGATTTATTTTATAATATATGGTAAAAATGAGTCCACAATTTTTCAATAATAGTGTGCTGTGACACTTTTGTATTTTTTAGGTCTGATTTTGTAAGCAAGTAGTCTTTGAGTGAGGAGAAACTTGGGGTTACATAAGACAAATCAGACTCCTGAAAGGGGTACAGTAGTCTGGAAAGGTTGAGAACCACTGGTGTAGACATAGCCTTAGAAGTGAGAAACATAAGCGATCCCTCCCTGACTGACACAACATTCTCACTGGATTTCAGAGACCTGTGGAAGCTACATCCAGCCTCTCCCAGCCTTAGTGTTTTGCCCAGTGACCTATGAACTCATTAAAAATCTAAAAATGTCGAGTTCTCAGTGTTCTAAAAAGCACATGCCCTGGGGATGCAGTTGTGTAACGTGTGGTGAGTAAAGCTCGGCAATGTGGCTGAAGATGGAAGTTAATACGCAAGCTCTTCCCTGACAATTGCAAACTCTTTGCTCCTTCCCTGTTGAAAAATGGGCTCCACACTCAGAGGATTAATAATTAATGGATATTACTTGATCTCATTCAATCCATTTCACAGAGAGAAATCACAGGTTGGCAGCACTTACAGGAACCTCAAAGCATCAGCAGCTCCACTTTGAAGCCAGCAAGCTTTGGAATATTACATTGAGATCTTTTGAAAAGAAGTTCAGAGCAGGAAAAATACCTCATCAGCAATATCCCTCTACTATCATCACTGTGAAGTGCTGTAAGGGAATCACTCTCTGATCAGAGTTCCAACCATTGTGCTGCATAGTAGGGTTCACTATTGTCACTATTACTGCCTGGTCTTTCACAGGATATATGGCCTGTGTGTGTGGTGTGTTTTGTTTTTGTGCAACTTGTGTGTTTGAGAAATTCACCGTGTGACTGTGATGCAGAAGAGCAAAGGGACTTTTTTAACACCAGACTGATCAAAACCATCAAGGGAAGACCCTGAGAACCTGTCTGTCCATGGAGAAATTTTAGTCTTTGAAACTAAGCACCAGTCTAATGTCTGGCAAAGAGGCCAACACTCCTGTCCATCCCATTCCATCCCACCAAAGGACTACTTTGAGATAGGGTAGTGTGCATCTTGCAATGCAAACCCCTGCATGTGAGCTTGGAAGAATTCTCATGTTAGATTTTGTGTGCAAATTCTATTCGCCCTAGCGGGCTTTATGGGTGCAGATTCTGATACCTGCAGAATCTTTTAAAGATTGCAGAGGTGTTTGTACCAACAAAAGGCAGGTGCACAGTTTTGAGTTCACAAGCAGAAGCCAGGTAGCCATCCCTCTGAAAGTGTGTCCAGATGACTTTAATATCTTCACTTTCATAATTTCTGATTTTAGTGGCAAATTTTCCACCAAAAATTTCATTGAAATAGGCACATTCCCATGAAACATTCTGATTTAACTTTATTTTCTGATGGACAATGACTTTTTTTTCCCAACCAGCTCTAATAAGAAAGTAAAGAGTTCTTAAGGCTGTAAGGCTCTCTGACTGGACAATTGATGAAATGGTGATGCTACAAGAGCTGACAGTATAAACTTTAATCTACGAAGAGGAAGAGGGTTTTTTTAGTCATACTGTTTAAAACTCTTTTCTTGGGGCGGGTGGGGGAATAAACCATATATATCATCAATTGCTAATTATCACTTTGAACAGGGGAATCACCTCCATCCTTTCAGTTAAGGTGCTGGAGATCACAGTAAACTCCCTTATGTCTCAATAGCCCTCAACAAAACAGGAGGCTCACATTTTGAAGGTAAAAAAGAAAGGGGGGGGGGGGAAGGGAGGAGGAACCTCTCCAGGAAGCACGGGGGGGAATCTTTTCAGGCCTTCTGGGTAACGTCATGAAAACCCCTGCAATTTTAAGTCCTTTGCAGATCATCTTTAAAAACATGGGGAAATGAATCCATTGCCACCCAGGATGTATCTAGCCCATGACTTTTAGCTGAACTGCACTTTTTTTTAAAAACCACTGCATAGAGACTGTACCTCTTTACTTCAACTGCACTGTGTATTATCTACAGGCTGAACCAGCAGCAGCTCCACTGATCATGGTCAACAAGACCATAAACTACTGGGATCCTGATTTTGAGGACGATGTCATCAACATTAACGTTGGGGGTCTGCGAAGAAGGCTCAGCTCCAGTGCTCTCTCTAAATTCCCCAACACCCGGCTGGGGCGTTTGCTGACCTGCGACTCGGAGGAGTCCATCCTGCAGCTCTGTGATGACTACGATGTGAGCGCCAGGGAGTTCTACTTTGATAGAAACCCAGGCTTCTTCCTATATGTGCTGCACTTCTACCAGACTGGGAAGCTGCATGTCATGGATGAGCTGTGCGTTTTCTCCTTCTGCCAGGAAATAGAGTACTGGGGCATCAACGAGTTCTTCCTGGACTCCTGCTGCAGCTACCGCTACCATGAGCGTAAGCTGGAGAGCCGGCACTACAACTGGGACGAGGAGAGCGAGGTCAGCAGCGTGGACACATCCCCCGACGAGATCTCTGACTTCAACCATGACCTGCTCCGCTACAGCACCCTGTGCTGCGGCAACTTGCGTAAGCGCCTCTGGCTCACCATGGAGAACCCAGGCTACTCCATCCCCAGCAAACTCTTCAGCTTTGTGTCCATCAGCGTGGTGCTCGTTTCCATAGCCACCATGTGCATCCACAGCATGCCCGAGTACCAGGTACTGGATGAGGATGACAACGTGCTAGACGACCCTGTCCTGCACAATCTGGAGTATTTCTGTATCGCCTGGTTCACCTTTGAAGTGTCCTCCCGCCTGCTGCTGGCACCCAACCTGAAGAAGTTCTTCAAGCACCCGCTGAACCTGATTGACATTGTCTCAGTGCTGCCTTTTTACATCACCCTCTTGGTGGATGTGACTCTGGGCAGTGACTCAGAGCTGGGGAACCTGGGCAAGGTGGTGCAGGTGTTCCGGCTCATGAGGATATTCCGGGTGCTGAAGCTGGCTCGGCATTCAACTGGACTGAGGTCGCTAGGGGCCACCTTGAAGGTAAAACGCTGCTCCTTATCTATCGCTCTGGTGTTTAGGTGTGAAAGATGTTTGGTATTTCGATAAGATGTAGCTGGTAGAGGTATCTACAGTACTTCCACTGGGGTCCCAGCTCATAGAATCTGGAAGGTTCCTTAGGGTAATGTCACAAACCTTGCAGTATACTAGAAAAATCTGGCATGCTAGGCACTGTGTGCTCCCCTTAGAATGCCTGTAGTACCTTACATCCACATACACTGCTCCCAAAGGCACACAGGGATTCACACTTGGATCTGTAGATGTGCTTCAAGGAAAGCTAATGGCCATGTGGTACTCCACCATACAGTACCAGAGTGGTCAGAAAGCACAGGTGTAATAGAGCCAGTGGTGTGAATAGTTCCTGCGTTCATCTGACCTGTGTGTGTTACGAGCCGCACAGGGGCCAAGCTAGTCAGAAGCCACTTAATGTTCTAATAATACGGCACGCACCATGGAGCTCAGCTGTGCGACCTACTCCCCAAACCCAGCTTCTTCAGCTTCGTTCTACTTCTGTCTCCAGCATGGCTGAGGGGGGGCCTTCCTAAGATCATGCTGCCAGCTCGCCTGAGGCCAACGCTCAAGCATTGGTGCCCCTCCTTCCAGGAGATGAGGAGATCCTGGGCCAGCTCAGCTCAGTTGCTTGCAATGCTCTAGTGGTCTGAGTGACTGGCTGAGATGGGCATTGCTTGGAGTGGCAAGCAGGTGCCAAGAGAATGCCAAAAGACTGAAGGTGCATCCAGTATAACAGGGCCTGGGACACAACAATAGGCCCAGATCAAGGCAGAAAACGTAGCTTTTTGACAAAGAGCAGGACTGAATTCTGGGCACTTTCCCTTCTACACAGTCTGTAGTCTCTCAGGCTGCAATTCTGAGGGCTGAGCTGGAGAACACTAGCACCCTGTCCTGAGCAGGCCAGCAGGACACAGGTCCAGACTGGGAGATGCCTGAGACACTTGATCTCTTTGAGGGGACCAGGATTCAGACACAGCAGAAGAGACAGCGGTTAAGCAAGTCTGGCAGGAAGAGGAGGAGTCTACAGACTAGGGGCCCTCTACAGCAGGTATGCAGCTCTTTATTGTCCAGTGAACTCATGGGGGCTGGGGAAGAGTTTTCGGAGGTAATTACAAACCCTGCGATTAGTGTCCATATAAGGACCCTCATGAGGCCGAAATCTCCAACCCGAACCCAGTCTCCACTCGCCTCCTGGCCATACCAGTTTCCCCCATGCCATTCTCCATTCACCACCACATAAATAGCAGCTGCTGAGCTCCAGCCCAGTCAATTCAATCCTGCTGTAATTCCTCAAGGTCCGCTCCCCACTTGCCTGGCTCCCAGCATTACTGCAATACAAACAATTAATCATCATAATAGCAATCAGCTATAGTCTAAACAGTAGAGACTCTTACTGTAAAAAAAATTCCATATTGGGCACTGTGGCCAAAACCTTTCCTTTGAATCCCGTCAGCCCACATGCCAGACAGAGGCACCTAAGTACCATGCAGCTGTTCTCTTTACCTGCAGACACACTTCATTGTCTTTCTGGTTACTGTTCAGAGAAACAGTCCTATTTCCCTTTTGCCATCTAAACTACCACATCCCAGGAGAGTTGGGGGAATGACTATACTGCCCACCCCACCTACTGTTGGACAGCAAATACATTTTTAGAAAGCTAATGGAAATACCAATTATTCTTAGCCTGTATATTTCTCCCGTTCTTGGCAGCTATGTCCAAAAAAAAGTCATAAAGCAAAAATCCGTAAAGATTCCTTGCTATCAAAGAGTGAGGCTATACATATTTGCTTCCACTCCCACAGAAACACACATCCTGCTGATCTTCCTATTTCCTCGTCCATGTGACTAGTTCACCAGTGCAAATTTATCAGACTTCTCTCCCCCCCCCCTTGTTTTCTCTCATTCCCTCTTGATGGGCCCTCTGCAAAGAGTTGTTTTCAAATGCCTGGTCTCCATTGTTAGTCATACAAAATGACCATCCCATGCACCCCATATTATCTTGTCAGCATCACATACCCTTATGTTCCTAATTTAATCCTTATTTTCTATTGTATGCCCTTTATCGTCTCTAGCCAAGGAGACAGTACCTTCCAAGAAGGTATTAGAATTCAAATCTGAACTGAAATTGTCACTTGGCATGTCTGTATGGCATACAATAGGGCCCTGGCTCATGAGTTGGACTCATAGACCCCCCTGCATACAAATAATAAATCCTGGAATTCCTAGGGATAGATGGGATATCACTGTGGCTTTTAACTTTTTTCATGTCTTATTTTTCAGTACTGTGGCCACTCCAGCACTGCATACGCCCCAAAACTGGCTTGGGGTCAGGAGGACTGGATTGACTGGTGGAATGGCTGCGAAACCTGAGAAACTGGGAAGACTAATTCTTGGACATGCACAGAGACAAAAATAGTTAGTGCCAGGGTCCCAGGGACCTATATTATGATTCCCATATGTGGTTCTGCAGTATGTGGTTGAGAGGCCCCCTACACAGACCAGTACAGTTGAAAAGTAGTGTGATTTAAAATCACAAACATGTTATAAAGGCCTGAAACACAACACATGTCTTAAGGCCCATGTTTTCAAGTGGTTTGTAAGATTTCTGTTTCTAAAGTAATAGTTGTTCTTGTTACATAAGTAGATAAAACAATTCCATTTCATTCTGAAAACCTGTCTCAAAAGTGAGCATTTAGCTGAGGAATCTGGCAAAGGATGGTTATAAACATAATGTAAAATTGTTACTTTCTTGGTTGCAGAATTCCAATAAAGCTGTACATGTGGGAAAGGCTCCCTGAACTCTTTCCGTGTTGCAGCTAAGTGTGAATGACAGCGCAACAGAGTGGGGACTGACAGGCTGATTGTATGTTATGCAGGGGTGAAGCCTAGGGAACTAGGATTTTCCTGGGCTTTGACTCAGCCTGAACTACCAATTGGCTGAAGGATGCTGAGCAAAGTCTCTCTTGAGCTACTTTGGGAGAAATTGAAATCTCACTGAAAACACCAAACCGCTGCGTCAGATTTAAGTTTTTTTGCTGGGCATGTAAATTACAAAGTATTATTAACATTATCTTCCTCCCTTCTGCAAGAGCATACAGCATCAGAGGAACGAAAGCCCATTGATAGAAGAGGGAAGTAGGGAGTTGGTATCTTTGGCAAGTGGACTGATTAGCATTAGTGCCACAGAGACATGAGCAGGGAGATTTCTGCTGTTTGTTTGTTGTCAAGAAACTCTGGATGTTCATCAAATCACCCGGGGCCTGATCCAAAGCCCATTAAAGTAATGACCCTTCCCATTGCCTTCTGTGGTCTTTGGATCCAGCTCTTGGTTCTGACAAAGCCTCTCCAGGGGACAAAGGTCCACGTGAAAGAGGATCTGCTACAAGCCAGACCCAGCCACACTGTGCCCCTACCTCATTGTCTGCTCCTAGCTATTGTACTTTATTCTGTCCCTCCAGCCTTTTATTTTTATTGACTCTTTCTGAACAATTGGCCCTGGCACTCCATGCTGCTAAGAGGCTGCCTATGTGAAACTGACTTCCAGAAGATGCTGCCAGTAAGGCAGCAAACAGAGAACCTCTCTGCTCTAATTAGTCTGTCAGGCTTGGAAGGCCAATTTGTGATATTGGATGCAGCTATCATGCTTCTCAGATACAGGTGAGGTGCCTAACTCTCATTGAAGGTCGGTGGGAGTGCCTAACTTGCCTGCTTTTGTAAATCCCAGCAGGCATCTATCTGTATCTTTAGATCCTAAATATCCTGGGCAAGTACAAAGGGTTAGATTTACAACAGTGTCACAGGAAGCCTACGCCAGGAAGTGCATCCAAGTCTCCCGAGTCTCAGTCCAGTGCTCGATCCAGGAGAACATCCTTCCTCCCCTTAATTCTCACTTGTGCCTGGGCAGGGACCGTGATTCCAGAGTCTTATACCACATGGGCACAACAGAATATGCCAAGGAGTGACTTCCAGTCTTCACACTGCAGTCTCTTTTGTTTATTCATTTGTATCATGACCCTAATGTCCTAAGATGGAAGCTGACCTTGATTTGATTTTCCTTTATTGCATTAGAGAAAATATCTTGTGTGCTCCTTTGAAAAAGCCCTACCCTGACTAGCGTAAAGCCCAGTTACGGGCAAACCTCTCTGGCTTTAGGGCTCAGATTTCATCAGAGCCAGTTAGCTTAGCTCCAGTAGTTGCATAGTAGGGAGGCTTCTAAAGCAGCTGGTATTGGGGGTGATTATAGTAATTTCTTCCAAACTGACAGTCTCTCCTGCAAACAGTCACTTACTAGAAGCAGCCGTGTTCTTATGGAGTTACCAATGAGCAATGCATTTTGAAAACCAATGACTGTGCACAGGCAGCAGCCAATTTCCAAACATGACAATCTCAGATTCCTCCAGCCCCCGTGTTCTAGTCTGGCTGCGGTTTGTAAAACCAAAATGTCTGAGTTACAGAATCACATGACTTCTACTTTTCTTGCCCTCCAGTAACTCCCAGTGGCTAAACAGATAAGGTTTAAAAATGTATAAACAATTTTTCTCTCACTATTGCTGCCAGGCTAGGGCCGTTGGAGGTGCTGCTATGTTCCAGCCTGGAGCAAGTGTTTTATAGCCAGTTGGTAAGTCCCTGAAAATCAGGGGCTGTATTGCACACACTGACCGAGCTTTCCCCACAGGATGTCACTTTGGCATCCACAGCTGCAGGGGATGGTAGAGGAAGATTAGATTGTTCCTCCTTGGAATTATTGGCAGGAGTGGAGCAGTTTCTGATAGCAAGCTAAGCAAAGCCTTGTTTGCATCCTGCTGTGGAATCAGCCTCCTTAAGTCTCTTGTCTGGACCATGGAAGTTCTGGGCACCTGAACATCCACATTCTAATATCCTTCCTCCAGCGGGTGAAAAGCAAGTTGGCAGGTGCCACATCACTGCACACACACACACAAAAAATCTAAGTACAGTCACCAGTTACAATCAGAAAGCTACTGAACTGCATCAGGAACCCTCCCACGTGCGGCATTGGGCACTCTGACTTGCATCAGGTAAGTATACCTCTTAACTCAGCTAGTTCTTAGTCACTTAATGTTTAGTTCTACATTAGTTGGTTTTCCTTTTTCACAGTCTGCACTGATTCATGCCTGTTTTGTCCATCTCTGGGGGTATGTCTTCACTGCAGAGTTAGCTCGGGCTCTTACCCAGGTGTTGCCCATAACCATCCTCCCGTGTGTGTACACACACCCCTTTCACCTGAGTTTGATGGTGCTTTCAACCTTAGGCAAGCTGACCTGGCTGGGGGTTTGGGTTACAGCCCAGATTCCACTTTCAGGCTGGTAACCTACCCACTTTGCACCAAGAACATAGGCTGACTCATGTGAATGCTGATAATCCTCCAGTGCCTACCCACACTTCCCCAGGGGCCCAGAAGGTCAGACAAGTTCTCCCACTATTCACTGGGAAAGGATCAGAGCAGCTCAGCTTAGTACAGCACAAAGAATCATGGGATATGTCCCCAAATGTCCTAGCAACACACGGTTGGGAGGTGGAACAGTTACAGTACAGACACAGTAACTCAGGTAGGGCTTTGCAGTGTGGCTGCTCACACCAGGCCCAGGCTAACTTGGGTGCTCAGACCCAGTTGCCAATCACCTAAGTGAAATCTGCCGTGAAGACACCCTTAGTTTTAGCCTCACATTTTGAACACATGTGGTTTTTTGAGCAGCACTTTCTCCCTAGGCACAGTTTGACTTCTACACTGAGCTGGGGGGAGGAGGGCAGCTCCAGTCAGGCCAACGAGGCCACATATGAGGAGGCAAATTCCATGCCTGCCCAAGGCTTACGGTTGGGAGGTGGAGGGAAATGCTCCCCCACTCCTCCAAACTATGCCCATGACCTTATCTATAAAATGAACACACACAAAAATACTGTGTGATGCAGTTAGGACTGCTGCACTCAGAACAAGCCCCTGGGCTTTGTCATCTGGCTATCCACCTGCACACACATCCCCGTACTGGCCCACATTGGAAAACATGTCCCTTTTAGCAGTTGGGTGAATTTATATAAGGTGAGAAAACAAGTGAAGTTGCTTCCTTTTTTCTGAGTTGTCCTTGCTGTACTGACTGGCTTAGCTCCTTCTCTCAGGGCTAGAAGACAGACTGGTTCCCAGCTGCCCTGCGTGCACAACTCCCAAGGTGAAATCTTGGTCCTGCTGAAGTTTGACAAAACTCTTGTCAACTTTAATGGGGACAGGATTTCTTCCCTCAGTTTCATTTGGTTTTGGAGGTCTTCACTTACTATCCTTTCTGCTTCCAGAATGTCTTCCCTTTCTGACCTGAGCCTTCTGAGTTGTAGTTGTTTTTACACATTCCCAGCAGATGGACAAACCACTTCAGAAGCCATAATTGGCTCAAACCACCAAGCAAAGAAAATCCAGTCCGATGGAGGTTCAACCATCTCTGATTAATCTTCCTTCAGTCCCCCTCCTGGGCTCTTTGGCATTTCCTATAGGATGGAAATGCCAATATTTTAACATTTGTTTTTGTTCCAAATCAATCTGACTTTCCAATCCTGAAATGTTTTGTGAAATGGAAAATTCTGAAAGATTCAGGAATGTCAGTGTTTTGGTGTTGTCTTGATTTGACATTAATCTGTGTCCCTCTGAGCTGTCATGGTACCTCATGGGAGTTGTAGGTGGGGTAACTTGTCCCCATTGTCCTCTATAGGCCAAGCTACCTGTCTGGACTATATCTCCCATGATATACTGTGGTCAGGTGTAACTCATGATGTCCTGCAGTGGTCCAGCCAGGGGTGGGAGGAGATGACAGTGCACCATGGGAGATGTAGTCCAACCTTGCCCCACTGAGGAGAATGGGCGGCATGAGACACGGCAGTAGCTCAAGTACATGTAGATCAATGTGGAATTGACCAAACATTTCAGTTTGGTTTGACCAACTAAAATGTATCGATTCAGGTCAACCTGCTGCACAACAAAATTCTTCATTTTGATTGTTGCAGTGGAAAGTTGAAATTTTTGGCCAAACAGACATCCCACGGAACATTGCTTTTTCCACAAAACTGAAGCTTCTGTTTAACAAACCAAAACATTCAAAAATGTTGACAAATATCCTGATCAGCTCTTGCCACCACTGACCCATCCGCCCTTTTGGTCACCCTCCCGGCCCCTCCTATCACCCATCATTCGGGCCCTACCAAATTCACAGTCATGAAATGTGTCACGGACTGTGAAATTTGGTTCCCCTGTCTGTGAAATCTGGTCTTTTGTGTGCTTTTGCCCTATATCAGCGGTTCTCAAACTTTAGCAACCCGAGGACCCCCATTTTGATTTAAAAATTTGCCACGGACCTCCAAACCCCCTGCTCAGCCCCAGGCCCTGGCTCCACTCCACCCCTTCTACCAAGGCCCCACCCCTGCTCCACCCCGCCCCTGCTCTTCCCTGCCTCTTTACACCCTCACCCCTGAGTATACCCTGTCCCCCCTCTCCCAGTGCCTCCTGCACACCTGGGAACAGCTGTTCTATGGTGTGCAGGAGGGAGTGGGAGGAGTTGATCAGTGGGGCCGCTGTCACCAGATATGATACCGCCCGTTCCTCCCCCTCTCTCCCAGCGCTTCCTGCTGCTGCTGATGGCGGCTCTACCTTCAGAGCTGGGTTCCTGGCCAGCAGCCGTCACTCTCCAGCTGCTCAGCTCTGAAGGCAGTGCCGCCGCCAGCAGCAGTGCAGAAGTAAGGGTAGCTGTACCACAACCCTCCCTATAATAACCTTGCGACCCTGCCACAGCTCCTTTGTGGGTCAGGACCCCTACTAGTACAACACTGTGAAATTTCAAATTTAAATAGCTGAAATCGTGAAATTTATGATTTTTAAAATCCTATGACTGTGAAATTGACCAAAATGGACCATGAATTTGGAAGGGCCCTACCCATCATCATTGATCCATCCTAGGGTTACCATTCGTCCGGATTCCCCCCGGACATGTCCGGCTTTTTCGAGTTAAAAATAGCGTCCGGGGGGAATTTGTCAATGTCCGGACTTCCCCTCCTCCCCCGCCCCCCCTACAGAGCGTGCGTGCGGCTTACAGAGCAGCCGGGGCTCCGGCAGCCAGAGCCAGAGCCCTTCCGTCACTTCCCCCTCCTCTCTCCTGAAACTTGACACCACTCCCCTCCGCTCTCTCCCTCCCCTTCCCTCCCTGCATTCACAGATCGCTGGCCGGCCTCGGCCTCCGGCAGTCTGGAGCTCCGAGCCTGCTCCCCTCCCCCC
>NC_048309.1:19829740-19935178 GCF_013100865.1 Trachemys scripta elegans | reverse complement strand
GGGGGGGGGGGGGGGGGGGGGGGGTGGGGGGGGGGGCTTTCTGGGGAGGGTGATAAGGTTTTGGGCAGTCGGGGTACAGGTAGGAGGTAGGGTCCTGGGGGGCAGTTAAGGAGAGGGGGTCTTAGGAAGGGGCAGTTAGGGGATAAGGAACAGGGAGGCTTAGGTAGGGGGTCAGGTTCTGGAGGGCAGTTAGGAGCAGGGGTCCCAGGAAGGGGGGGGACAGGGAGCAGAGGGGTTTAGATGGGTCAGGAGTTCTGGGGGGGGGTGTCAGGGGGTGGGGGGGTGGATAAGGGTTGGGGCAGTCAGGGGACAGGGAGGGGGTAGGGTTCTAGGGGGCCAGTTAGGATGTTTGGAAGGTCTCAGGAGGGGGCAGTCAGGGGACAAGAGGCAGGGAGGCTTAGGGAGGGGGTGGAGTCCTGGGGGGCAGTCAGGGGACAAGGAGTGGGGGGGAGGGTTGGGGGTTCTGAGGGGGCAGGAAGTGGGAGGGAGTGGAAGGGGCAGGGGCGGGGCTAGGACAGGGTGGGGCGGGGCTAGGGTGGGGCTCCTCCCGTCCTCTTTTTTGATTGTTGAAATATGGTAACCCTAATCCATCCTCCTTCAATCACACACTGGCACTCTCTTGCTAACCTAACCTAGGTGTTCAGGCAAGTGACAGCTGCTGAATGCTATCACTGCAGATGGTACAGAGGTTGACTTGGTCAGCTCAACTGGGAAGTTACTGTTAGTTTTTCTCCGTGTCTAAGCTGCTGGGTGTCTTGCTTCTCTGTGCTCCAGATCACAAGGAAATACATTTTAAAACTCAGTTGTGTAAAAGCCATTTCCTCCTGCGCTTACCCTCTGAGGACTGAGGTTAGGGTCCTGGGATTCTGCAGCAGCTGATAACTGCCTGCGATGCTGTACTTTAGGTACAAGTGAGAAACACAACACCCTGTGGGCCTGAACACTGGTCTTAACAGATCAAAAGCCTTCCTCAGCATGAAAACGACAGGGGAAGTCTCACACTTCCACAATCCCCAGCTGGTGTTTCTGCACTGTTGTCTTATCATTGATTTTCTGATTTAAAAAGTCAGAGCATAAAATGATCCGTTTGAATGAGCAGTTCTGTTGTGCACCCGTGATACTGACGCACACATGAGTGATGCCATCACCTCCAAGGATCTGGAGTGGTGAAATGGCATGGATTCCTCAGCACTGCATGGAAACCCATGCAGAAGTCACACTTCTTTTCCTGTGCCAGAGGCAGAAACAGGGGGAATGGCTGTTGTCTCGCTGGTGGCGGTTCATCCAGTCCTTTCCAGTTCTGCGTTAGTTCGGAATCCAATGCACTCTCTTCTCAGTGACAACAGTAAGAGCTGGCATCGCCTCTTCTTTGGGTTGGAGACCTGAGCAAGGCAGAGCCAGTGTCTTTCTTCTCCATCTTCTTTGAATACGGGGCTTGTGTGGGGCAAAGGCCTTAAAACACCTCCCCAGCGCTCAACTCAGGATGATGAGTGGGAAAGGAGGGCAATTTCTTCTGTTTTAGCTACTATCTAGTGCTTTACTCGGGGGGAGGGAGGGGGAGGGTAAACTTAACAGGACAAGGAGCATCCTGTGAGTCTCCCATTAGGCATGATTCTGTTCTTGTGCTTAAGGCATCGAAGACAGAGTCAAGGAGGGGGGCTGGAACAATTTGTATTGTGGGGGTGCTGAGAGCCATTGAACCAAACTGTAAACCCTGCATATAATGGAAACCACTTCAAGCCACCCCTAGTTCCAGCACCTATGAAGTCAAGTGGCCGTTTAGCTTACTTCCAGGGACATCTGGACAGACTAAGATTCTCTGGCTTGTTTCTGGCTGGTTTCAGGCCCCGGAACAGCTTGGAGATGACGTTGGTCCGTGTGATGGATGGTCTCATTTGAGTGATGGATGGGAGACAGTTTCCATACTGATAATGCCAGGTCTTTTGAGACCATTGATCGCTAGCCGACGTTGAGCTGTCTGAGTGGTGGATGCTGCTGTGGCTGTGAGTGCTGCTCTATGGATAAACCAACTCTGGGGCTGTCAGGTCAGCACCTTTCACTGACACAAAATCAACACAGGAAAGAACAGTACTGAATAAGACTGAGGGGGAGTGACTCCCCAGCCTGTGAGGTGCTTGGAGAGTTGGAGACTTTGCATCAGGGGAGTAGCTGTGATTCAGGGGGAGCAGGAAGAGAAGAAAAGCAAATGGAGATTAATCTCATTTTGTTTAATATCGTTCTGCTGAAAGGTGTTAATAGAGAGGTGGGCAAACTCCTGCGAGACCGTTCTGCCAGGCCCCTGAGCTCCTGGCCTGGGAGGCTAGCCCCCGGCCCCTCCCCCGCAGCCTCAGCTCACTGCACCGCCGGCGCAACGCTCTGGGCAGCGGGGCTGCAAGCTCCTGGGGTAGCGCAGCACCTGACCCGGTGCTCTGTGCTGCGCGGTGCATGGCTGGGTCCTGTCCTGGTGCAGCCGTGCCACCAGCCACCAGTACTCCAGGCAGCGTGGTAAGGGGACAGGGAACGGTGGAGGAGGGTTGGATATAGAGGGTAGAGGAGTTTGGGGGGTGGTCAGGGGCCGGGGGTGTGGATGGGGTGGGGGGGGTCGAATGGGGGCAGGGATTCCGGGGGCAGTCAGGGAGAAGGGGTAGTTGGATAAGGCAGGGGATGGGGGGCAGTCAGGAAGGAGAGGGGGGGGTTGGATGGGGTGGCAGGGGGTAGTTAGGGGCTGAGGTCTGGGGGTGGTCAGGGGACAGACAGCAGGGGGGGTGGATGGGGCAGGGCCCTCTCTTCCACTTAGACCTGGTTATCGGTGATTTCAGCTGTAGTGGTCACTTAACAAAACAAAAGACTATCTATGGAGCCTAATCAACTCTGTCTTTAAACAGTGGAGAGGGGCAGGTCAAAATAGTACTTGTGACTCAGGCAGACCATCAAGCAAAACACCTGTCCCCACCCTCTCTCTTGATGTCCTCAATCAGCACAGGCTAAGTGCAGTTCTACTGCCCTTTACTCATACAATAAGAAGAACAACATTTCATTCCCGCCCCCCCCCCCCCCCCCCCCCCCCCCGCATTCAAGTGATATGTAACCCAACCCCAGCCAAAATCTATCACTTGGGCAACACAGCTCTGTTTGCTGGATACCTAGGTAGATTAGGTGTGACTGTAAATACAATCTAGTCCTGAAGCCTTTCCCCCCAGCCCCAGCTCATCACTAGCTGTCAGGGAGAGCTCATTTAGACTTTGCTTACAAATCATCATTTGGCCAGCATCACCAAAATGAATGCACTGACATCGTCATAAAAACAACAGCTATATAAGGAAGCTCGTCTATGTTCATACTTTTCAAATCTATTATACTTTTTCAGATACACGTATTTTATCATATACTTTATATGCTTTTAAAGTATGTATTAATGTTTCAATTTCAATTCAAATTTCCAATCACTAAATTAGCAACACTGCAGGTAACTAATTCACAAAACTGGAGGGGGTGTTGGGGAAATTCAGGGGGGGTGTAGGGAAATCCCTGGTTGCAAAGCTTGAATAGGGCTAAGGCCATGCCTACATTACAGGTGCTGCAGCAGCACATGTACGGCACTGTAGCACCATAGTGTAGACGC
Organism: Trachemys scripta elegans; assembly: GCF_013100865.1. Classification (NCBI taxonomy): domain Eukaryota; kingdom Metazoa; phylum Chordata; order Testudines; family Emydidae; genus Trachemys; species Trachemys scripta. The sequence goes on along the minus strand of NC_048309.1, from coordinate 19,931,556 downwards.
TTCCTGAAGTGACAAAGGGGTTTTCCCATTGCTGTAGGTAATCCACCTCTGCAAGCAGCAGTACCTAGGTAGACGGAAGAATTCTTCCATCGACCTAGCTATGTCTATATGGGAGGGGTTAGATCACCATAGCAACAACTCTGGTGTGAATTTTTCGCACCCCTGAGCATCATAGCTATGTCAAGCTAACTTTTAACTGTAGACCAAGCGTAAGCCATGTGGTCTGAGGGATTGCCCTAGGACTGATTGCACATGCAGGGGCTCAGGGATTGATAGGCGAGGGGTGTGTGTGTGTGTGTGTGTGTGTGTGAGCGAGCCAGCAAAGAAAGCAATGTTTCCAGTGTTTAATTACCCTCATTCTTAATAATTTGCACCTTCTTTCCAAGTGAGTTTGCATATCTTCAACTTCCAGCTGTTGAATCATGTTATACCTTTGCTAGACTGAAGAGCACATTATCAAATATTTGTTCCTGTGTGGGTACTTATAGATTGTAATCAAGTCACCCCTTGACCTCTTTGTTAAGCTAAATAGATTGAACTCCTTGAGTTTATCACTATAAAGCAGATTTTCTAATCCTTTAATCATTCTCGTGGCTCTTCTCTGAACCCTCTCCAATTTTTCAACTTCCTGTTTGAATTGTGGACATCAGAACTGGACACAATATTCACAGAGCCAAATACTGAGGCAAAATTACCCGGGTTATCCTATTTACCTTTTAAAAATCTTGGCACACCATTAGCTTTCTTCCAGATTTCTGGAACTTCCCCAGTATTCCAAGATTTATTGAAAATCAACATTAATGGTCCAGTGAACTCCTCAGCCATCTTATTTAAAACTGTGGGATGTAAGTTATCTGGGTCTGTTGGTTTACAAAGGGTTAACTTTAGGAGGATGTTAAACAGCAGCTACTGAGTAGAATGGAAGGAGTTGTCATATGATATGACTACATCATTTCCCCCCCCCCATACAAAAATATTTAGTAAACACTTCTGCCTTTTCTGCATTATTAGTGATAATTCCATCATTTCCATCTAGTAATGGATCAATACCAGTGTTAGGATTCTTTTTGTTCCTAATATACTTGAGAAAAAAATCATTGTCCTTAACTCTGCTGACCATAGAGTTCTCCTGGCTAGGAAAGTGCTTTATTTCTGTTCAGTGAAACCTGTTTCCAATCGACATAAGCTAAACCACTCTTAGGCCTGGTCCACACTAAACCCCCACTTCGAACTAAGGTACGCAAATTCAGCTACGTTAATAATGTAGCTAAATTCGAAGTACCTTAGTTCGAACTTACCGCGGGTCCAGACGCGGCAGGCAGGCTCCCCCGTCGATGCCGTGCACTCCTCTCGCCGAGCTGGAGTACCGGCGTTGACGGCAAGCACTTCCGGGATCGATCCGGGATCGATTTATTGCATCTAGACAAGACGCGATAAATCGATCCCAGAAGATCGATTGCTTACCGCCGGACCTGAAGGTAAGTGTAGACCTACCCTTACACTGAAATGAGTGTCCACATGGCCTTTGGGACAGGTTTAACTATCAGGCCTGGTCCCCACTAACCCCCCACTTCGGACTAAGGTACGCAAATTCAGCTACGTTAATAACATAGCTGAATTCGAAGTACCTTAGTCCGAACTTACCGCGGGTCCAGACGCAGCAGGGAGGCTCCCCCGTCGATGCCGCGTACTCCTCTCACCGAGCTGGAGTACCGGCGTCGACGGCGAGCACTTCCGGGATCGATCCCAGAACATCGATTGCCTGCCGCCGGACCCTCCGGTAAGTGTAGACGTACCCTCAGTTTCAATTCACACCTTAAGTGATACCAGCGTGACTTCCTTGTGTAAACAAGCCACGTAGAAAACATCCTATCTCTAAAGATTTCCATCTTTTTCCTGTCCTGCCTTGATCTACCATGACTCAGGAAAGGACTCCAGATCAGTGCAAGATAACTATCCCTGGGGGCTGGTAAGTGACAACAGATGACATGCTTCTGTCAAAAGCAGCCTGCCCATGTTTAAGGAAGGAGGTTGTTAAAGGGAAGAAGCTGTCACTCTGCCTGTCACCTCCCCTTGGGATCATACAGCAAACATTGCCATGGGAATAGAAATAAATCTCCACCAAAATCATGAGCTTATTCGAAAAGTTTGAAGATGTTACCAGCCTCGGTGGGTTCATCAGTTCAGTCAGTACAGCTCTCATTAGCCATTTCTCCAACACCCGGTAGGATGGGGTGTTTCTAAAGCAAACAGCCCTTCCCTTGCTAGGGGCAGTCCCCCTCACTCCTATTCCTGCCCAAGAACACAAAGCTTCCTCTCCTGCCAACGCCACAAGAAAATTATTTCAGTGGGGGAGAAACTTCCCATTAGAAGATAGCCAGAGTCGTGCCAAGATAAAAGGAGAATGTGTCCAAGTGTAATCAGAGGACACCATATTAGCAGGGGTGGTGGGGGAAGCCCCTCTATTTAGAAGCTTTGCTGGGAAGAATATTTTCCCTCTCCTCCCCACACTGTACATTGTTTTTTGTTTGCTCCCCAAAGGCTGAGGAGTAGAAGCTGAAAGTAAAGTAATGATTGCTGTAAAATGGTTAGAGCAGAGTATTGATTCAGGAGGCTGCGTCCCATTAGCTCCAGCAGGTGTAAATTACATACATATCCAGAGATTTTATTTCCTGTAACCCCTTCTCTGCTGCATTGACCTCTGGATTCTTGTGTCTTGATTAGTTCCTCCTGTAGCAGCCTCCCCTCACTACCCTCTAGCTCCATGTTGTGTAGGAGGAGATCTGTGTCTCTGAGCTGTCTGCACTGCTCTGTGTTTTGCCTTCCATATGCTGTCACTATGCCGCTGTCCCTCCCAATTTGTCACTGAGTCCCTGCCTATAAATAGCAGGCTGCCCGATTGCTCTCGTTCAGCCCACGTGACTGTGCATTCCTCCCCTCTGATGAATCGCACTTGCTCTTCCCCACCTGACATGTGACAGCGCAACATGCAGCGGTGACATTGACAGATTGACACACGACAGACCTGTTGGCATGACAGCAGCTCAGAGTGGTTGGTGCATGTGCAAGGCTCCCTGCCCACTGCAGCCTGTCTTGAGGCTTGCACACGGCAGTTGCCGAGCAGAAGAGTCCTTGTCCTCGGCTCCTCTGTGCCCGAATGTGGCAGCAGTGCCAGGAGCCCTGCCAAACCGTGCTGATGAAACCAAACCCTCAGCCTGGGGAATTAACAGGGCTCCAGCCTTGAACCTTGACCACCCCTTGTGCTTCCCACAGCAGAGACAGTGACCCCAGGCCACAGTGGACCTGGGTCTGACTGGAAGTTGTCAGCTTCCAGCCATCCCTCACTTAAAACTCCAGTGGAGCGGTGGATCCTCATCACCTCTAAAATCCAGCCACGTACATTGAAGTGCCTACAGCTGCATGTGGGAGCATAAGTTTAGACCCCCGGGTTTGAAAATGCTGGTCAGTGCTATCTGTGCTAAAGAAGTGAAGTCTACAGCATTTAAACCTCCTGTGGCCTTCATTCGCAGCCTACGTCCTACCTCTAAGCCTCAGGGAGCAGGGGAGTCTGGAAGCACTGATAGTCTTGGCAGTGGTATGGGGTGCACTGTAGGGCTGGACTGAGTGGGTGACGGGGCAGAACTGAGCTGCTGGTCATGGAAAAGAGGCTCTGGGGCTATTCTGATCTCTGCCTGTGCCCTGCCTGCCTTCACCCCCACAGTTGCACCTGCGCCTCTTTCACCCTCCATCCTCTTTCCAAGCCCATCACAGCTACCCGGCCATCTGCAGTTCCTGCTTACGCTGTCAGTTGCAGTGTTGGACCTTTGGAACAGCAGCAGTGAGCAGATGTTTGTGGGGCTCTAGAGAGCACCAAAGTCACAGAGTCTCCAGCACCGCCCAGTAATCTAGTGTAATGCAGGGGGCTTGCATCAGTTCTAAACTCAGACACAACTCCCCTCCCCCTGGCCCTCCTGGCTTGGGAGTTCTGTGAAGGCAGAATGCTCTGCTCCCGAGGACGGAGAGCGCCTTGCATTGCTCCCCAGCTCCCCAGGAAACTAACTGTCTCTAATTTTCTTCTGCCAGAAGGATGGAGCCATCCCTCATGGGGCCTGGTGGTATGGAGGGCTCCCAGACATGCGTCCCACAAAATGGCTGTGACAAATGATGAGAGAAAACCACACACACCTTGCCTGGCTCATGCCCTTCCCTTGAGCTGTATGGCTACCGGCAGGGCCTTGCTCATTGCCTGGCATCTGGCTCCATGGAGGTGCTTCCTTCCTATTATGAATGCAGGCTTACAAGTGGTGAAAGGGAAGAGAATGACAGATATTGATTTGCTACTGGGAAATCAATTGTGTCCCTGACTTATGCTACAGACCCAGACAGGTTCGCATCTCAGCTGCATACAAACCAGAGTCTAGTCTAAAGCATCAGTGGACACTCGGGCCATTTGGACTCCAGTAGCTCCGTGCAGAAATTCCATGAGCACTAGGCAGGGGAGTCACTGGTCCCTCCCTGGGTCATTCCTCCTTCACAGTAACCCCACTGGAAATGGCCTGGGCATTGCTGGTTGATCCTGCAATAGGCAGGAATGGGAATTAGCAGCGCAGCTTGAGTCAGACCCAGAGAGGTGCCCCAGCGAGGCCTGGATTTCAGGGAGCCTCATTTGCCCATATATGTAGATCAAACTGGTGCCAGCTCTTGGACAGATGGCAAGTGAACACTCTACTCAGCAGCTGGCTCAAGAATGCCAATTGCAAACAATTAGAATAGCAACGAAGTTCCCCCACCCAACAAGTGCAGAATTCCGTCTCCAGCTTGGCTTCCCACATTCCCAAAGAAATGCCTTTTCCCCATATGGTGGGAACCTGAAATCCTCTACCTTAGAATCCTCTAAGGTACCACACACCAGGGTGAAGGGAGAGAGACTGCTAGTTCTAATTCAATGGAATAGATTCCTGCCTTCCTGTGTGACACCAAGGCAAAGAGCAAAGTTCCAGGGAATGAACACGAGACAGGAGAGCCAGTCGGAATATTAGGGAGCGAGAGGGAGGGATGTCGGAAGCAAGCCTGGTTTGTATTCATGCTCATTAGGTCTTGTTTTCTGGCCCCATAGACAGTGTCAGGGCCTCTGCTGACTCTCCCTTTGCTTTGCCTTTCAGCACAGCTACAGAGAGGTGGGCATCCTGCTGCTCTACCTGGCGGTGGGAGTCTCCGTGTTCTCCGGAGTGGCCTACACAGCGGAAAAGGAAGAGGACGTTGGTTTTGACACAATCCCTGCCTGCTGGTGGTGGGGGACAGTCAGCATGACGACTGTGGGCTACGGCGACGTGGTGCCGGTGACCGTGGCCGGCAAGCTGGCAGCTTCGGGGTGCATTCTGGGCGGGATCCTGGTGGTGGCTCTGCCCATCACCATCATCTTCAACAAGTTCTCCCACTTCTACCGCAGGCAGAAGGCCCTCGAGGCTGCCGTGCGGAACAGCGACAAGAAGGAGCCCAAGGACTCTGAGAATTGTCCCAGCCAGAACCATGACTCAGAGGCTCTGGGTGAAGCCTTCCAGGAGGGAGGCAGAGAGGATTTCCATGACCTGACCAGAGACACCCTTCCGGCTCACTGACCTTACTGAGGCTAGAGAGTACGGCTCCTCTCTGGCACCTTCTGTCCTGGAGACACGTGGCAGCGAGGATCTGGTTTGTATGGAACTGTCCCTTCTCCCCTCTCACTGGACGTGAACAGGAACAGAGACTGTAGATGCTGCTCATGCGGTGAATTGTCCTTCTGCCAGGATGATGAAGCTACCAGAACTAGAACAAGAGTGACTTTGTGGTACCCAAACTCTCCTAACATCCATCTGGCCTCCTTTAGCACTCCGCACAATGTTGGACTTCATCCTCTGCCGAGCCAGGGCCATTCAGAGCCAAGGGCTCAAAGCAGTATGCCCATCAGGTGCCAGCTGTTTGTCATCTTGAGTGGGGCAGCACACAGCAGCTGTATCCATTTGGCCACTTCTTGAATTACCGTATTTACTGTATTAATGGCAATGCTGTCAGTGCCCCACAAATGACCTATAAGCAGGTGCTGGGAAATTTGGAATTAAACATAATGGACTTAGAAAAGGAAACCCACGGAAGAAACAGGGAGACCTCAATGTATCCAACTAGCCTCCAGGAACGGCTCCCAGAGTCCTTGGTTAGCTAAGGGCAATCATCCTGCAGCCTAACGTTCTGTTGCTGTCCATCATAATGTTAATGCCCAGCCCCTAGTCCCCTTCCCCGCCCTCCCCTAGAGAAGAAGTGAAATCCAAATGGCAATAGTGTTCACAACAGAGAAAGTTGCCGGGGCGGGGGGGAGTTGGAATTCAAGGCCTCACAATGTCTTCTCTGCAGCACTGGAGTGTGATGCGTAAGCCCACCTCAGACCTGGCTGGTTCCCTTGTGGGTATGCAGCCAGGGCTGATCTAAACGCTGGGTCCCATCCTCTTTACAGCTTCAGTCTTGGGAAGAGCCTAAGCTGGTCATATTCTTTCAGTGAATAAAGCGGAAAAATAAGGGCGATAAAGTTAATGGGGCCTAGATACCATGGTGAGGGGCGTACCAGGAAGAGAGAGTTACATAGGATGTCCTGTTTTACTCCTAGTGCATAGCTGAAGCTGGAATCATCCTCAGGTGCCCTTGGAAGGACCCTCAACTCAGTGCATGCGTTTGCCTTCATTAGTGACATGCAGTCACAACACTTGCTGTGTTCAGAGCGTCATCCCCCAAGGTGCAATGTTCTGGGGAGAGGCAGAAGGCTGGGTTTGCCCTGGGCTCTCTGACACCACGTGGGAAGTCCTAGGAGAGATCTCAGTAAGTCTGTGAGATGACTCCATGTTTGCCAGCATTCCCCACATGTTCCCCAGCCTGGCACTGAGCCACATAGCATACCTTGTGTGAAACAGACATGGTGTGCACTGGCCAGACAGCCAGCAAACCCACTGCTCACACCAAATCTGCCCCGAGAGATGTGTAGAGAGTGTGTTTGTTGGCAGAGGTTGCCAGTGCTCTGATAGGAAAGCCCAGGAGAGAGCAGCTTTGCAAGAGATTTGACAGACGTAGCAAGAAGAGACAATGTCCTTGCTGTATGCATGATGCCCTAAAGCAGAGTGATAAACCATAGCCTGTACCTAGACACATGCTCCATGATCCCTATAGGGGTTTTTGCCTTCGTTCTCACAGCCTCCTACCTCCGGCGAAATTGCCGAGTGCTGGCCATTCCGCTGTGTGCAGTGACTGCTGCAGGCTAGTTACATAGTGAAACAAAACTCCAATGCACTGATCTGCTGGACAGGGTATTCCGCTGTGTCTGGGCAGGGCTTGTGAAATCTCCACACTTAAGTTTGGTTCCAAATTCAGCCATCTCTTGCTGACCCTCCCCCCTGCTCTCCCCTGCCCTCCTCTGCCTCCTTGGACGTGCACCAGTCCTTTCTAATTCTGTTACCCTCCAAGGCTTTTTCTTGGCCCCTCCAGCACCCACCCCCCTGAAACTCCTCAGTCACACGGTCTTGCTCCGCTCCCCGCCCCACACCTGCATACAGAGAGTGGCTAACGTCCATCCCCAGATCTCTGCCACGATGCATCTTTGGTTCCAGAGTCACATTTTTAGACGCAGCCAAGGCCTTGTTTTGCCCCTTCCTATCCCTAACTTTTAGAATCTAAGCTGCCCAGCATGTTCTTGCACCATCACTGTCCCCCTCCTGACGCCTGCCCACAAGCACAGGTGCTCGTCCCTTAATGCTCCTGCACCCCCCCCATTCCTTACAGCAGAGTTTCTCATTTAGCAGAGGTGAACTGGGCGCTAGCTCCAGAACAGTATGCACATCCGGTGGGTGATCTGACTGACCCCAGATTGAAACAAGAAACCATTGACTACCGTGTGTGGCCTCCGATTTACCAGCTCACTAATGGATAGGAAATCGGGGAGGGGAGGGAAGATTGCTGGCAGTTCCAGCCCTCAGTGAGGCTAAGCCCTGAATGTGGATGGGGAGAGTAAACCATCCCAGAGGCAGTTCCCGTGGGTTAAGGAAGGTTGAGACACGTTGGCAGAAGGAAGAGAGCACTTGATGAGGATGGGGAAAGTTCAGACACTGGTTGTCTGTGCGTTTAGCAGAATTTGAGGCTCTGCCAGGCTGCACCTTTCACAAGTACATTACTTGAGAAAATGCTAACTTGATTGTGCTATTCCAGCCCTGGACTCCCTGCCCCCAGCTCTGCTGATGCCCCTCACTTCTGACCTATGCCCCACTGCTATTCCATTCCTGGGTTCCAGCATGCAGCGCAGCCCATCCTCTGCAATCCGGACCTGGACACACCCACCCCATTGCAGTTCTGCAGTGTCCCTTTCCCAGTTGCCTCCACTTCTCAGGGCTGGGATGTGGTGTCAGGGCAACAAAGACATCAGTTCTCTAATATCCTCTGAAAACTCATCACTAAGACTAAGATTTCATCAGAGGCTCTGAATTTTTATTGCCTGTGACTTTACTAAAAATAATCGGGGGGGGCGGGGCTAGGTATGGGGGAGGAATGGAGTCCCATGGGGGGGACTGACAGGCCGAGCCTCCCGCCATGGCGGGGGCACAGCCCCAGCTCCAGAACTGTCTGCAGCTGCGGGACAGGGGTGTGTGGCCTGGCAGCAGCCCCCTGCAGAAGCCGCACACAGCCCTGGCTGCAGCCCCCGGCCGAAGCCACAGGGCTGGGGCTGCAGGGTCCTAGTTCCAGCCAGCCCCAGTGGCAGGGCAGGGGCACACAGTCCCGCCTCCACCTCCTGAAGCAGTAGAAGTCACGGAGGCCCAGTAAAGTCACGCAATCCATGACCTCTGTGACTAAATCGTAGCCTTACTCATCACTGATCCTTGCCCTGACAGCCAGGAGAAAATGGAAATAAACACAGACAGAAGCAATTAAAAACACTCAGGGACACACACACACACACATTGATCCTTGGTGTAACTCTATTGACTTCAGCAGAGTCACACCAGGGAGAGATTTGGCCTGTTGACCCATGTAAGAGATTTTCCGTCCACTCCAACCAACTATAAGGCAGAAGAAATTATTGATAAAACCTCTTAAACAGAATTTCAAAAAAAAAGATCAATAACGCTCCAATAAGAGATGCAGTTCTGACACATCTGATGATATAGGTCAAGACGCAGAAAATGCAGCTCGCCTTTGGACCAAATGGGAAACCAGCCAGTTACAAACTGGTAAGGGACATTCCCTGCATAAACCAAACAAGCCCAATATTAGTTCTCAAAAATAAATGAAAAAGCAGAGCTGTGTGAAGGAGCTCATTTTAATCTGATCCCTTGTGAGTTCTCTGGGCATTTGAAACATCCAATACTTTGGTTTGTTTTAAGTGTAATGCCACAGCCAGGATTTATGCACTTGCTTACCTTTGCAGGCTGGGAGTCGTCCAGCTATTTCCCTGGAATAATTCACAGTGTATAGAGTTAAGCATGGACAGGACTGGGGGCCTAAGTGTTTGAGTTTGAGTTTGACTAGCCAGGTGTCTTCTGCATAGGGAAAAATCAGGAGCAGAAATGATATACTCATGGCAACTGATGGTATATCAGTGCTAGCTGCCTGTGATAGGGTGTTCACCCCACATCAGCTCTGAGGGGTTAAAATGGGACAGATAGGTCCAATTAACCCTGCAGGCCACACCCGGTGGAGAGTCAGGCTTGATTAAAAATGACTAATGACTGATGGGGGGGGGGGATGACTCAGGTATACAGCTGGGATGTTTGCGATAGAAAGGGGGTGTAGTGTGGAAGGTGGCAGTTAAACTGTGGGTTAAAGAGGACACCTAGAGAGAGATGCCCCAGGATCCTGGCCCTGAGGGTAGGATTTACCCAGAAGCATGGAGAAGAAAGCTTGTGGGAGGTGTAGTAGGAAGGAGCCTAGGGAAAGAGTAGCTAGGTGAAGGATTGTGCAGACCTTAGCTGCAGATTATAGGGTCCCTGGACTAGAACCCAGAGTAGCAGGTGGGCCTGGGTTCCCCTACCAGCTGCTGGGAAGTGGCACAGGATTGTGGGAGATACCACCTTGCCAGCTGGTCTAGAGGGACTCTGTTGCTCTCAAAGGGGAGGACTCTAGTGACCTGCTTGGAGGACTGAGTCACAAAGTGGGAGTAACCTGAGTCCAGAGGCAGAGCCCATGGGGTGAGCAGAGGGGGCATCAGACTGATCAAGAGCTAATCCCCAGATGAGACTCAAGGCGGCATCCCTGTGGTGAGTGTACCCCCATGATACTGACATAGCTGGGCTCTCTACAGCTCTGCCTTGTTTCCTGTGTGGCTTTTGGGTTTCTAGGTCACGTTTCTTGGTAACGTCATCAAAGGGGAAAAAATAACCAATTTGTCTTTCTAAAAATAAAAGCACTCCCCCTCGAGCCACGTTCGAGTCCCCTGTGCTGGTCACGGTGTCAGACGCTGAGCTGCCTCTTCTGCTCTCCAATAGCATCAGCAGGCTGGCTTCCTGCTGGGAGCAGTTGGGAAAACAGCCACTCAGACTGACAGGCCACCCAGAGTGATGAGGGTCTGAGACAGCCAGGCTGGCCCAGGGGTTTCTGAAAATGCAGTGCTAATCTCTGTCCCTGTTTGGGGCCTGACCCAGAGCCCGCTGCAGTTGAGGGGAGTCTCTCCATTGGCTTCAGTGGGCTCCAGAGCTGGCCCCCTGAGTGACTGTAATGAATTTCGTGGTGTTCCCCCCAATGAAGAGCCTTACACCCAGCAGATGGGGATTAGCTTGCTCACAAAGGCAAGTGGTGCGCATGTGAAATTGTGCTAAAGGAACCCAGCAGAGTTCAGGGCAGGGGGCCACCAGAGGTGGGAATGCTCCATTGCCCCTGCTCAAGGGCCCTAAGGGCAGGGTAGGAGAGATAGAACGGGCCTTCTCTGGGCTCAGCGAGAAAGGGTGTGGGGTCCATTTGGACTGTATGGGTCACAGCTGCTTGGAAGCTGCCCCCTTGGAAACAGCACCTGGCAAAGGAACCCAGGCTGGCATGAAGCAGCTGGTTGGTGAGGGAAAGGCTGCTGCGTGGGTGATGGTGGTGAAAGGGTTGCTGAAAAGCCAAGCAATAGGCCAAGCCTTCCTTGTGAGCTGGGCCGGGCCCAGCCTGGCCTTCGCTGTGCTGGACTAGACCGGGTACTGTCTGGGATCTGGGCAGAGCAGTGTTCGCTGCACCATGCGCTGCAGAGGCCACTGCCAGAGGCGCTCAGCTTTAACCCAGCCCCACTGGCCATGCTTTCTGGAAGCTTCTAGAGTAAATCTAGCCAGAAAAGTCCAAGTGGAAAGACCCTCTCTGCATCTGTAATCCCCCAGAGACTGGAGGTGGCAGGTACTCCCGGCACTGTCCCTTCCTGGAGCATTTAGTCTTTGAAAGCAATTCCTTATGTCCCATTCGACATGGGGCTGGAGCCAGCATAGGGGTGCATTGTACCATGTGTTTAGCTATTAGGGTCTTCAGCATCAAGAGCAGAAAATACAATGATGTGAGTGCCTCTCCCTCCACTGGTCACCACCTGTCCCAAACCAAACCATTAACAAACAGCAGGACTAGCAGCTCTGGGAAGGCACCAACATTTCTTGTTCATGGCCAGGGTAAAGGTTCGTTCTTACCTTGTAGAAGCCAGGCCCCCTTTGTAACATTTAGGGATCTGTAACCTGTGGCAAGGCGTTAACTTGGATCAGTTTGCTTTATAAATGTTAGCAAAGATTTCCCTTGAGTCTCTTGTTCCATGAGACCCAGGGACAGACCCTCCCCGCTGGCATCAATTTGACACAGCTCCCTTGAGTTCAGAGGAACGTCATTGATTTACATCAACTGAGGCTCTTACCCATGGTAGTTAAGTGCAGAAAATAGCTATTCTAGAGCTCCTCTGCCCTCCTGTAACCAGAGGGAAATGCTAACTCCCTCTAAACAAATTGGATTTGCTCCCTTCTAATGCTCTGGAAGGGTGTCATGTTTGCACTGGACACGGAGACAATCATCTTTCTCAAGTGCAAAAGTAGCTTCTAGGCAGCCCAGGTGCCTACAGAGACGGGAGGAATTTGGGAAACCTCCAAAAGATTTAAAAACCAAACACAACCTGATTTTTAGGACATTCCTTGACCTGTATTGCTGCAAAGCAGGAGGCTTTATCACACAAACCACAGCTCAGCATTGCTCGGCTGCTAGGTTAGTTGCCCTATTTCTGTCCAAGGGCAACGAGTATTGTGCAAAGCTTAGAAGGTGGAGGTGGGTAGGGATGGAATGACACTGCTGTGCTACTCCACACTGAGTGTAGGAAGATGTGCAGGCTGCTTTTGCTAACAGTTAGCAATCTACTTGCACATGCAAGGTGTGTGTGCGTGTGTGTGTGTGTGAGTGATAACACATCTGTGCAGATTGGGTCATTGGTTGTGCAGGTGACCAGAGGTGGCCATTTGTGTTTGCAGTGACCTGAGTTAAAGGAAATGCCTGTGCCAATCAGGCCTGCAATTGCTTAGCTATAGGCTTTGAAAATCTGCCCTTAATGTTATAAATGAATTATATGCAAATAGAAATGCTTCGATTGCATGCCCTCCACTGGAGCAGACCAATAAGCATCATGTCTGAGCCACTATTGCAGTATGGCCAGGGGACAAGGGGAGGGGCATTGGGAAGGTCAAAGCTCTAAAAATTTTCTTGTAGCCACAGCCAATTTATGTTTCTGTGGCCTCTGCTGAAAAAATTACATTACATTAACCTTCAATATTGACTTCTAGGGCTGATTTAATCACCCTGCAGCCACCCGAGATGAGGAAAAGCGGGTTAGAACTAAAGGGGAAAGCGACAAGACTAGACCTTGGGACGCATTAGAATTAATAAGTGGTGGTGGTGGTTGGTTTTAAACTGAGATGTTCTGATTTTAATTTATTACCATCCATAGTGCATGGTCCTGGGCTCCCTGCCAAGGCTCCTTCTAAATCCTGGGACCAATTGCTAGCTGAGCTCTCACCATCTACTTGTGAATGAACCATTGCTGCAGGGGCTCTTTGGCTGTGGAATCTGCTTCCCCCTTTATGGTCCCTGATCACCATAGTATCTGTGCACCTTGATGCTGGGGAGAGGGTGTTTCCCTGGAAACCAAGCAGAGCCCTGTAGAGAGGGGACTCTTCATGTAGAGGCCAAGGATGCTGGGTTTTAATAGGCAGCTTTCTTGCTGCAGAAACAAAGGCTGTAAATATTGAGCTGTATCTTTGGGTCTGACTGAGCTGGGCTCAGTGTGGGACATGAGGAGCTGGGAAAGGTGATTTTGAGCCACCTCTCTGCTCCCCTGATCCCAGGATGGGCTGGGGACTGGTCCAGCAGGGACCACTCTGCCAGCTAGAGACTGCTGGAGTGTCACATCCCGTCCAGCTCCTTACAGTGGTAGAGAGGAGGGAGCTCGGAGTAGGTGCCAGAATTCCCCTCTCAGCTACCAGAGAGGGGGACTGAGGACTTGGCCTGTTGAGTTTGAGTTCAGCAGTACAGGGAGCTGCCCTGAGCTCAAGCCTAGAATCACTTTAGGTGCTAGGATGTTGCAGATTACTGACCAGACAGGAAATACAGCAAAGGCTGCAGACCGAGGGATCAAATGGACACACAAAGGGGTTTCCTATTAGGGTTGCTGTTAGAAGAGCTCCTGGCTGAGTGTTAATCACATAGATATTTTTCTTATCCCAGGCTTTCTAGTTTGAAACTGAGTATTAGTTGGAATAGTGAAATATATTTAAAAGACTGGTTTTTGGAGGACAATGTGGATGCTCCATCATTTAAAGGTCTAAGAACATAATATGGTCACAAATCCAATGAAGTCCAGGTTATCGTATCTGTGCAGATGAATAACCTAGGTGTGTAGTTTCTGCAGTGAGATGTCCCGACTGGCCATCTATGCACGCAGCTAGGGTAGTGCACATGGGCACACAGCTGCTAATTCAAAGGAATCAAATGTGCATGTGCACACTTGTGCCTGTGCATGTGTGAAAATCTGGGCCTAAAACCCCTGTCAACAACACCCGATTTTCATTCAGCTGTGGGGATGGCAGCTCTCAGCAACACGCCAACATAGGAGCAGCTGCTCAGAGAGAAGAGTTAGAAGAGAAACAGCTGTTTAGTCCTTTCAACTCCACTGCAGGAAGGACAACATGGGGTGCATTGTAAACTGGTTCCAAGAGGGATTGAGGGATGAAAGGTAGCTAGACACTGATATTATTCATCGGAGTCTTCCAGTATCAAGAAATCAACATAGCTGTGATCCAAGCCTCACTCCTTCTCTCAGTGAGAAGTGATCACTGAGGAATTACCCTTCTGCTCTGGGAGTCTACCAACTCCTGCTACACAGTAAAGGAAGGGGTTTCCCTTCACTCCTTAAATATTCCAGTAGCAAAATGTATTTAAATGTGAAAACTGTGTTAATTGAAATAATTATGCAAATAATTAAAGCATGTAAAGTAATTTTATATCTATGCATGGAATGCAAACTGTATATTTTATTAAAGATCTAAGTGACCCACTCTGCAACCTGGTTCTCTTTCTGGGGTAGCTCAGAGCTTTAATGTTATGCAAAATTAAATTGGCTTGTTTGGGCTGGGACCGTTAGGTTGGCTGAAACTTCAATAGCCGGGGGCAAACTTCCTATTTCCACAACTACTTCCAGTGGACACAGCAAACCAGCATATTCATGGCAATGCCTTGTTGTTTACCACTTAGTAGCCGGGTCTGAATCCTGATTTGCAGAGAGAGGGCCGTTGGAGAGGGCTTGTGATAAGCTCCTTTAAAAGCCACCTTAGGCATTTGTGAGTATTTATAAGGGAACATCAGGGGGCTGGAACAGAGTGAGGTGTCTGTTGCTGGCATCTAAATAGCCTGGAGGATCTGGGCCCTAGTCCTGATTGGATTAATTTCCCCCTGCCCTTTTGTCCTAGTCTTCCTGCCATACCTCCTCGCTACACAGACTCACCACACACCCCAAGCTGTTTGGAATGAGACGTGCTTTCTCAGCCCAAGCATGGATATACCTGTACAGTGGAGTTAACACCCTGAGAGCTCTCCTAGGGCAGCTGAAGTAACTGTGCCTCTCCCATTGCCTTTCCCCTGGAAGGCTGGCTAAGGGACCTTAAGCATTGCTGAGACACTTGGATTTTACCTCTTGGTAAATTTAGGATCATGCTCCCCACCATTAATTTACACTTACTACACAGCCAGTTTAATGAACTATCTTCGGGATGTGAAATCATGGATTAGCAGTTCCAAAGCCTTGTGAATAGGAGTGAACGTGTGCCAGGCAACTAACTGGGTGTGAGAAATGCATAGAAAGGATCCTTAACATTAATTTTTAATGTTGCATTTCCTAGGCATAAAGCAAGCCCCATTTGAACTCTGCCTCCCTCAACCCATGAAAAGGCTGTTCTGACTTCACAGGCCTATCAGAAGCTGTTGGAAACAAAAGAAGCAATTTGCAGGGTTGTGGTTTAAGAGGCTGTGTGCTACTGAGGAAGAGACAAAGGATCCATCACACAATGGAGCAGAAGGGCAGCTACTTTCTTTTCTATGAAGGTGTAGCTCATGGAAAATCCCAGTGTGACAGGTTGGATCACAGAAGCCCCCTGGGAGCTGCCACCTGATGTGCCAAGACTACTACTTCCCCCCGCCTTCCCTGCCAGCTCAGGACTCCAGCACCCTGTCTTGCTGAGCCAGACGCTCCCGTCTGTTCCAGCACAGACCCAGGGTCTGAATTACTTGCCCCAAATCTGCAAGTTTACCTAGAAGCAGCTCACAGAAGTGTGCTTGTTTAACACTCAGATGCCCAACTCTCAATGGGGTCTAAACCCAAATAAATCCCTTTTACCCTGTATAAAACTTATACAGGGTAAACTCATAAATTGTTTGCCCTCTATAACATTGATAAAGAGAGATGCACAGTTGTTTGCTCCCCCAGGTATTAATACATACTGAGTTAATAAGTAAAAAGTGATTTTATTAAATACAAAAAGTAGGATTTAAGTGGTTTCAGGTAGTAACAGATAGAACAAAGTAAGTCACCAAGCAAAATAAAATAAAATGTGCAAATCTATGTCTAATCAAACTGAATACAGATAATCTCACCCTCAGAGATGCTTCAGTAATTTTTTTTTCTTCCTTCCTCAGACTGGACGCCTTCCAGGCCTGGGTACAATTCTTTCCCCGGTACAGCTCTTGTTCCAGCTCAGGTGGGAGCTAGGGGATTCTTCATGATGGCTCCTCTCTCCTCCTCTTGTTCTGTCCCACCCCTTTTATAGATCTTTTGCATACAGCAGGAGCCCTTTTCCACCCATCCTGACTGGAAAAGCACCAGGTTAAAGATGGATTCCAATTCAGGTGACATGATTACATGTCACTGCAAGACTTCATTACCCCCTTGCCAGCACACACATATACAAGAAGACTCACAGGTAAAACACAGCCATCTCCAGACAATTGTCCTGGTTAATTGGAGTCATCAAGATTCCAAACCATCATTAATGGCCCCCACTTTGCATAATGACAATAGGCCCTCAGAATTATAGTTCATATTTCTAGTTTTAGATACAAGAGTGGTACATTTATACAAATAGGATGATCACACTCAGTAGATTATAAACTTTGTAATGATACCTTACAAGAGACCTTTCGCATGAAGCATATCCCAGTTACATTATATTCACTTATCCTATTTTTATAAAACCATATAGACTGCACAACATCACACCCAGGTCCCAGACAGGCTGCTGGGATGCATGTTGAGCATTGGCAAGCCAGGCCCTGTAGCCTCCATGCCAGCATCACCATATCCAAGATGAAAGAGGCTACAAGCCAAGCTGTGTAATGCACAGGCTGCATTTGGTCACCCCTGCTTTTAACAAGAGTCAGAAAACCCAACATGGTCCATCTTGCTTATAGGTTGGGAACAATGACCTTGCACTCAGATAGTGCTTTATACCCTCCGAGAACTGCACAAGCATCAAACAGTTAATCCTCACAGGTCATTGGATGGTGTAGCTATCAGCAACCCCACTTTGTAACTGTGATATAACAATCCACTAAGAATACCTTCCTACTCATGCTTTATAGCGCACGCTTGCCCTCTTTTATAGGAACTTTTCCCCAGCATACCTTTTTGCTGCTGGCATTTTATAGTTGGTAGAATCAATCAGCTGTATCTCTGAAGTAGCCATTGCTGCTTTCCAAAAACCAAAACCCACCCTCTTCTCCTAGGAGACTCTCTGCATTGACATTGACTCCTTGGCCTTGAAATGTTCCAGGCAGACAGCTCAAATGACAAACTCAGCAGGGCTGGAGTGATTCCTGATACTCTGACGGGAAGGAATTGCCATGTATAGGCTTCTTCTGTTTAAAGAGTTATCAAGCTGGTCTTTTTGGCTAGAATTGACCAAATGATTAGCAACAAACTGGGATTTAATTTTCACCTACTTAACAGCTAGAAAAAAATTATATCTAAAAACACCTTGTTTCAATTCCAGCCCACTGTGCTCTATGAAATGACAATGCTACCCTCTCTTTACCAGAGTTTCTAATGGAAAACCTGTCTGAACCCTAGTTATAGAGCAAAACTAGTAACACCTGGGGCAAATTCTGCAGCCCACAATTGAGCAAAACCACCATTGTCTTCAAAGGGCACTTTGCTCAATTAAGAACCACCGAATGAGATTGAAGATTAGGATGATTTGAGCCTCTCCAGCTCTTTGTGATGATGCAAGGAGTTGTATTACTAAGTAATTACATCAGGATTGGAAGCCTATTGGGAAATCCGAATGGCTAGCGCATGAGATAAAACTTGTGCTAGAGTTTGTCAGAGCTGGAAAGAAGCCAGAGCATAAAGGTTGGACTGTGTCACTCAAAGAAATAAGTGATTAGAGCCCATTGTGTTACCAACCCTGCTTCACTGTGTGAATCCAAGTGCAAAAGAAGGCTGCAAAAAACGGCTCTAGGATTGAAAGCATAATTTGTAAGAACAGTAGCAGACTCACTCGCTTTCATGGGACCCCTTAAGTGAACATTGACATGATGGTGCAGTCTTCATAATCTTGCTAATCAAATTCCCTAATCACTTTTCATAAGAATGATTGTATTTTCATGTGGTACTGTAGGTAAACCAATTAAACACTTTATCAAGTTGTTGCTACAAAAGCTGCTCTCCAGGCTGAGAAAAAATGATTGATGCTATTTATTAGTTTGCCTTGAGATGATGATGATGAAGAAAAGGTAATCTGATTAAGTGTTTTCTTCAAGCTAAAGATTATAAAACTAAGAATAAAAGGAGAGTTAATTTAATTATCTACTTTTGTCACTATATTACCTACCACAAATGTTCAAAAACTATGAGTCGGGCCCCCCAAAAACTCATGAGAGTAAAAACATGCAAATCCCAAACATTTGGGGTTATTTTTTTTTTTTTTTGAGCCTTTAAATTATTACAGTTGGGTCACAGCACCAGACTTTTCTCTACAGCATTGAGGGTAGAAACTCTTTAATATGAAAGCTGAGATTCTCTTAGTCATGTCTCTCTAAGTCCTAGGGTTTTAAGTAAGACATCAGGTCTCTCCAGCCTCATGATAAAATTATGAATTAGCCTCACTAATATAGAAAATTCTGCTAAAGGAAAATATTTTTGCAGTTTATTTGCTTTATGCATTTGATAGCATTTTGTGTGTAGTCTGTTGGATTTCTCTTGTTTTTGTGAGCTTTTCACACAGCAAGAGGGGAGTGCAAACATAAAATAAATAGGAAAATTTTATTGTAAAATCACAACAGATGGTCGGGAGGACCCGGTGCTCTTTACAGCTTGTTTTTGCAATGTGCATATAATGGAAATATCCTAGCGATTCTGGTAGAGCTCATGCAGATAAACAAGTAGCTCTTTGCAGATGAGTGTGTTCTGTAGCTGACTTGATTCATTGTGCATGCAGGGGAAGAGTCCATTTTATACCATTGTCCCTAGCTCAGGACTCTTTAATTTTGTAAAAATTGTATCTCAGTTTCTGAACTAGCTCTTCAGTGGTGGTGTGCTGGAGACGGCTGAAATCCATGCCTGTAACACTGGGGTCTTTTTTCGTTTCCATTGCTGTGCAATACATAAGATTGCATGAGAATATAGAAATTTCTTTGAGAAACAGCAATCTTCAGAAAGAATCTCCAAAAGAACATCTTTGGATGCAGTGGAAAAATGTTCAGTTCTCCCACAGTCCATTTGCTGTTTGTATATCTTCCCCCAGTATTTTTGTAGTCTTACACAATTCCATGGTATAGATATTAAATCAGTATGTTGTCTGTATTTTATCTCCAATAGTGGCTTTTTGGACTCCAAAAAGCCATCAGTCAAGAAACAATGTTATACTTTAAATTTTGCATTTATTGCGATATAGTTTTAATACAAATATTCACTCAGTCTTCTAGTTTTAAGGGAATCCTCCCACATGCATGTTTGCATGTCCAGTTTTATATCCATGACATGAGTAATTGCATTATAAGCATTAGTAACAAATTTAATTAAAACCACTCTTAATTTTTTGACTAGATTTAAAGTTCTCTCTTTGAGATTGTTGGATCAACCATAGGATTAAGCTACTAAGGAACTAGCTACTAGGAAGAATTTTGAGCTATTAGGTATAAATTTTCAATACAGAGAAAAAGCACAATGACAATAATACAAATAAGGGAGCAGACAGAGCGGGACACTGCATTCCAACAAACATGCATGCAATCAAATCATGAGTCCATCAAGATGTTAGACAGTTCCAAATCATAGAACTGGAAGGGACCTCGAAGTCATCTAGTCCAGTCCCCTGTACTCATGGCAGGACTAATTACACTGCTCTACAGCCAAAATGCTTCTGAAATAAATGTAGTCAAACTTTACTAATTCTGGGTCACTGAGAACGAAAATGATGCTTAAAATTGTTGATTGGCTCTAGTTTTCAAGATATGCTATTGGGTCAGTATATACGACCCTTGACTTGGGAATGGCGGAGGATAAGTGAGTTATAAAGGGAAGGGATCTCAATTTAAACCAGAAATGACTGAAATACATCTTTGACAGGATCTATGGCTGGGTTTGGACAGTACTTGCTTTTTAGGCAAAACAATGAATGATGCAATCTGAAGCTGGTATTGCGTCATACATGATATGAATTGCATCATGTTATTCCTAGAAGACATGGATGATGCAATCATAACGAAGCTTACATCACTCTGCTGAACAAATTGCCCTATATCAGCTCTAGAAATCATACAGTGTCGTGCTCTCTTATTTGTCAGTGTTTGATTTTGCAAAGGGACACATTTCTGTTTAGCCAAAGTGAGCAGAAATGCCTCGTACTTGTGTGAACAATGCAGATAACTTCTGCTATGTTTGTGGTGAAGTGACTTTTGTATCACAAAAGCGCAGTATAATCACTATGGTTAAGAAAGCCTATCACCTTTATTTTGGCTACAAAACTGGAGATCAGGACAAGAGGTGGGCCCCACACATATGCTGCAACACTTGTGCAACAAATCTTCACAGTGGTTGAACAGGAAAAGGAAATCTATGCCATTTGCAGTGCCAATGATTTGGAGAGAGAGCCAACAGATCATACCAGCAATTGTTACTTCTGCATGGTGCCTCCAGTTGGGAAAGGTGTGTCAAAGAAGAAAAAGTGGACTGTGCATTATCCAAACATTCCATCAGCTATACGCCCAGTACCCCACGGAGAAGGACTGCCGGTTCCTGATGCACCAGAATCATTCTCACTTGAGTCAGACGAGGAAGAGGAAGAGGATGAAACTTCTGGTCCTGAAACATCAATGTCACAGGACCCACATTTTCTCCCATCCTCCACCTCTGAACCACACCTCATAACACAAGGTGAACTGAGTGACCTTGTCAGGGATTTAGAACTACCCAAGAGTAAGGCAGAGCTGTTGGGCTCCAGACTACAGCAGTGGAATCTCCTGGCAGGTGAAATATTATTATCATGTAAAGCAACCATAAACACATGAAAAGACCTAGGTTTACAATTTATGATTAAAACTCTATCTACACAATATACATAGACATAAAATGTAAAAACTTAAATATCTTAGAAACAGTAGCCAATCAATTGTTTTAATTGTCATATTTGAATTCAGCACATCAAAATACATAATAAATAGCACATTTTATTTCTGAAGCAGACGACTTCTCAAAAATTGTAGACCAGTGTTATCTAGACCGTTCCTGACAGGTGTTTGTCTAACCGGCTCTTAAAAATCTTCAATTATGGAGATTCCACATCCTCCCTAGGCAATTTATTCCAGTGTTTAACCACCCTGACAGTTAGGAAGTTTTTCCTATGTCCAACCTAAACCTCCCTTGCTGCAATTTAAGACCATTGCTTCCTGTCCTATCCTCAGGTTAAGAAAAATTGTTTTCCTTCCTCCTCCTTGTAACAAACTTTTACTTATTAATAAAGGGAAAAGTTGGTAAGTCTTTGGCTTATTTGTAGCAGGATCATTCCTATATTCCGTGAATGGTAGCTAAGTGGCTGCGGTGGTGGAACATAAGTAATTCTTATAGTTCAACTTTTTCAGTGATCAGGACATCCCCTACTTTAACACGCCACTTATTAAAAGGAGGGAGGCTCAGGGTTATGCCATTCAGCTGCATTGACCAATCAAGTAGCCGGCAAAGGATGCTGCAATAAAGGATGGTGATGGGGCTTCTGGTGTCCATGCAGCCGTAGCATATTTATTTTATGGGGAGAGTGGTGAAGTGGAATGGGCTGGGAGTGCAGGGGGAGCCAAATTCCATTCATATTTGAAACAAAAACTGGCTGTCTGCTTGGACTTGAACCACTTAACAGGGATTAAATCAATTTGTGCTTCGAAGTAGCTGACTGGCATTTTGGGAGGTTGAGGATATTTCTGCTGATCGTGCTTTTTGTGTTTGTTCACCAGAGCAAAGGTGGGTTTTGTTCTCCTTCTGGCACAAAAATAGCTGGATCCAAGAGGAGGATGGAAGCGTTGTCAAACATTGTTTCTATAGCCTGATTCTAGCCTTCGGGCTGGTAAACAAGAGCAAAAGGGATGAAGTGAGATTGGAGGGATGACTGGGAATAGGACCATCCTGTGGCCCTTTCCTCCTGTGACACCCAATGAAATGCTGAACTACCCAGGTCAGTATTTGAACCAGGAGACCTGGGCTCTCATCCCTTCACAGAACTCATGTGCAAGACTTCCCAGCTCACTATTCGAATGTGGCCTCAGGAACTTATCGAAAGGTTAAAGAAAATGACGGTTTTCCTGTTAGGGCAGCATTAACAGTCCTGGGAGTTTACATTTAATTTATACCTCCTTCAAATCTCACTAAACTGCTAGGTTGTGCTATTTGTTTTATATGCACAGGAGGGGGAGAGAGGGCCCCCCCTGCAGGTGTTATAACTACCCACCTTGCTAGATATTTCCCATTTACATGGGACAAAGCTCAGGGGCAGATGGTCGAAGTACCAGCCCCTGGCTCATGCAGCTTCTTGTGCACTCTTGAACCTTTGCTAGCTATATACTTTGCCATCCATAGCTATTTTTGCAATGCGCATGATGCTCCTAGATTAACCCTATGCACATGAACTAGTCAATATTTGAGACACACAACAGTTCAAAGGTGATGTCAGTGCTACAGCAGAAGTTACACAACTCCTATCTTCATTCTGCCCTTCCAAAATGTGCCAGTAACCTGTGTTCTGAATAGGCCAATGCTATACCCCATTTCCAGGCATTAGTCATTTTGCTGTAATACCTACAGTGTCCCCCACTCTTCTTTAATTCAGGAATTGTGTTTAAATGCTCTGACCTAATTTAATTTCTTCCAGCATGGCTAACCGAAGAGGACTCCTCTGCATCCGGCATCAATTCAATTTCTTCTGCTTCACTTTGTCATCCTTCCAGTATAGATTTTCCAGCAGCAGTTCAAGGAAATAGTGTAGAATACAGAGTG
Source organism: Trachemys scripta elegans (assembly GCF_013100865.1). Lineage (NCBI taxonomy): Eukaryota > Metazoa > Chordata > Testudines > Emydidae > Trachemys > Trachemys scripta. The sequence goes on along the minus strand of NC_048309.1, from coordinate 19,908,530 downwards.
CACTGGCAGAGAAGGATGGCACTGTTTCTTTAATTTACTGTTAACTCAAATTTCAAGCTCTCAGGAATTATGAGTTAGCTCCCCGTGTTTTTAAATGACCCAATATTCAGATACAACCCTTCCCCTTCCCCCAACAATTATTTCATTCAGCTCTACAGAGATAGAGGACCCACTCGGTTAGTGTGTAGTTTATAAACTCTGTATATCTAATATGTCCATCTTCCAGCCCATTTCCTTACAGAAACTGTAAAACAAAACTAAGGAGGGCAGACCCAGGTCTTCCGCAGGGGACAAAGTATAAAGCTGGATAAAGAAACTCTTCCCTCGCTCACCAATGGCCCAGAACCACAAAAGAACAAGCACGGGGATGCTGAGCATGGCCATACCCAGGCTTTGTGGATTCCATCGAGTTAAGATGCCCAAAAGCTGCATTTGTGCCTAGGTGCCCTATTCTCCCCCTGCCCCCTCTTCATTGGCGAGCGGTGTCTGAGAAACCCAACATAATTTAGGCAGCTGCCTGCTAAGTAACCAGGGGGAGGTGCTGATGAAGTGTATCCTGAACCCTGCCCCTCTCAAGGAGTTAAGCATCTAAATCTGGGCTGGAGGGAGGCACCTAGTTTTGCTTGCAAACCATAGCCATGAACCCTTCTCCTGGAGTCAAGCAGATTAGACATCTAAGGCATTTGAGGCAGTGGTGGTCCCCCTGCTGCTTCCGTTATAACTTTACCTGGCTAAAGCATTCCCCTGCTTCTTCCACAGCCTGGGTGAGTGCTCATCTTCACCTGGTTTGAGGATCATGCTGGAGCTACAGCGTGAGAGAGGTGCCCAGATGACTTGAGGGAAGCAGTAGTTTGCATGCCCAGAGGCAGAAATTTAGGTGCCTATGGGACTTGTACAGCAAAAATGCAGGTGGAGAGTGTTTAGGTGCCAGATGAGCCAGGGTTTTGTAGCACTGAAAATCTGGGCTTCAAGCACTTAAGTCCCCAGCACCTATGTCTACTTTCACAAAGGGAAAGTAGTTTGAAGAGTGAAGTCCTAGGCACAGAAGAGGTACAGCAAGCAGCTGGGACAGTGTAAGGTACCCCTCAGAGTGAATGAGTTCTGTCTCCATACGCACTTGACTTCTGTAGAGACTACTGACAAAAGGTGCTAACTGATTTCTGTAGAAAATGTCCAATAGAAACTGGACTCAACTCCCAATTCCTAGGCCACTGAAGAGTCATCCACTGGTTAATTTATGGACCCACTGCTGAACAGGAATAGATTGCAACCCGTTCTCTAGTGGCAACAGGTTCTACATCTTGTTACCAATTTCTGAAACAACCTGCCCTTAAGAAAACTGCTCTGAAAGATCGGAGGATTTTTCAATGTTTCTGGTGCTTATGACTCAAGCAAGAAAATACTGTACTAATTAAGACTTAAATTCCCCATAAATAGTCAAGGCATTGTGACTTTCATATAGGGCAGTTTATTTGTCATTTTGAACAAATAAGGCAAGATATTTGAGCAAGATCATTCAAACAAGATCTCCTGTATCAAACTTTAAGGAAATGCAATAAGTCACTATTTCATACATATACAAACTAATGACAATACTAATATATACAAACAGTCAGCTCTTACAAAATAGCATTTCAAGTCAGCACTTTATGCCAGTGTCACTAATTTGTTACAAAAAGTTAAAGCTACAAACTTCACATTATTAAGTCTCACGTAACTGATATCATCAGCATCTTTGCAGGTTGGAAAGTGAAGATGACAGTTTGTCCAGAACACTTTTCAGTAATGCATATGGACCCATAAAGCAGGTGAATATAATTTTACAATTAAATGAACATTTTGCTTAAAAACGTTGCCTGAATTGCCTTCCCTCAGGATATAAGCCTCAGTTGTCACAAGCTGGAGGAATTTAAGGAGTGAGCATAGGAGAGGCTCTCCTGCAGGGGATCTGAAAAGGGAAATGTTTTCTCTAGTTAAGATTACAAATTCTTGAAGGTGAAAAAATTCCCATTTTTGTTCAAACTCAGAGTAGCAAATCTAGTAGTAGGCCTCAACTCTTATGGGCATTAAAGGCAGATTTAAGAGAAAATTAAACCATTGGACCACTTCTTACTTTCACTGAAATGGTTGGCTATGAAAAAAAATCACAGCAAAAGAACCCAAAAATATTTGAAAGTTATTTCACTAACACTATATTAGGCTGTAAGCACCAATTATAGCAATCAAGTTATGCACTCAGTAAAGTGAAAATTGAAGTCAAGAACCCAACTTAGGTGTTTTAAATAAAACATGGGCTTCTCAATGTCTTCCTGTTGCTGAAAGAAGTTTTGTCTATCAGTGGTAAATATGGTACAAAGACAAACCATTCCTAACAGAATGGTCTTCTTGACATGTAAGCAATGCACTTAGCTTGCTACCAAGTCACTCATATTGTACATGTGCATCATGCTAGAGGCAAAATCCGTATGTACTAGAAGTAACTAAGCCATGATCCAGTATTTAAAATTAAAAAATTGCATCTTGTTACTGGAAGCTTCATTTAAGCAAGGGAATGTAATGAACACTAGCCCTAAAAAAAACATTTGAACATCTTTAATAAATATTTTTAAGTGAGAAAACACACACATTGGATGAATTTTTAATAAGTACTGCAGATGGTGTGTTTGTGTCCAGCATTATTAGTGTGCTGTATTGTCAACACAGGCGCTTACTAGCCTGCATGGTTCATTTAAATTGCCAGATTCTTATTGCTAAGAGATTGTCATCTACTAACAAAAACAGAGGTTTAAATTATTTAGCTTGTGCTGTGGAAGTGATTTTTAACTCAATTTACTTGGTTTCTTTCAAGATCTTCATGCTAGAAACTTTTGCAAGATTAGAGGCTATCAAAAATCATGACTTCCCCACAGCTGGTTAATGTGGGTACGCATGGAATATTGTTCCCATGTTGTACCAGAACACATTGCCGACTGCCTCTCTTTCTTTCCAGAGTCTGCCTGACTAGGCTGCTGAGCTCTTACAGTCAGTTATATTAGCTCTATTTGCAGCTGAGGAATAAACTGAAGATGTTAAAAGCCAGATCCTCAGGGGTGTAAATTGGCATGACTCCTTCTATGCCAACAGAGCTCATTGATTTACAGCAGCTGAGGGTACAATCCCAAGAAACAACGGGTCTAAAACTATAATGCTTCTACCAGCTATGACAGGAACCTCTCTTGTTACTAGACGCATTTGATTTCAGGAGACATTGGTATTTAATTGTGTGTGTCGTACCAAGGTCTGTTTCAGAAGGATGACATGAAAACTAGTCCCTCTATCAGAGAAAGAAAATAATTGACATAGTTGCTCTTTACAAACATTTCATCTTATGTGGAATAACTAGATACAACTACAAGGGGATCCTAAAATCGAATCCAACATTAGCTTTGCTCTACTGCTGCCAATGCACAGCACACTCACTGTTAGGTCTCTGCATTTATAACTGGAGATACCTGGATTACTTTTTCTGTTTTGCTCTTTATCATGTCAGTGTAAGTTTATTAAATCATTTCAAGGTAACTTGACGCACACTGACGGTAAATGCACAGTCTGGTGATTTTCCACAACCCGTTAATACCATGAAAAAGGCAGACTTTACATAGTTATCCCAGACAGAACACACACTGTTTATCAGTGCGTTCAGAAAAACTGGAAGAGGTTGATCTTAGCCATATTAAATGCAGAACAGGTTAAGTTGGAACTTCAGTCGCCCAACTCATCTGGCATCAATATATTGTTGTTTAATCTTTTGCGTAACCTCTCTTTATTTTCAGCTTAGCTTTTCTGCTGTACTTGACCTCTAAGTAAAACATTATGCAATTAATTTTTCATCTAAAGATGGAAGCTTGAAATTTTAAATCCCTGTAAATCACCATAATTAGTGAAATATTTTTAAATCCTCTCCTTCGTGGAGCAAAAACTATCTAATTTCCCAAGAGAGGGTTCACACACAACTTTTTAGCACTCCAATGCTAGTAGGAACTAAATGAAGGATATTTCCCAGGATGCAGATGAAGGAGCATCTGCTTTGTTTTACATTGGAACTCTGCTTGGTTTTTGGTTTAAGTCAGTGAGGCTTTTAAACTGCAGAATAGCATTTGATGGAAGCACAGCAACATGCTTAATCTACCAGTATTAATTTATACAGTACACACAAGACAACGCTACGGGCTCAAAAAACACTTGCTTAAAGCGCACAGGGTAAGGCATGGGGCTTATTACAGGCTTTTAAAAAGTAAGATTTGTTCCTTTCCAAAGGTGGGAATAGTTTCTGCATCTTCTTGTCTACTCTTTTCAGTGACCTCTCCAATTTGCTAACACTTTCCACGGTACCTTAACAGTAGTAAGACAGTTAAAATGTTTGAAACTGAGCCTGTACAAAAAAAAGAGATGCAGCCGTTAAACACCACAGTACATATTAAATTCAAAAGGAAGAAAATGGACTACTGAAAGTTACATTAAGAAAATGAACCAACATTAGTCTTATTTGTATCTGTTCCCCTGCTTTAAAACAAGTTTAATCTAAAAACAGTAACAACTGAAATAATACACTTTCTATTTTAAATATATCCAACATTAAAACATACCATTATCCATCCATCAGGATGTCCCACTTAATGGCATTCCTGAGTTCAGAAAGGTGCTATGGAAAAATAAGTGAGCAGAAGTTTTGCTCCCTACTTTGCTAACACATTTCAATAGAAATCAATCTGCGTAGTAGTCATAAAAGCAAGGTTCTGATTGTTTCAGAGGGTGGACATTTATTCTACCAGTGGCGCTCTCAAAAGTTCTGTTGCCGACGTTTCTTGGCTTCGATGGCATCAAGGATTGGCTGCCGTTTAGACTGATACTTCTGGCGGATCTCTTCAATTTCCTGTTCCATCATGGGATCGAGTGCTGAGAGTCTCCTCTGAAGTTCCTCTACGCCCCAGCTCTTTAACTAGCAGAAAGGAAACAGAATGCGTACCAACGTCAGAACCTGTGCAGATACTTGACAGAAAAGATCAACACTTCTGCAGGGAATTCTGCTCTGACAGATTATAAACATTCACACAGCATCCTAACAGTATAATGGTTCTGAACTAACCAAGGAAAAAAGCAGTAAGGGGTTAATTGAGAAACAAAAGGACAAGTGACATGCTTGTAAAATGTATACATGTCAAATATGCCCAAATGTGGATTACTATAGCCCTCTCCATTTACAAACCTGGAAGCAAGCACCTTTTTCTCTTCATAACCAGGATTACTGCCAATCACCCCCCACGCACGTTCCAAAATTAAGCTGCTTCTTGGAGCGAGAGAGTGGGACTCAAGATGCACATCACAACAGGTGGGCCATCTTGACTGGGGAGCATCAATTAAGTTAAAACTGAATTACACAATTCCCAGGAAAGCAAAGAGTCGGCTTCAAGCTATAATAAACCCTTAGAAAGGAACCTTTCATGAGGTGTATGTGGCAAGAATTCCCACCTGATTGTCTAGCTACAAGGAATTAAGAACCAGAGAGAAGTTTAGAAAATGTAAGTTAAAACCAGCTAGGAATAGACCCAAAAAGCCAGAAGTCCCAGAGGTCAAACTTAGTGATACCCTACAATGTCCAACATATATCTTTCATTCCAAATCAGAAATAGTACATTCATCTTCCTTATGAATCAAGTCAGATTCCAAGGCCAGGAGGGACCATTATGATAATCTTGGTAACCAGGCTTTTGGTGTTCGGTCAGTACATCTGACTGGAGACTGCCAGGACCCCTTTTTGACCGGACTTTCCACTCAAAAACCAGGCTCCTGGCAACCCGTCATGGCACCTGGACACAGAAGCCAGAAACCAGACTGTCTGGGTAAAATCTGGATGGGTGGCAACCCGATTTATCACTCCTCCAATTTTTGTAATCTGCAAACTTTCTCAGTGATGATTTTACTAGTGGAATGGAAAGAGTTATCAGATATACATCTCTCTCTCTATCTGAATAATGTGTCTTGTTCCTCTAGTGTAGCGTCTCATGTATTTGATAAGCCCTGAAAGACGTGAAATGAAAAAGTATGTATGGACCATGTGTCCACCGGATTTAGAGGACCAAAGGGATTTTTTTTCTTTGTAAAACGATAGGAATTGTATAGCATAAGAAGGGAAAAGATAAGCACCTAATCAGGGTTTAACTTTGAAATATTAGAAGAAATTTCATAAAATGGGGAAACTTCCCATTAGTTTGGGCTAATATTGAAATACAATCCATGAAGCAAATCAAACATAAAAACCCTCCGTCCAAGAGAAGCACTGAAGAAATTTGTTGTACACTGACGCCATCTACTGGATACTGGCAGAAGCAAGAGAGAAACTGCAATCTGAGTGTCCAGGTGACCAGTGCCCAACAGAAAGTAAGAGAAGTGCCCTCCTCCAAGAACCTGGAAACAGGGTTTATAAACTTGATGCCACCGCAGGGACTGCAAAGTTTGCTGAAACTCCACAGCCAGCCTCTCCCTTCCTCCAGGGTTACAGGATGAAGCAGAGTTAACTGGACCCTCAAGCAAGCTTCAGAAATCAGACCAGCCTTGGACCAGCCTTATGAACAGCACTTCCCTCCTCCAAGATTACACAGGGCTAAGAAGTGGTGAGAGTTTGTTTTAGAAAGTAAAGAACAGAAAGAATAATTCCGTATAAATAATCGAAAGTTGTCTTGTTGAGTCTACATTGTTGAGTGAGACCTCAAGTAACCATATTTTGGATTTTAAATAAGTAATGCTACTTGCGTGTTCTCCTTTGTAAGGCCAAACAAACTAGCCAAAAAGTGACGTAAGAAATAACTTTAAGCAATTACTTTCGATATTTTAAGTTTGTCCCTTTCACACCAAAGTATTCAACTATCAGGGATCGCACTCTTCAAAGGGTCTGAAGACTAGTACATGCTTTTAATCCTTGGAGTACTGGAAACATGATGAATGTATCTGAGGTACTAAAGAATTGTGATTATGGTAACTGAATGTAATAAGAAATCTTGGTGATTTGCATTGTTCCTTGGTATAACTCCTGTGCCCCAACACTGGTCTACCATGTTGCAAATTGTTCATAAGTTACACACAGACTTGATTTATTTATTATTTAAATCTGTTAAATAAATGGTTTTGGTGATCCTTTCAGCCTGTGGATTGTTCAAAAAAATATTTACCAACTCCATCTCCCCAAAACGGCCACACACTTGTGTGCAATTACCTCTATAAATATTTGCACAATGATTGACAACACTCTTGCTGCAGAACTTCTTGTAGGAAGGTATGGAAGAGCAAATAAAATATGCAATAGAATTTGTGGTTTTATGTGAACCAAACTGATTTTTAGAGGTTTAATTAACATTTGAATTAGAGTATTTCTCTTTACTTCTGTTAAATGCAAATGGCACTGCTCCAAATGTTTAATTTTTAATTATGCAGCTACAGTGGTTGTTTTTAGTCATTTACCAACCAATACTACACAATTAACACAATTATTTCCTATCAGAAGTATAAGGGTACTGTTGGCAAATTATTATTGAATGACAATTGCTGTAATTTCAGAGTCCTCAATGTACTAAAATATTAAAAGAAATCCAGGTAGTTATTTAAGTGCTTAGCAAATGAAGTACTCCTTTGCTAGACTTGTCTTAGATTGTAGAGTGAGATTTCCTGGAAGTCACAAGGTTATCTGTTAGTACATCCAGCAGGACTCAGATTTTGGAATTTCATTAGTGTTTTTGTGCAAGATAAGATATTATTTCCCACCAGGAGCTACTTTAAGATTATTAATACATACATTATGACGATCCTAGCACAAGAAAGCTTTTTGGCAAGGATACAGAGTGATTTTGCTTATCTAGTATAAAAATTGTTCACTAGAAAGACAAGGTGTTTTCTCCATAAGATATACTTTAAACACATTAATACAACTTTATTAGACAGCAGTCTAAAGCTGATGTAAGGCACCTCTTAACTTTTCATGCTGATTTAATAATTTGTTTTAGAGAAGATAATTATTCAATATTCTCCCCCTTAGGAGTCTTGGGACTATAACGTAGTCAAGTAAAGTCAGACAAAGAGGAAAACCTTGAAATGGCTGTCATTCCCCAAAGACCAGCCAGCATTAATACTACAAAACGAAAGTTTTAGAAATGATATGACACTTCATGGTTCAGGGCTTACGCCAAACTAACTACTAGAGGTTAGGGGGTTTCCCTGGGGAGAGTATTCTCTATCTGCTTATTGCAGGGTTTCTTGCACCTTCTCTGAAGCAGCTGATGCTGGCCACTGCCTGAGACAGGATGCTAAAATAGGTGGACCACCATTCAGAATGGCACTTTCTATGTTCCCAACAACACAGTACGTGGGAAGTCTCAGTCCTCATCTTCAAGGCTCTTACTGACACTTAAATAACCTTGATCTGGGATGAAGACCACAATTGTCAACTATGCACAAAGCAACTATCTATTGCAAGCGTAATACTTGTTTGTGCTGGAGCCAATCTAGGACCAGAACTCTCACTTTCAGAAACCAAGAACACACCTGACCTGCCTCCAGCCAAGTGCAGGGTGTGCTTTTGACTTGGCTTCCACAAATGAAAGCACATAGCACTTCATAACAAAATAAAATCCATAGACTATTTCTCCTCTTAGTGAGAGGAGAGACATGGAGAAGGTACCCTATACAGCACATATTGCTTTATGCATCTCTGGAAGATGCTCAGACACCATGCTGCTGGGTAGGGTACAAGAACCTGAAAAGAGGTGAAAAATTGGAACAGCAAAGGTGTTGTGGGTCAGTATCGAGAGATGCATTGGTGGAGTGGTGGGAAGGATACAAAAATCACACCTACCCAGAGCTAGGGCTACGAGTCCTTCACTTTCATTTAAAATAAAATGAAATGGAGCTATCAATATAAGCCGCAGATCTTTGCTGAGACCCTATGTGGTTAGTGTAAATCCTTTTCATATGTCGGTAATCACAAGTAATTATAATGGATTTCAAATCCACTACAAGTCCTGTAATCTGAAAGGTCATTTTATTAAGGTTGTCCCCTACCCCCAAAGTGTGTGTCTACCAAAATAAACTCTTCCTTTGCCTAAAAAATGTCATGGCCCCTGTTTGGGTAATTGGGGCTCCAATACAAACCATACAGACCATTATTTTCTACAATATATTACATTTTTACTTTCTACATATCTGTCATGGAGCAGTGTCACAAACTTCAGTATCCCACGAATTCTTACTGGAATTTATTTTTCTTTAGGAAAAAATGCCAGAGGCAAAATGATAGGAAAGAAAGGAAAAATTGTCTCACAATGCAGATATTTGGGGGTAGAGGTCGTCTCGTCCAGTCCCCTGTGCTAAAACAGGACCACGTGTATCTTGCCCATCCATGACAGGTGTGTGTCTAACCTGTTCTTAAAAACCCCCAATAACAGGGATTCTACAGCTTCCTTTGGAAGCCTATTCTAGTACTTCACTATCCTTATAGTTAGAAAAACTTCCTAATTTCTAACCTACAGCTCCCTTGCTGCAGACTAAGCTGATTGCGTCTTGTCCTACCTTCACTGGACATGGAGAACAACTGATCACTATTCTTTTTATAACAACCGTTCAAATATTTGAAGACTTATCAGGTCCCTCTCCTCAGTCTTCTTTTCTCAAGACCAAACAAGTCCAGGATCTTTTTTAACCTTTATTCATAGGCCAGGTTTTCTAAATCTTTTATCATTTTTGTTGCTCTCCTCTGGACTCTCTCCAATTTGTTCACAATCTTTCCTAAAAGTGTGGTGCCTAGAACTGGACACAGTGCTCCAGCTGAGGCCTCACCAGTGCTGAGCAGAGCAGGACAATTACCTCCCATGTCTTACATATGGCACTTATTAATACACAGCAGAATTATATTAGGCTTTTTCGCAACTGCATCACATTGGCTCACAAATTGAACATGAGCCAACACTAACTCCAGATCTATTTCAGCAGTACTACTACCTAATTACTCCATTTTTCCTTATGTGTAGTACTTTACACTTGTCTTTAGTGAATTACATCTTGTTGATTTCAGACCAATATTCCAAGGTCATTTTGAATTTTAATCCTGTCCTCTAATGTGCTTGCAACCCCTCCCCACTTGGTGTCATCTACCCATTTTATAAACCTACTCTCTACTCCATTATCCAAGTCATTAGTACAAATATTGACTAGGACCCCACTAGGTGCATCCTCCAAGTTTAACAGCAAACCATTGATAACTACACTCTGAGTATGGTCATTCAACAAGTTGTGTACACACTTGATAGTAATTTCATCTAGACAACAACATTTCTCTGGTTTGTTTAGGAGAATGTCATGTGGGACTGTGTCAAAAGCCTTACTGAAAATCTAGACACATCACATCTACAGCTTTTCCTCACCCCTTAGCCAGTGACCCTGTCAAAGGAGGAAATGAGGTTGGTCTGGCATGATTTGTCCTTGACAAATCCATGCTGACTATTCCTTATAACCCTATTGTCCTCTAAGTGCTTACAAACTTTTTAATAATGTGTTCCTGTATTGAAGTTAGGCTGACTGGTCTATAAATTCCCCAGGTCTGTTTTCCTCCGCTTTTTAAAGATAGGCAAATATAGTAGCTTTCTCCAGTTCTTTGGGAGCTCACCCATCCTCCATGAGCTCTCAGACAATTAATGATTCTGAGATTGCTTCAACTAGTTCCTTAAGTACCTTCGGATTAATTTCATCAGGTCCTGCTTACTTGAATACAGCTAATTTATCTAAATATTCTTTAACCCGTTCTTTCCCTATTCTGGCTTGTGTTACCGTCCCCCTTGTTGTTAGTATTAATTATGTTGAGTATCTGGTTTCCATTAACCTTTTACTGAAGGCTGAAGTAAAACAGATTTTAAACCCCTTGATTTTCTTGATGTCATCTTCTCCCCCGTTATGTAGTAGACCCACACCTTCCTTTGTGTCTCTCTTACTCCTAACATATTTAGGAAACTACATTGCCTTTTACATCCCTTGCTAGGTGCACCTCATTTGTGCCATGTCCCTACATGCTTGTGCTAGTCTTTTATACTCATCCTTAGCAATTTGTCCATGTTTCCATTTTTTGTAGGAGTCCTTTTTGATTTTTAGGTCATTAAAGAGCTCTTGATCGAGCCATCTTGGCCTCTTACTATTCTTCCTATCTTTCCTTCACATCAGGATAGTTTGCTGTTTTGCCTTTAATATTGTGTCTTTGAAAAACCACCAGCTCTCCTGAACTCCTTTCTTCCTTATATTTTCTTCCTGTGGGAGCTTACCTAGCAGTTCTCTGATCTAGTTTATAACTACTCAGAATTAACAGCTTTATTTTTCCTGCGGATATTTCAAATGACCTTATTATATCACATTGATACACAACAGGAGACAAACCGTCTGATCAGTGATGCAACTGCTCATGAGGAAGTCTCTCCAGCCCAACCAATTGTATATTTATACATTTGTCCTTCAAATTGCAGAATAAAGGTGACTACATTGCCTTTCAATATCTCTGCATCTCTATATTAAATAAGGTGACGGGCACCTTAGAGATAGATAATTATACCCACGCCCTCACTTGCTGAAGAAAACCATCCATGGCATCCCTTTGCAGTCAGATCAGGAAGACTTATGGATAACTCTCTACCTGATGCCAATGATGTAATGTTTACACCATCAATCTGCTTCGCTGAGCTACTGTTTTTTTCATTTCAATCCTTAAAAAATAGGGAAAAGATTAACAGACTCATTTGTTAGTCAAGTGAGGTGTCACTGCAATGTTTAATTTTATTGAATGTAAAAGATCTTAAACAGAAAAAAAAGAGAATAAATAATGGATCTAAGCAGACACGTTAGACACAGCCACCGGTTATATATCCAAGGGCAGAGTGCTCTGTAATTTATACCTCCACAATTCTGTCAGTTCCAGAGACAGTCTATAACAGCTACATTCTTTCTAGCCAGACTATGCCAGATTTAAATTGCACAAAAGATTTACCTTAAAAACACAAATTAAGGGTGGAAAATTACCACCCTTCCCCACTGCTCTAAATAAGTAAAAACAGGGAACACTAGAGTGCAAGTATTCCAATATAAATAAATCAAAATCCAAAGAAAGAAGCAAGCAAGCAGGGGCTGTATTAAATAGCACAGTGAAGTCCTTTTATTATCCAGAGAACAGGTACAGCAGTGATAGTGCAAGCTTTCCCTGGCAATTGACCTTAATCCTGGTCTTCAGGGACCATTTCTAGGAGCAAGGGGAAAGAGTCATGTCTCATTTGTGACAAGAATGCCACTGATGGTGTCAACTGAGTTGTGCTGACATTGCCTACTAGGAGCTGGTCTGAGACCAATTTTATTTTACATGACTTTTGCCAACAGCCCTTTAGCAGCCTGACGTCACTACGGATCTGGACCAGAGCTGAACTAGTGACAGATGTAAAAAGGCTCCATATCTTGTGACTAATTATATATAAATAAATAAAAGTTAGGAATAGGAAAGATGCAACTGCAATTTACCAGCAGCATTCATACATTTCCCCTACAGGCCAGGATTTCTACAAGCCAGTTCTCTGTCTCCAGTGTATGAAATCAGATTCACACCAAACTGCACAAGGAGCCACAGAATGGTCTCTGAGGGCAGCCAAAGCTTCGAATCCCAATTCTTCTCGCAATTCTCGTTATCTGCTAACATTGAACCTCATCCTCCAGTTAGCACAAAGCCCTTTCTTAGCATCTTTGCCATGTCTCATACAGTTTAGGATTTTTTTTTTTTTAAATACTCTCTAAAGCCAGCAGGCTGTAAGGAATTCAGGTATTGGAAGTCAGGTCCAGTGGTTAGAGCTGTAGGCAAATTGAACCAGAGTCAATGGTCAGGAACTGGGGGGCCAGATGAGGTGGCAGGAACCAGAAACAAGGTGGGGGTGTCTCCCAGCAGCAGGTCAGGGATCTACCTTTTTACATATGACTTCCTGGCACTCTCTCCAGGCTTAAATAGTAGGTCTGGACCAATCAGAGGTTACGGGAGGAGTTGCCAGTCACCTCTACTGTGGGCAGCCCTTCCTGCAGTGACTGGTTTCCCAGGATGTATAGTGTGTTGACAGTGTCTCTGCCAAGGTCGCCTGGTGGAAGCGCTGCCCACCTGGAGCCCCACAGACTCAGGTTCAAGTCCCACAAATCCTTACACAAGCTGGTGTTGCATTTTCTCCACAAGAGCACAGCCAGTCCTCCATTGCCAATAAGGGCAGGTGGTTCTTTTAGCATCATAGTTCAAATTCACAACCAGGTACTGATTTTTGGAACACAAGCAGACTACTAAGGTTAAAAAACAATCATTCCACGCTCCCCACACACATATTTTCAGTAACTGACAATTGCTGAATAATCAGTTTTATAGCAGAAAATAAAAAATGCTTAGTCCTTAGTAGCAAAACAAATTCATGTTTTATTAACTATATTAACCTCTAAACTACAGTGTAAAATTCTTAACTGAGCTGTAAAATTCCTTTTAGAAAATAAACTTTCCAGCCTGTCACAAATGAATGGAACATGATAGAGTTTGAAGCAGTTACATCATAACCAACTGTCTTTCATCCTGGCTAAAGGTGATTAATACAGGAGTGCTTTATTTCTAGCAGAAAGGACACAGTTTAATTCCTTTCAAAATTGGTTAGAGAGTTTTCATTTGATTACGTAGCTCTGTGCTGTGTCTCTATTGACTAAACAGTTGAGTTTTCAAAATAAGGTGTTATTCACCTCTGAAGTGCATCCTACATACAGTGCATCTCAGCCAAACACAAAGATGAATTGTACACAAATATGATAGGACAGCATTAAGAATAGGAAGCCATAAATAAACAAAATGCTCTTCAAAAAGATAAATTAATTCCTAAAGTCAAGACACTATGAAACCACAGAAAGATTTGTTAGAAATTGTAAGGATTTTGCAGTTTTATTAAACACCCAGCAGGCTGCCACTCTTGTTAACCTGACCATTATTCTTAGGTATCAGAGAGGCAGATTTACAGCTTCTCCATCTGATCTTCAAGCAGCTTAAACCTAGTTTCAAGCAGCGAACCTGTGCTCAAAACACATCCCAAAGTTGCTGTGGGAGGAAAGCGATAGGTAAGATTTAAGTAACAAATCCTAAAGGGTGGCAGCCATGCAAAACCTCTTGCCAGAAACAGGGCGCTATTAAAATCTCATGCCAGTATCATGAGGTAAAGAAACAGGAAGTTCCCAATAGCATTTACAAAGCCAACCTCAGTAGCCACAGCTAGAACTTAGTTGCTAATAAGATTCATTTTTTTCAGGAAAATACAACAAAACCTAAATGTTGTTAGTAGAAAAAAACACAGGATTTTAGTGGGACTTCAGTGAAAAGGTACTTGTACCTAGTGCACAGAGGGGAGTCCCCTTTCCTTCCCCAGTTACTCTTCCATCTTTCCATACACACTTTTTGTTCTCAACTGGTTTTCTCTCTGACGTGCCCAATTCTCACCTACCACCTTTTGTCCACGTAGTCTGACTGGCTTTTACTGGGCCTGAGCCTCAGTGTCAAATCTCCATTTTTGTTGTTTGTAGAAAATAGGTTTTGCCAAATAATTTCATCAGGAGGATTGGGAGTTTCCAAGATTAAAATACGAAAGGAATAAAGCTGAAGCTTCATGGGGAAAGAAGCTCCTGATGGTAGAGATATGTCTGAGCCAGACAAGTCAAGCTAACAAAACCACATTTTTTAAACTTTTATCAAATGTATTTTCCATTTATGCTCAGTTTCACACACCAAATTTAACAACCTTTGAATGCCTGTCAACCATCTAAAATGCCCCAAGGAAATTCAAAACAGCTTAGATTTTTATGTCAGCAGGGTACTAAACTGATTATTTGCTTGTGGGTATTAGACAGGAGAAATTTAGATATGACTTGGGGGAAAAAAAGTTACTCAAGCTATTCTAACTCATTAAATGCCAAAATGTGATATGCTACTAGAGATACAGTATCTTGAAAATGTTATTACAACAGGTTTTAGGACTGATATGGATTTTCAGATTAAGTATTGTTTCCTATATTTGTTCCATTAAAATCTAACACAATTACACAAAAATGGCATGCTATAAACTAGAATAGGAAGCTAAGATTTGAGACCCATTAGTGATTTTGGCTGCTCCTGTTTTTGGGTGCCTGAGCGGACACACATTAAAGGGTTCCTGATTTTCAGAAAAGTGCTGCGAGTGCATCGGTTGCAAATCAAACCCCTTTAAGGAACTGATCATTGGAATGGACACCCAAAAATTCAGGCACCCAAAATCATTAGTCATTTTTGAAAAAAATCTTGCCTAAGGAGTGTTACACTACAAAGAGGTTACCCAGATGTAGGGTGCAGAAGGGGAAGCAGCAAATAAGAATGGTGTTAAGGATCACCATCTGCAAAGGCAGATGCTGCATTAATTATTGAAGAGAAACAAATTGGGCACAGAACTCTGATACCCTAAGTAGGGAAGAGTGATTGATTGTTTCGAAGACAGTGGACAGACTGAGCAGGGTGAGAACTGAGAAGAGATACTTGTACAAGGCCAAGTGCCATTCACCTTAAGTGACATTAGCGAGACTCAGTGGATGGGCAGAAGTTTGGTTGCAGAACAGCCTGAGAAAGGAGAGGAAGTTGAAGTATTAGGAGCAGACAGGATGCTCAAGGAGCTTGGATGTGAAGAGAGATATGACAGTAGCTGGAGAGGCAGGAGGGGTCATAGGATGCAGGTTATAAATAGCATGCATATACGTTATATAGAAGTCACAACATACCCCAGTTCACACTGTGTCTTCATGGCGAACAGAAAAAGAACCTTAAATGTAGATGGACAGACATATGAACACATTCAAAATAAAACTTGGCATAAGTTTTGTTACCAAACTATTTGCCTCAAATTTCAGGTCTTCAGAAACTGGATATTTTGCAACAATTTGCAATACCATAAAATAAGTGAATCTCAAAGTATCTGAGCCTCTTGTACATAACAATATAGATCAAGCTGCATAGAGTTGCCACATTTCACTCCAGAAGTGGCTACATTTCAGTGGTGGGTGAAGGGATTCCTATAAATAGTGTGTTAAGTGCTTAGAGATCCTTTGGGATGGAAGACATTTCATGTAAGAGACTATGTGCACTTGTGTTTCAATGACCTTGGCTCAGAGAGCTAGGTCATCAATACTATCAGGATGTTTTCCCTTTAATGAAACCTAGGTCAATACCTAGAAATTTACTAATCTGTTTTCGATGCTTATCCACCTAAATTTTTGCACTTTTCATTCTTCATTTGTAAACCATGAATTTTATTTCTGGGCCACAATCGCTGATTTGAAGCTATTTGTACACAGGTTATTTGCAACTCAACAAACTGTAACAAGAATCCAAATGTCAGTGTGTTACGATAGCAGACACTAAGATAGATAGTATGTAAAGTCTCAAAAATTCAAGTATAAGACTTGTGACAGATGTAAAAGCCGAGGCCATTCTTGGTACAAGTCTTTTGCAACCTGAAACAATGGTTAAGCATCATGCCAAATATATGAATTTTTTTTTTTTTTAAATAAGAGTCCTTGAGTACAGCAAATTATTCAACAATGCTACCAGCTTGTTTTCTGAGGTCCCAATCAACCAGCAAAAATTCTGTAATTCTTCTGGCAAAAATAAAGTAAATGCAGAGAGGAATTTCTTATGCTGAACAGTGGTACAGAATTCAGATCTTGAAACTGGCAAGTTTTTGGCTTTGTTAAAAACAACAATTTTTCCTCTCTAGCACTTTCCCTTGAAATGCTGGCTCAACATCACCTGCATATATTAAACACTAACATAAAAATTAAGGACTCATTCTCAACTACATGAAGGCCCATGAAAACAGGCATTAAATATTTTATCACTCTAGAACAAGTTGCCCAATGCAAGTAATTGTTTTAGAAATCACAGAACTAGGACAACTAATAGATTTAATTATAAACATGGTCAAACATCTGCAGTCAATCTTACTCAGCTCGCCTTAAACACCACAGGGCTTGATTGTATGTATATTATTTTAAACATGCTAAATTAAGTCATGAAAAGATATTACAGTTAATAAGCACAAACCATAGTACTCTGCTAAATACTAATTATCTTGATTTTTTTTTTTAAGCCTTAGAATGTCAGTGAAGTTTCTCAATAATGTGAAGGCAATGGGTGAATGCAAACACTGTGGGATTTCTTGTAAGATTAAAATACAGATATTAATTTTTCAAAGGATTTGAAAAATAAAAATCTCAACAGCACAAGCTTCTGCTTTTAATGTAACTTAATTATTTAGGTAGTGTTCTGGCTACACACACTGTAGGCTGTAGCATGTGGTGTGATTCATAACATCACTTGTGCCAGAATTTCCACGAGGGAGAGAGGGCTGACGCTGAACAGTAGGCATAGACATCTCTACACACAGTTTTTGTATTGCTTTAACTATAGTGGTTTAGAAACTGATTTCCCATCATGGAAATAAGCACTTTTACACCAGCATAACTGTGTCCACACTAGGAGTCATACCAGTTTAACTATATTGGTATAACAATGACACCCCTAACTGAAGTTAGATGAGTCTACCCCCCAAAAAACCTCACCCCAAAACCTGGGTGTAGACCAAACCTTACTGGCTATGAAGGAAAGAAAAGACATAGCTCAGCATACTTGGAATCCTACTCCCAGCTGAATCAAGTGATGGTATTTAAGACAGACTGGTTATGTTACAACAGACCCAGGACACGTGGGACTTGTACATTTATGTCAGTTCTACTCTCCTGTTCATGAATATGGGCTTTTTGCCACTGCAGCTGAATCATCTCACTGTATCAGGGCTACACAACAAAGCATCTATCTTCCAGGGCCCAAATCCATCATGAAACTTGGGGACTAGGGAATCATCTAAAATTTTCTACCTCTCCACTGTAAGCCAGTGGGCTTCCTCACTGGCTCAGGTACCAAAGAACACTCTCCAGCCACAGGATTCCAACCCCTTTTCTTCAGGGATTCAGTACTATTTCTTCAAATTAAAGCTATTTAACACACATTCAACACAATCATGTCCTTTCACCTCCCAGGGTCTTCTGCAGGGGTCTACTCCCTACAGGTAGCCAGTCCACAGGCCATCTGCCTGGGAGTCTAGGCAACCATCTCTTCTCCCTTTTTCCTAACCTGCTCCCCCGTAGATTACATTTTGCAAGCCATCTGCCTGATAATCCTATGTAATTTGGGCTCTTTCCCCTGCTGCATGGTCTCCTGAAGAAGTCTACCAACTCCTGGCATGTCTCCAGCTCAACTGAGCTACTTCAAGTTACCAAGCTTCAAGCTATCACCTGATCCTTTCCCTCACAACCTCAGTGGAAATGCAGTTGCTTAAAGTGAGCTGCGTTCCAGCCCACCTGCGACATGTCTACACTGCAAAGAAAACCCATGGAATCGAGTCTCAGACTCCAGACCAAGCGGTAACATCTACACTGATATTTTTAGCCCCACAGCCCAAGTCCCGTGAGCTGGAATCAATTGACCTGAGCTCTGAGACTAAGTGCCACAGGTTTTTCTTTGCAGTGTAGATATATGCTGTAGAGTCAGCCAGCCTATGATATCCATTCTCCAGTGTTTGTGTCTTCCTGTGTTACAAAAAAATTGGAAAGGTCTCGTTTTTTGTTTCACATTGGAACGGAAGGGGGGAGAATCCCTTGTGACCTTGAAATTTTTTCACAAAACTGAATTAGTGTTTTCTAGCCAGCACAACTTTGCAGTGTGGCTGCTCACATCCAGGCTAGGCTAACCAGGTGCTTAGAACTGAAAACCATTTTCTTGGGTTAACTGCAGTGAAGACATGCCCCAAAGCACATCTTCCAGAAAGGCATCCAGTCTTGATCTGAAGACATCAAAAGATGGAGATCCTATGACCTCCCTTGGTAATTTGAACAGTTGGAACAATCACCTTCCACTGTTTAAAACGAAAAAAGCTTTATATTTCTAATCTGAATTTCTCTGGTTTTACTTTCAGCCATTAATCTAGCTGAGAAAGGCGTAACAAGAATCAAAGAGCCCTTTAGTACAAGCTATTTGCCCCTTGTGAAGGTACTCGGATACCACAACCAAGTGACCTCAATCTTCCTTTATAGTCACTACATTTTCACCACTGAGCTATCTGACCTTCTGACCCCTTGTTATCTGAAGGGATTAGTAATATATGCCAGTTTATGTTCAGGCTTCATGTTTCCTGTATCAAGGACAGCAATAACTTTAGCGCTCACCACATTTCTATTGTCCCTCCTATCTATACACATCCATTCTCTCCTTACAGGTCAGCAAGGCCCTTCTCTCCTGGATTATTTTCAGTCATTATGGGAATATTCCAGCCCCTCCCTGTCATTCACTTTAATAATACAGAGGCCCTGCCAGCTGGCAGGGAGGATGGTGGGGAGAAAAATGAGAGGATCAAAAGTCAAAAGCATTTGTAGCTTTATAAACACAATTTCCTTTTCACCTTTGTGACAGCTTTATTTTCTTTGCTTTTCACCAATTGGAAATTGTTCTATTTCCTCTGAAGGGAATGAGAAGCATCTTTGTTGCTGGCAAACAGTCAGAAAATTCCAAATACAGGAAGCAATTACAGACGGATCATAGAGGCCAGTAGTAGAGATCTGTACATTCACGACACAGTTATTGTGAAGTGACTGTACAGTCATTATGCAAATCAGACACCCACATCCAGATTGTAGGAAACTGCAAACTGAGGAAACACCATGCAGCTCCACATCAATAACTAGAGCATCACTGACTAGCTCTTATTAGCTGAGAATTCCATTTCAATATTGCTTATAAGAATTCCTGAAACGGTTGAGAAAGGAGAGGGTCTACCATCAGTGCTTTCATACAGCTGTTCCATATTGTTACTACTATCAGTAATGTACAGGAGTTACATGACAGGGGAAATTGCCTCCAAAACTCTATTCTCTGCTATGAAATTATCAAAAAGATATTTTTAAACACAGATTTGATCAGTACATTTTAATCATACGAGATCCAGGACCATTTCCTTTTTTAGTCTGAGCAAGTATCAGCACAAGTAACCTATTTTGTATCTGAAAACACACACCAGACACTTCATCTAAACAAAGAAAGTGACAAACTCAATAGTTTTGTTTTGTAGCACTGAACTTCAAGCATTTTAAAATCTAAGCTCCTTCAGGGACCTAGAAAGTAGCTGACTAATCCTAAAAACCACAAAGAGAAGTTCTCACTATTTTTTCAATAACTGAATTAGAAACCAGGCTAAGGTCATTTTGTCTGGACCAGGAGAGCTCAGCCTCTCTTGCTTATCCAGAAGATTTGTTTTCTGGAGACAGCACTAAGAAAAAGTGCTTACACAAGGATAGATTTCTCTTGCAATTTCAGATGTGTTCCCCCTGCAAAGTGATTATGATTTGCCTGATTTCCTTAAATAGAATCCTCTAAGTCTTTTTACACATTAGAATAAATTACAGAAGTTTCTGCTACCAGTAAAATTAAACATGGAGTAAAGTTCACGTCATGCCTTCCACACAACACTGCTTGAGAAAAGTACTCAGCAAGCTTTTACTACCGAAGAAGTGTTATAATTAAGTGGTAATGCAACGGTTTGCATTCTGCTGAGATTTACACACAGCTTCCATTAATACTTATTATACCCTGCTGTGAAAATGCTACTGGAAGACAGGCAACATTGGAAAATCTGTTCAAAAGCTCAATGCCTAGCTAGTTAAAGGAAAAAAGGAGAGAACAGAAGTTCACAAACAAGAACTACAAGAGCTGAACCACTTGACCAGCTACAGTCCACTCCCAATGGACAGATAGATTCTGCAGTTCTCTGACCCACTCTAATTGTGCTGAGCTTCTGATAGGCTTGGAATCAATTCTATTTAGTAAAAGGCGTAAGGCCCAAGGGATAACTTCAATGGACAAATGACCATAATTCAAAGACTTGATACACTTTAAAGCTGCAGTACACTGCAATTTCCACAGCATTTTCCCCCCCCCATAAAGACTGACAATTGAGTTAAACAAGGCAGCTTAATGTCTATTAGAGATGGGCCTGAGTTGGATCTGCTTGTGGTTTTTCCAAGCTTACTCTTAAGTGCCGGTAATAGATTAGAGACAATCATTGCAATTTAGATCTCTGTCTCCTATTTGCTCCCTAGGCCTGGAGTACTATAGAGGACGGATTGTACCCATGGGGCCATTTTGTAGTAAAGGGGCAATTCTGGAGTACTGCTGGAAATGCGAGTCTGATGGGTCCTCTATCCACTACAACACTCAGTCAATTTAAGGTAATAAAATTGTTTCATCTGAGTGCAAAAGAGATGAGAGTTGCTTGAAAATCCTGTGAAGGAGCACTGAAAACAAACAGTGTATAGGGTATTTTCAAAGGAACAGCTTGAGCTTGCGGGAATGTGAGAGATGGTGCTCTTCATTGAAATAGGGGCCAAATCTTTGAGATTTCAGCCAAAGATTCAGATGACCTTTCAGTGCAATATCACCATGTGAGGCCTCCTAGAAACCTATGTCTAGTTTGTCAAGCCAGATTTTTCATAATTTTATTTTTGATTCCTAGTAGTCATCCATCTAACTATTTATTATGGCACTGTGGGCATACACAAAACACAAAGGAACTAGACTAGCCACTTGCAAACACTATTTGTTTCGTTAGAGAATGTTAGTTTTCAGGGACTTTAAATACTTCCAACAGTTTTTTACCTCAATAGGTTCTATATGGATCTACATTTTTCTTTCTACTCTAAAGGCATAATAAATCAATTTTTTAAAACAGCTGCTCACTGAGTTCAGTATGAAAGATGACAGGGCAAGCCTTTTAAGGAGCCCACTAGCTGTTTTATTCCACCACTGCTAATTGGAAATATTCAACAACTGTATTAACTCCTCCATAAGTAATATCCTAAAAAACACAGATCTGATGGAAAACTGTTCAATCTTGCAAGACTCAGATCTAAAGACTCGGGAGACCCTCATCCAACACCGCCTCTTTGCTGATGACACAGCAGTGACAACCCACACAGAGCCCGTCTCCAAAACCTCATGGACAGTTTTTTCAGAGCCTGCCAAGACTTCGGGCTTACCATAAGCCTAAAAAAGACTAACCTAATGTGCCAAGGAGTTGAAGAAGCATCCTCCATCAAGATCAACAACTATGAACTTGAAGTGGTGAACGAGTTCACATACCTGGGGTCCACTATCGCAGTCAACCTCTCACTTGAAACAGAACTCAACATCCGCATTGGAAAAGCCACCACAACAATGTCTAGACTGAGCAAGAGGGTATGGCAAAACAACAAACTGACAGAACACACAAAGATTGGTGTGTATCATGTATGTGTTATCAGCACACTTTTGTACGTGACCGAGACATATGCTTTATAGTCTCATCAGGAAAAGATGCTCAACAGCTTTCCTATGTGTTTCCAAAGATTTGACAAAGGCATCTCCTGGAGGGACAGTCACCAACACTGAGGTGCTCAAGTGGGCCAGTATACCCAGTATGCAAACACTCCTCAGAGACGCCTCTGCTGGCTTGGGCATGTGTGCCAAATGAATGATGAGTGCATCCCAAAGGACATTCTCTATGGTGAATTGGTAAGTCCCAAAGGACGCCCAAAATTGCGTTTCAAGGATGTGTGCAAGTGAGACCTCAAAAAAAAGATGTGGACAACTGGGAAGATCACACTCAGGACCGCAGCCTTTGGGAACAAGAATTTAAAGGCCTCTGGAGTTAGGAGAGGAAGCCATCCAGCTTAGCAAAGGAGAAAAGAGCTCACAGAAGGCAGAGCCCAAAGGGTCGAAACATCGCCTTTAAATGTGACAGATATGGCAGAGATGGTCTCTCTTGATTGGGTTTCTTCAGCCACAACCATGGCTGCCATAAAACCAACTGAGTAAATTCTTTACCTCTCAGGGGTGCATACCCGTGGTCTCTCAAGACTGAAGGATACTTACTGCACTACTACAGATAACAGCATAAATCCTTAGCAAAGGGGCTTTAGAGAGATAAACAGGGAAGACTACTGAATAATTACACATATAGTACAGCAGGGGTTCTCAAACTGGGGTCGAGACCCCTTGCGAGGTGATTACATGGGGGGTCGCGAGCTGTCAGCCTCCACCCCAAAGCCCGCTTTGCCTCCAGCATTTATAATGGTGTTTATTATATTTAAAAGTGTTTTTAATTTATGGGGGGGGATCGCACTCAGAGGCTTGCTGTGTGAAAGGGGTCACCAGTACAAAAGTTTGAGAACCACTGTAATACATCATTGAGAATGAGCACGAGTTAGACTTTTCTATTCATATGTCAAAACTGAAGAAATAAACATATCATGAGGAATCAAACACAAAAGGAAGAAGAGAGGCATTGAAATGAGACTCAAGTACATTTTGACCATCCTTACACGGAAATTCAGATATCTGTCCAAACTAAACCATGTACTACTTATAGACTGCAGCCAAGAAATGTTTAATAAATATTTTAGACTAAGCTCCTTAGGCAGTGACTGTCTCTTCCTTTGATTTGTACAGCACCAAACAGTTTTAGCACTTAAATCAAAATAAATTTAAAAAGCACTTGTGCCAACTACCTTCTTCATAGAAAATTCACAAATAGGGCCAAGTGTCCCAAACCCAAAGTCTTCCAGTCTTCACAACTCCCACCTAGCTACTTATCCCTCACGACTCACAAAAGCCCAAGAGAACAAGTGGACCTTGTATGACCTTAAGGTCAGTAAGTCTGGGCTCTGAGGAAACAAATTCTGCACTAAAGGACCCCCCCTCCCTGAAAATACACTAGCCTAGCCCCTCATGGTTGATCTAAGGAATTTTCAACTTGACCACCTCAGCTGATCAACTGTTACAATGTCACATGGGAAAGAGGCATCTCTAAGGTAACCAGGAGCCAATCCATTTATAGCTCTGTAGGTTTAGTCCTGTAAACAACGTTATAGGACGGTGTTAGATTCATAATACTTCCATTTAATAGGGCTGATTATGGCTGTACTGTAGCCTATCTAAAAAGACTTCATCGCAAACCATAACAGCAGCTTATATATTTTACATGCAATTTTTAATTCTCCCAAAGGATACTTTTTAAATTAAGCTATATATCAAGCACAGACTGCTATATATGATACAGCAACAAAAATGTAACTTTGGCAGCAAGTTATAACAGTGAGTGCTCTGCAATCAAATCAATGTCAGTTTGTGCCAAAGTGAAAAAGCATGAATGAATGATGACTCCTATTTTACAAAATGTTTTCCTCCCAATGGGGGGTGGGGGGAGGGAGAGGAAGAGCAAAAAATGATTATCTTCCATGGCAGATATTAAAAAAAAATATTCAAGCCACTGAACTACTTGATTTTTTCCATTTCAAATGTTGCCACCATAAGGTTTTCAATCCAAAATGTGATGTGTCCTATTTTGTGTTAAAATGGAATTCAGAGCTCAATTTTTTTTTAATAAAGCCTACACACAAGGAGCTAGCTGTAAATCAGATCAGCAATTTGGAGCAACCATGAATTTGTTTATGCGGTTTCCAATGCAGGTTCAAGATGACCTTCCCAGTACAAATGGCCTTGAAACTTTGGTCACATTTAGCAAACAAACAAGAGATTGATTATAAGCAATAATGAAGTTAGGAATCTTTTGAATAGGCAGGAGCAGAAGATATCAACAAAGGATTGAATTAGTGCAGACAGTAGATGCAAACTATTGCAGAATCAATCTGGTAACACTACTGAGTTTTCACATATTTGTAACGAACTGATAGATTTGTGATGGAGATTCAGAACTGTTCACATGTACAGCACTTTGTATTGGCCATTATTGCTCATATGAAAGCATCAATTGGTAACCCCACGCTCTGGGTGTCTCTAAGCCTCTGAGGGTATGTCTACAGTGCAATTAAAATCCCACAGCTGGCCCATGCCAGCTGACTCTGGCTTGTGGGGCTCAATCTAAGGGGCTGTTTAATTGCAGTGTAGACATCTGGGCTCAGGCTGGAGCCCGGGCTCTAAGACCCAGTGAGGTGGGAGGGTCCCAGAGCTTGGGCTGCAGCCAGAGTCTGGTTATCTACACAGCAATTAAACAGCCTCTTAGCCCGAGCCCCTAGCTGCAGATGTCTAATTGCGGTGTAGACATATCCAGTCCTTGCTTCTGGCAGTTAGGGTAACGGATCACATGATATTTGCCCAGTTCTGTTCATTGCCTCTGAAGCATTCGGCACTGGCCACTGTTGGAAGACAGGATACTGGGCTAGATGGACCATTGGTCTGACCCCATATGGTCATTTTTATGTTTTTATGCCAAAGCTCATTTTTAATAGGAGAGCATTTGATTAATAGCTGACAAGATATTCAACTTTTAATAAAAGCATCACTGATTAAAACTACTGCTGGAAAGGATGTGACAAATATGCCAGAAAGGTAGCAGCAGCACTTGCTTAAAAGACTCGTACGCAATGAGCAGGGACTGCTGGATAAGGAGGGCTGGGCAGGTAAATGGAAATGGCTAATTTTATGAGCCAAGACGTGACATTTAAAACCAATGAATAAAACAGTGCCTCAACAGAAAGAAGTCTCATCTTATAATCAAACTTTCACACTGAAGATTACATCTAGATCAGCGGTTATCGAACTGTGGGTCAAGACCCTAAAGTAGATTGCAACTCCGTTTTAATGAGGTTGCCAGGGCTGGCACTAGACTTGTTGGGGCCAAAGTTCCATCGCCCGGGGCCAAAGCCCTGGGGCTTTAGCTCTGGGTGGCAGGGCTCAGGTTACAGGACTCCTACCTGGGGCTGAATCCCTTGGGCTTTGCCCTCCCCCCTACCCAGGGCGTCAGGACTCGGGCAGGCTCAGGCTTCAGTCCCCCCTCCTGGGGTCGTGTAGTAATTTTTCTTGTCAGAAGGGGGTCGCAGTGCAGTAAGTTTGAGAACCCCTGATCTAAATAGTATGCTTTACTGAAAGGTCTCCTTCGATTAGCAGGGACCCATCAGAGGGGTAGAATTTCAATCTTGGGAATTAATGACAGTTCCTTCCTGCCTCTACAGTCTTAAGAAACAAGATTTTTTTTTTTTTTTTTTTTTTTAAACTTAAATCCTCTCCTTCTAAGAAAGGTTGTAGCACTAGTGTTTTCCCATCAAAAGCAGCTTTTGCATTATGGATTCAATACAGTATAATCTGTAGGGTTATTTTTTCCAGCTATGAATAGGGCTGAAGTAATGCATAATCTAGATCAGGGGTCGGCAACCTTTCAGAAGTGGTGTGCCGAGTCTTCATTTATTCACTCTAATTTAAGGTTTCACGTGCCAATAATATATTTTAACATTTTTAGAAGTCTCTTTCTACAAGTCTATAATATATAACTAAACTATTGTTGTATGTAAAGCAAATAAGGTTTTTAAAATGTTTAAGAAGCTTCAATTAAATTAAAATGCAGAGCCCCCCGGACTGGTGGCCAGGACCCAGGCACTGTGAGTGCCACTGAAAATCAGCTCACGTGCCACCTTCGGCACGCGTGCCATAGGTTGCCTATCCCTGATCTAGATAGAAATATCCATCACTGTTTCCAGACATGACTAGTTAAAACAATGAATACCTTGCCACATAAATTCATTTTATGATCAAAGTATGATTATTTTAAAAGTTAGAGCCTAAGCTGTATTTTCTATTCCAGCCACTGCCAGTGGGAAAGGGGAGTATATGATAGATGGAGAAGAGAAATTTTTGGACAGAGAAATCCCTCTAGATTCACTGAAAGCATTTGGTCTAGTCATGAAACATTCAGTGCAGTTGAAGAAAGCAGTGTTTTAATGGAAGCTTCCTTTTGCCCTATTCAAAAAACTGTAGATATTCAAGTGAATTCTTGAGACAAACAACCTTAATTCATTGCATAAGGCTCTGGGTCAGAAAAAGTACATTTAAAAAAATCAGAGTGAATGTTATTTTAACACATATGCTTTTCACGATTCAATTTAATTTAAGAATACTAAAAGTCATATAAAAGACCTGTAAATGTGCAAGATGGATTTTTTGTTCTAGAAGGGATTTTTTTGTCCCCCTACCACCAAATTGGATTTTGATACTTCAGCCATCAGCCCAGAATATCCATTCAAGCCATGTCATGGGGAAGAACCAACAAAATAAGACTTCTTTGGGGCCTTCTGTATTTTTCTGTCTCCGGAACCTTGACTTCTATTTTCCAAGCAATTTCATAAACACAAGTGAATTAAAATTCAGAGAGCCATATCAGAGGCAGAAAACTTAACTGGTAAACAAGCTCAAAAACATCTCACACAATGTCAGAGTGTGTCCCTAGATTGTTATATGGAGTTTCTGCTATAGCAATGTAATTAAAAAACCTTGTCTGTACAATCAGCTCCACAATGCATCCTTGGCGTGGTTTTTCACCATTTGAGATGGCTCTTCAGATCTCCTAAGGCCACGTCTACACTACAGACCTATATCAGTATAACTACATTGCTCAGGGGTGTGAAAAATCCACACCAAGTGATGTAGTTACACCAATCTAACCTCCCATATAAACAGCGCCATGTCAACGGGAGAGCTTCTCCCATCACAGCAGCTATGGACTCTCAGGGAAGTGGATTAACTACGCCTTACTTCTATCGGTGTAGTAGTGTCTTCACTAAAGCACTAGAGCAGCGCAACTGCACCACTGTATGTGAAGACAAACCCTAAGGCCTGGTCTACACTAGGCGTTTATGTCGAAGTTAGCGCCGTTACATCGAATTAACCCTGCACCCGTCCACACCGCGAAGGTATTTAGTTCGACATAGAGGTCTCTTTAATTCGACTTCTGTACTCCTCCCCGACGAGGGGAGTAGCGCTAAATTCGACATGGCCATGTCGAATTAGGCTAGGTGTGGATGGAAATCGACGCTAATAGCTCCAGGAGCTATCCCACAGTGCACCACTCTGTTGACGCTCTGGACAGCAGTAAGAGCTCGGATGTTCTGAACTGCCACACAGGAAAAGCCCCGGGAAAATTTGAATTCCTTTTCCTGTCTGGCCAGTTTGAATCTCATTTCCTGTCTGGACATCGTGGCGAGCTCAGCAGCACTGGCAACGATGCAGAGCTCTCCAGCACTGATGGCAGTGCAATCTCAGAATAGAAAGAGGGCCCCAGCATGGACTGATCGGGAAGTCTTGGATCTCATCGCTGTGTGGGGCGATGAGTCCGTGCTTTCCGAGCTGCGATCCAAAAGACGGAATGCAAAGATCTATGAGAAGATCTCTAAAGACATGGCAGAGAGAGGATACAGCCGGGATGTAACGCAGTGCCGCGTGAAAATCAAGGAGCTGAGGCAAGGCTACCAGAAGACCAAAGAGGCAAACGGACGCTCCGGATCCCATCCCCAGACATCCCGTTTCTACGAGGCACTGCATTCCATCCTCGGTGCGGCCGCCACCACTACCCCACCACTGACTGTGGACTCTGAGGATGGGATAGTGTCCACGGCCGGATCCTCGGACATGTTAGCGGACGGGGAAGATGAGGAAGGAGATGAGGAGGACGAGGCAGTCGACAGCGCTCACAACGCTGATTTCCCCGACAGCCAGGATCTCTTCATCACCCTTACAGAGATCCCCTACCAACCCTCCCCAGCCGTTACCCCGGACACAGAATCTGGTGAAGGATCATCCAGTAAGTGTTGTAAACATCTAAACATTTATTTGTAACAGAACATGATTATTAACAATTTAAAAAATGGGTTTCTCATGATTAGTTTGATTAACTTAACGGTTCAGTCATGGGCAGTGCAACTATTTGAAAAAAATCTAGCAATGTCCGGTTTTGCATGATTGTCCTGCCCAAGCCGCTCTACTGTTTAGTCCCTGCTACTGCAGCTACAGTAAGATGCGGTCTATATGTCCGGGGATGGAGCAGAAATCCTCCTGGGACATCTCAAGGAAGCTCTCCTGCAGGTAATTTGAAATCCGCTGCATTAGGTTCTTGGGGAGAGCGGCCTTATTGGGTCCTCCGTAGTAGGACACGTTGCCGCGCCACGAGACTAGCAAGTACTCTGGAATCATTGCTTGGCACAGCATGGCGGCATACGGCCCTGGTCTTTGAAGGCTTTCCCGGAGCATTCTCTGTCTGTCGCTCTCAGAGATCCTCATGAGGGTGATGTCGCTCATGATGACCTGCTTTGAATGAGGTAGGGGAATGTTAGTGTTGGGACTGCTTTACCGTTCCTTTACAGAACTGTAACCGCTGGTTTGCAGCCACGCGGTGGAGGCGGGAGAGGGTCAGCCGAAAGGGATCGTTCCCGGGGACAGCCGCGAGGGTGTGGGACAGGAGCAGACTTCCTGCTTGCCGGATTGCTGGCAGCAGGGACCGACATTGATTTCAATGTGAAATGAGGCCATTGCTAATATTAAAGTTTTAAGCTGCCACGAATCTACGGCTTACCATGTCTGCGTGCAAGAGCAATTCCGTTGTCCTGACAGGGTTCTCAAAAGTGCTCTGCAAAACCCCAGACACTGAATGCGAAGGCCGAGAATTCGACCTTGTGCTGAGTGCGCATGTGATAGGTGCTGTGCATGGTCCTGTTCACAGAGAAAGACTATGTTCTTTGTTCACAACTACATTTATCTTTCTGAGGAATTCACTCCCTTTTTCCCATTCCCACAGCCCCATCTGCGACTGTCTCACAACCTAGCCTGTCATCACACTCCCAGAGGCTAGGGAGGATTAGGCATAAGAAGAAGAGGACACGGGAGGACATGTTCTCAGAGCTTATAGCCTGCTCCCGAGCCCAGGCAGCACAGCAGACCCAGTGGCGGGAGAACTTGTCCCAAATGCACCAAGCCAACATGGATCGGGAGGAGAGGTGGCGTCAGGAAGACCAGCAGGCGACTCAAACCCTGCTTGGACTACTGAGGGAGCAAACGGACACGCTCCGGCGCCTTGTGGATGTTCTGCAGGAACGGAGGCAGGAGGACAGAGCCCCGCTGCAGTCCATCTCTAACCGCCCTCCCCCGCCACCAAGTCCCATACTCCCTTCACCCAAAGTGCACAGAAGGAGAGGCGGCAGAGTCCCTGCTAACTCTCACTCCACCCCTGCAGAGAGCTCGAGCAGCAGAAGGCTCTCATTCCCCAAAGTTTGACAAGTTCTTTCCTTCCCGCCTGACACAAGCCCCCGTCCAAGTTTCACTTCCCAGTCCCATGTGTAGTTGATAATAAAAAATATGTTTCTGTTAACTACTGTTTCCATCATGTTCTTTTGGAGGAGGGGGGGGAAAGGGGGTTGGTAATTGGACAGGACAGTCACCTTTGGCAGGGTACATAGTAGGGGGCAGGCACAGCAGCAGGGCACATACATAGTGCAGTGATGCAGTGACTACTTACCCTGGTTAGTCTGGGAGGTTCTTTTCATGTTATGTGGTGGGGGGTGGGTTGCTCTGTGACTTTGTGTCAGGGGAGGGCAGTTAGAGATCTTAAGCGGCGGTCCTTAGGCAGGATCACAGAGCCACACAGCAGGGGATCTGTAACCGTCCCACCCCTGCCACAAACTCACATAGACCCCCCATACACACAGTCCGTATCAGGAGGGGTGACAGGCTCCGTTGAAAGAACCATCCCACCGCAGCGGAGCCTGTCAGTCCTTGAGTTTAGAAGCTGCATTCGCGCGACTACACTACACCCGCTCCGCACCACAGTCTGCGTCCCAGTTTTAAAAAATTCCCGCGAAAACAGTATTAAAGAAAACGGTGTGCTTTAACAAAGTAGAACTATTTTTATTTTGAAACGTGTGTTGGAAGTGGGGTGAAGGCTTCTCTGTACACAAAATTAGAAAGTCACAGGTTACCCTGCTCACTCAGGAACTTTGCTTTCAAAGCCTCCCGGATGCACAGCGCTTCCCGCTGGTCTCTTCTAATCGCCCGGCTGTCTGGCTGTGAGTAATCAGCAGCCAGGCTAATTTCCTCAACCTCCCACCCCGCCATAAAGGTCTCCCCCTTGCTCTCACAGAGATTGTGGAGCACACAGCAAGCTGCTATAACAATGGGGATATTGGTTTCGCTGAGATCACAGCGAGTCAGCAAGCTTCTCCATCTCCCCTTGAGACGTCCAAAAGCACACTCCACCACCATTCTGCACTTGCTCAGCCGGTAGTTGAAGAGTTCTTTTTCAGTGTCCAGGGCACCTGTATAGGGCTTCATGAGCCAGGGCATTAGCGGGTAGGCTGGGTCCCCGAGGATGACTATAGGCATCTCCACATCCCCAACAGTTATTTTGTGGTCCGGGAAGTAAATACCTTGCTGCAGCCGTCTAAACAGACCAGAGTTCCTGAAAACACGAGCGTCATGAACCTTGCCCGGCCATCCGACATTGATGTTGGTAAAACGTCCCCTGTGGTCCACCAGTGCTTGCAGCACCATGGAAAAGTAGCCCTTTCTGTTAATGTACTGGCTGGCCTGGTGGTCCGGTGCCAGGATAGGGATGTGAGTTCCATCTATGGCCCCACCGCAGTTTGGGAATCCCATCGCTGCGAAGCCATCTATGATCGCCTCCAAGTTTCCCAGGGTCACTACCTTTGGCAGCAGTACATCAACGATTGCCTTGGCTACTTGCATCACAACAACCCCCACGGTAGATTTGCCCACCCCAAACTGGCTCGCGACTGACCGGTAGCTGTCAGGCGTTGCAAGCTTCCAGAGGGCTATGGCCACTCGCTTCTGGACAGTCAGGGCTGGTCGCATCCGGGTGTCATTGCGCTTCAGGGCAGGGGACAGCAACTCACAAAGTTCAAGGAAAGTTCCCTTCCGCATGCGGAAGTTTCGCAGCCACTGTGATTCATCCCAGACCTGCAGCACTATGCGGTCCCACCACTCAGTGCTTGTTTCCCGTGCCCAGAATCGCCGTTTCACAGCATCAACATGACCCATTGCCACCGTGATGTCCTCGGCGCTGGGTCCCCTGCTTTCTGAGAGGTCTGTGCTACTCTCAGACTTCAGGTCATCACCGCGTTGACGTAGCCTCCTCGCCTGACTTTTCTGCATCTGCCTCAGGGCAACCTGTATGATAAGCTGCGAGGCGTTGAGAGCGGCCACAACTGCAGCGATGGTTGCAGTGGGCTCCATGCTCACAGTGCTGTGGCGTCCGCGCTGTCAATGACTTGAAAAGTGCGCGAAATGATTTCCCGCCGGCGCTTTCAGGGAGGGAGGGAGGGCGGGAGTGATGGACGGATGACGACAGTTACCCAAAAGCACCCTGGCCCCTTTTTTTTTTTACCCAGAAGGCATTTGCGGCTCCACCCAGAATTCCAATGGGCGGCGGGGACTCCGGGAACTGTGGGATAGCTGCCCTCAGTGCACCGCTTCCAATGTCGACGCTTTCCCCGTTAGTGTGGACTCACAAAGTCGAATTACTGTCCTTAGTGTGGACACACACGTTCGACTTTGCAATATCGATTCCAAATATTCGATTTAAGTAAAATCGAACTACTCTCGTAGTGTAGACAAGGCCTAAGTAATGAAGCGGAGCCAGTTATCTACCGTCCTCGGGGTGTCAAAATGTACAAAAAACCCACCTTCCTTCTTTCCTATATTCCCATGCCTTTGATTAGCTCAACTTCCACAAAGTCAGGCAAAAGGCAGGAAAGCCATAAGTGTCAACAAGAAGTTGCTAATAAATTCCATCCAACATCAGTGTTCAGAAAGACAGAAAGCAAACTGAACATACCAGGTATTGGTAGACACCAATGTGTTCATAAGACAAATTACACCCGCACGAAGCACTATAATGTATCAGACACTCTGGTCATTGTAAAGAAAAGCATGTTTACAATGATCGATAAGCAATAAATCACTTGGCCTCTAACAGGTCCTCTTATAGATCATTTGCAGTGAAATAAATGGATGGTTTCACTATACAACCAGCAGATCATTAACATTCTTCTGCAAGCCATGAAGTTGCCAGTGCATCAGAAAGGAATATGTAATACAGCTTGAAGTTTTAATTAATAAAAATACTCTTCAAACTTGAAATTTATCATTCTACCACTGCAGAAGAAACTGCACTGGGTTGTGAGTGACATGCCACTATGTTAGGATGTCAACAGTAGCTTTTGTGGAGAGACCAGGATTGAATGGGCTATGGGGCCTCAATTCACCCCTCACCCCATACACTAATGAGCCAATGTGGCTGGACCTTACACTGCCCAGGATGTAACTAACCTAAATAACTAGTGGATTCCAGCCTGCAGATGCTCTCAGTTTCACCAGAACTAAAATACAGTATACTGATTTAGCTTGTTCTGAAAACAAGAAACTTTTCTTCTCCATTCACAATATTATTTGCAGATGTTCAGTAAGAGTTAAGTTCAGAGCTCGGTATATCATAGAATCAAAATTAATATGTCTAGACAAAGGGGAGGGGAATCCACAGTGGCATTTCATCAACAATTCTGCAGGAGGAAGCTACTACTAATCTTTAAAATGCTTTTCCTTCTCTTCTTCCCTGCTAGTAAAATTACAACTATTCTTTTATGTTTGTTCTGACTTAAAGATCCCAGAAATTAGGGAGATACTAAATACAACAGATCCAAGACTACACTGCTATAAAGAGATGCTGACACAGCAAGGGGGAGTGGGGGAAATGCTTTGTTTTTAAAACACGTTGAGATATTCTCAGTATAACAGCTCAGAAAAAAAGTGTTACATTCCTATTCAAGAAAGAAAAAGGGCTCACTTTGGGTTACATTATATTGCAGAAGGGAACTGACCTGGACAATGGCCATTAAAAGCTCTGGACCAGAACTAGCTTACAGACGTGCACAATTACAACAACTTCTATCAGGTACACCTAAATGGAGATGATGGCTTCTAAAACTAACAAAAGATTGTTAATATTGCCCTGTGGAAATAGTCTTGTCTAAATATGCACCCTTTAAAGTAATTTAAATGAGGAAACCGAGATGGCACCATTAATTGCTTTCAGGATACATCTGTTAATTACAGTACTGATACCAACTGCATTTCCAATGCATTGCAGGGAATTTTTAAGAGACACAACAGATGTGGGTATATTTGTTAAATTAGTTAAAGCAAATATATTTTACAGTAATTTTTCCTTCAACTGTTTGCCAGTTTTTCCTTCATCACTTTGTGAATTATCCGAACAAAGGAAAATCCAGCACATGAATGTGTCTTTCTAAGGCTCACTCATCTGTATTTTTTTGTGACTCTTTCAATTTATGCAGCTTTCTGGTCCAAGTTACAATCCCCGGGGTCAGCCTGACAAAAGCAAAGAGGAAACATGGGCTAAAGAACTGAGCACTTTCCTGGGGCTCAGAGACATGGAAGCAAATTCCAGCTCTATCACTGACTTGCTGTGTGATTTTGGGCATGTCTCTTCACCTCTGTGCCTCCATTTCTCCTCCCACCCTTGATCTCATCTATTTAGACTGTGAACTCTGAGGCAGGGACTGTTGCTTATTTTGTGTTTGTACAGTATCTAGCACAGCGGGGCCCTGATTTTCGTTAGGGCCTGTAGGTGCTATTGGAATACAAAATAACCATCTAGCCGAAGCAGGCTAGAAGGAGAGTCTGACCCTTTGTCAGCCATGTGGAAGTCAAGCTGTTTCTTGGAATTTTTCCACCTCAATGGTGATTAGTGTCTTCTCATGTTACTTCTAGAATTTCTGAAGAGTCCTAATAATTGCAATGCATAAACCCCCCCCAAGAGACATACAGAAATGAAACATGACAGCCTGAAGTAGAGAGGAGATAGAATCTATGCTGGACTTGCTGAGTCCAACAATTAAACAGGCAAAAATTAATTCTTATCTTCTATGACTGAGACATAGCAGGGGTTTTATTAGCAGCTAATTGCAAAACACGTCTCAGATGGAACTAGATAGAGAACATTTACTATGGAGAACAATATTTTTTCCATAGGAGTGCTACGTGGCTAAAAGTTGTGTCTGTCTAATGCAAAACTGAGTACAGTGAACGTGTGAGCTAGGCATGTAAATATCGGTTAAAAAAGTTAACCTGTTAAACGATTAAAATTATTTCATTTAACTGGCTAACCGTTACCTGAGGTAGCTGGGGTCCGGCTGGCGCGGCCAGGGCTGGGGCGCGGCCAGTTGCCTGACTCGGTGTGGCACAGCCGGGGCTGGTGTCTGTCCACCCGGTTAGGCGCAGCATGGCCAGGGTCTGGCTGACCGGCACGGTGTGGCCTTGTTGGCACGGCCATTGCTGGGGACCGGCCCGATGTGGGGCTGCTGGGGTTAACAGTTAACTTTGGTTAACCTGTTAACCTTTTACATCCCTAGTGTGAGCAAATGCTGTGTATAGTAGCAGCTTCTTACTGTTCTTGCACAAACGTCTCTACAGGAGGCCAAACGGAGGATTATTAAAAGTCATCTTTGCTGCCTCGCACCAGGCATTTATGCTCCAGAGTGATCTACAGCAGTTTTATAACTGACTTGGTTTATGAAAGGAATGACACACACACACACACACACACACACACACACACACAGTTTACAGGAAAACTTGGAGATTATTAAGGAAGACACTCATCATTAGGCTCAAGGGGTGGAGCATGGAATATGACAGGCAGACACTGGCTTTCAGTAATTGCAGGGAAGGGAAAGGGCTTATTCACCAATACCTAGGCATGAACCAAAATCAGACTTTTCCCAAAGAAGGTGGATTATTTGAAAGGAAGAGCCATGAATTTTGTTTCTAAATGGCTGTCTCCTTGCCCCGCCACAGAGCTAAAACTTGCCAATACAGGAATTCCTGCTAGTTTAAGAGAATTTAGAGGATTTTAATGAGGGCTAACAGGCAATGAGTAAAGCTCTCCTGGGATCCCTTGAACAAAAAAGCATACCCAGTTTCATCAACTGGATTTCTGCCAGGTATTCACTGGCAGCTCTGGAAATCAGAAGCAACATAAATAGCTAAATACAGCTGGGCAACTAACATAATTCTTAAGAGAAGCACCCCTAACAGGCCTCCAAAAGCACAGATATTGTGCAGGTGGCTTCAAACAAACCCAAAATGCTTATTTGAGACTTTAAGGCATCAGGGTTTGACCCTAGTGCTAATAAATACATTCTGAGAGATACAATTACCTGCGTTAAGTACTGAGACAATCTGCTTCTATCCTAACTTTCTGTAGTAGAAGTGACATAGCTACAGGTGCCTGTAGGGAAACATAAGATGATATCCAAATGCTTTTGCAATAGTGTCCAACACTAAGTATTGGTGAAATTTGACTCACTTCCAAGAAATTACCTAGAATTTGTGGCCAACCTTTTGATTAGTGAGACAAAGTAGTAATATATTATCTTAAGCAAAAGCTCAGCATTGCTATATAGAGACATTTAGAATTAGACAGAAAATCACATTACAGCAAAAGGACGCAGATTAACTAAAAAAAGTGTGTGTGGGGGAAGTTATTCCCATCTCATTCTCATCACTTTCCCATGGAATCTGGAACAGCTTTCAGTATTGTAATGATGCCAAGAAAGCATGGATCAGGAATTCATTATTGTGTTAACATAAAAAGACAGGTTTTCAGTGATTTAAAAGTTAGATTTTTTAAGTCAGCAGGTTCAGATAACTCTTGGATGCAAGAGTTTTAAAAGAGCTGTCTGAGGAGTTCGCTGGACTGTTAATGTGTATTTTCAGTAAATCTTGGAGCACTGGAGAAATTCCAGAAGACTGGAAGAAAGCTAATGTTGTCCCAATTTTAAAAAAAGGGTAAACAAGATGACCTGGGTAATTATAGGCCTGTCAGCCTGACACTAATACCGGACAAGACAATGGAGCAGCTGATACAGGACTCGATTAATAAAGAACTAAAGGAGGATAATGTAATAAACGCAAATCAACAAATGAATCCCGTCAAACTAAACTGATTTTTTTTTTATGATTACAAGTTTGGATGATAAAGGTAATAATGTTAATGTAATATACTTAGACTTCTGTAAGGCATTTGACTTGGTAAACAAAAACTGGAGGAGTGGTAAATAATGAAGAGGACAGGTCATTGATTCAGAGTGATCTGAATCACCTGATAAACTAGGAGCAAGCAAACAATATGCATTTTAATATGGTTAGGAACAAAGAATACAGGAAATTCTTACAGAATGGGGGACTCCATCCTGGGAAGCAGACACTCTGGAAAAGATTTGGCTATCATGGAGGATTATCAACTGAACATGAGCTCCCACTGTGATACTGTGACTAAAAGAGCTAATGCAACCCTAAGACGCACAAACAGGGGAATCTCGATTAAGAGTAGAGAGTTTATTTTAACTCATATTTGGCACGGGTGCAACCACTACTGGAATACTGTGTCCAGTTCTGTGCCAACAATTCAAGAAGAATGTTGATAAACTAGAGAGGGTTCAGAGAAGAGACACGAGAAGGATTAAAGGATTAGAAAGCATGCCTTATAGGCAGGGCCGGCTCCAGGCACCAGCCCAACAAGCAGCCAAGGGAAAGGGGTGGCACATCAGGCTCTTTGGTGGGAATGATGCTCTCAGAGGGAAGGACCTGCTGCCGAATTGCTGCCGAAGAAGAAAGCGGTGCAGTGGAGCTGCTGCCGATCGCGGCTTTTCCCCCCCTCCCAGCCACTTGGGGTGGCAAAAACCCTGGAGCCGGCCCTGCTTATAGGCACTCAATCTATTTAGTTTAACAAAGAGAAGGTTATAGGGTGACTTGATTACAGTCTATAAGTACCTACACGAGGAACAAATATTTAATAATAGGCTCTTCAATCTAGCCACGATTCAATTGCTGGAAGTTGAAGCTAGACAAATTCCGACTGGAAATAAGACATACGTTTTTAACAAGGAGAGTAAATTGTTCCAATGGTGAATTATGAAGGGTTGTGGTAGATTCCCAATCACCTGCAATTTTTAAATCAAGATTGGATGTTTTCCTCAAAGATAT
Source organism: Trachemys scripta elegans (assembly GCF_013100865.1). NCBI lineage: Eukaryota > Metazoa > Chordata > Testudines > Emydidae > Trachemys > Trachemys scripta. The sequence goes on along the minus strand of NC_048309.1, from coordinate 19,870,450 downwards.
GCTCTAGAGTCTAGGAATTATTTTGGGGACATTCTGTGGCCTGTCATACACAGGTGGTCAGACAATGATGCCAATGGTCCCTCCTGGCCTTAGAATCTATGAAACAACTCCCAGTAGATCTACAATATACACTGAATAGTCATAGAAGATTCTATCGAAGTGCCCATAGTGGTAGATTTGGTCAGATAGTTACCATTCTAACTTCATTTTAATCTCTTCAAACTTCTCCCACTTCAGTCACAAATGAGATGAAAACGTTGGTCTACTTAGATAGAGGAAAAAAAAACCAACAAAACCCAAACACTCTTTAAACCAAAGTAAAGAAAAAGGTTATTTTGGTTTTTAAAAGAGCAGAACAAGTTTCAAAAGTTTTTTTTGTCTTGTCTTCATTGAAACGTATGAGGATAAATATTAGCACCAGCATGCAATGACTATGGAAGGAGTGACGGACACTTAAAAATTACAAGGCTAGAAATACAGATGCTTTATGATATCCCAGACCACTGCCATGGCACAGGTAGCGTGGTTGACAGCACATTTTGGTGACTGGAGTTCACAGCCTTTTTAAAGCAAGTTTTCCTCCCTTCCCCCAGTTTTTCCAGGTTTCAGAGTAGCAGCCGTGTTAGTCTGTATCCGCAAAAAGAAGAACAGGAGTACTTGTGGCACCTTAGAGACTAACAAATTTATTAGAGCATAAGCTTTCGTGGACTACAGCCCACTTCTTCGGATGCATATAGAATGGAACATATATTAGCCCACGAAAGCTTATGCTCTAATAAATTTGTTAGTCTCTAAGGTGCCACAAGTACTCCTGTTCTTCTTTTTCCAGTTTTTCCAGTTCCTTGGGTGACAGGAATGCCTTCATTTTTTGTACAGTGCCTTGCACATTATCAACACTTAACAAGTAACAGGAAGTCTGGATGAAAATAATGGAACCCTAATCCAACATCACATTGCTGTGGTGTATAAATAACTTCATATTTGCCTGCTTCAGAGGCTTCACAGGAACAGTTCTAACCAGGAAAAGGTCAAATGTTTTTCCACAAGGGAAAGGGGAAAAATCTCTTGTAATTAAATGTTGCTTGCTTGTAAACCAGGAGTCTCCAGTTTATAGAAGCTATGAGGGAGAAAGCATATAGGACTTATGGTAAGAGAACTGTTAAACTAAACTGTGCTAACAAACCAAACAGTATTTCAAATCACATTTCTTGAGGCTCAGAGAAACCAATATTTATCTCCAAGCTGACTGATCTGGTCTCTACTTGGAACCATAGAAGTTAAGATAAAAAGCATGCTCCTGTACACCCCCTCTGACAAAGCAGAATTAATCCAGTGCTGGGTTCGGTCTAGGTTGAATGTGCTTGATATTGCTAGTGAAAGTACTCTTACTTCAAGCAGTTTATGACATTGGGGCATTCAATTACTAAGCAGTTTAACAGATGAGTTTTGCCTAAAGCCCATCATTAGGTTAGTCTATTCAATTTTTTTAACCAAACAGGAGAGGTATTCAGCATTAGGTCTTTGATTGGATTACATAACATGTTACTGTTAATAACCCTCATTTAAGGGCTGCAGGGAATACCCTTGTGTCTATTAAACTAATGTTTGTTGCTTTCAAGTACTTATCCTACATAAAAGAAAATTAACTGGAGAGTCAGCTCAATTATAGAATTAAAAGGCAAGACTGTGGCATATTCATGCACGGCAGGAAAACAGAGCTAAGGAAGTGTACACTGCTTGGAAGTGAGATTTTTACAAATTAATGTAGGAGGGTGACCCAAGCACATTTAAATAATGTTTGATTTATTGCTTTCAAAAGGCTTCCTTTTTGTGTTTTCACCAAACTGGTAATCTATGTAAACAGCAATACTTGAGTAATAACAGAAGGCAGTAAAGAAGGTCATATAACTGAGTCAAAACAGCTACTCATCACAGGTCTAAAAATATTTCTTCTCTGTAAGCTGCAATGTTCTGAGCCTCTGTTTGCCAGAAGCTGGGAATGGGCGACAGGTGATGATTACCTGTTCTGTTCATTCCCTCTGAAGCACCTGGCATTGGCCACTGTCAGAAGACAGGATACCGGGCTAGCTGGACCATTGGTCTGACGCAGTATAGTCGTTCTTATGTCACACAACTTTCCCCTTTACCTTGTGCCTTCTACAGTGCACACTTCCCTCACTGTGTGCACACTCCCATTGAACTAGATGTGCCCTGATCCATAAGAGGACACCCCATTCTATGGTAATAAATTGGTGTCTTCACAGTTTTCAATAAAGTCCCAAAATGTTTATATGAAATTTTTAGATGGATTTTGGTATCAACCTATTAGAATTAAAACAGAAGAAAGCAATTTTTCCTCCACAACTCTTTTCAAAAGGAATGTGTATCCCTTACTATGCTAAAGTGTCTAGCCTCACATCGTTGGGCAATACCGAACACCCATTCAATGACAGCATGCACACATGGAGGAGGGAAGTTATGCTGCACCCCTTAAAGTAAGAGGGAGAGAGTTATATTATGTCAGAGGGTAGATGACTCTTTTAAAAGGAGTTGAGCCTAACCCTACCTGTGACTAATTAGCCACCGCCCAGTTGAGGCTGTGAGGCCAGGATTCAGGTGACAGCTTGAAGATCACCTGATCCTCATAAAAATCAACAAGTAACTCAGGTTAGCTGGAGAGCTGCAGGGAGTAGGAAGGCTCCTGCAGTAGTCCACAGTTCAGGAGAAGAGTCCATTTTTATAAAACTCTCAGGCAGATGGCTTGCAGAACATAATCTGCAAGGAACAGGCTAGGAAGGAAAAGGGAACAGACAGGCTCGCCCTGACTCCCAGGCAGAGTGTAATCCTGTAGAGAGTAGATAGGCTTCCGAAGATAACCCTTGGTCAAGTGGAAAAGGACACATTTGATACATTTTCTGTTATTTTGAAGTCCTTGAAGAAAAGGGACTGGAATCCTGTCGCTGGAGTGCTCTTTGATGCATAGGCAGCTGCAGGGTGGTGTGGAGGGTAATCAGAGCTCCAGGTGGGGGGTGGCTGACTGCTTCTGCCTCTTGGGAGCACTAGGGCTCAGGGCTTTAGACCTTGGGGGAGTGCTGGGACTCAGGGCTTCAGCCCTGCAGCTCTGCTCCTAGTTTCAGCCGGGGGGGGAGAAAGAGGGTGCATGATGGGCTGACACCGGCGCTCCCCTCATAGTTAAGCCCTAAGCCCCTACGCCCCCTGCAGGTCTGAAGCCAGGAAAGGAGCCACAGGGCTGAAGCCCCAATCCCCAGTGCTCCCAAGAATCAGAAGCCCAGACCACCACTCCCTGCCTGGAGCCCTGACCCTCCTCCTCCTGCAGCCTCAAGCCTCGCCCAAAGCCTAAGGACTAAAGCCCCGAGACAGTGAAGGGGGTGTGGGTGTGTCCGTCTCCGTCCCCCCCCACTGCTGCTGCAGGATTACTTCCAGTTCCACGGGGTGGCCAGTTGACCAGTATGTCTGTAACTCTGGTGTTTGTATCTTTGAGGTTCTACTGTACTTTGTCCAAATAAGAAAGCTATTATAGTAAGATTAACAGAAAACCTTTAAAATGGCCGTAATACATTTCAAAGTATATACTTACACATTCGTAGTCTCCATCCTGTGGTACCTTCCAATCAGAGGAATTTTTTGTCTGGCCAGATGCATTCTTCCCAAAGCTATTGATCTGATTCTCTTTCTCTTTTTGTTCAAAATATTCCAGGAATGATGGTTTGGCTGGCTGCATCGTTTCATCCCTCCCTGGAAATATTTAAAAAATGGTAAAACAATGGTCACTTCTGTAAAAATCGGAAACTAGAGCATTTTATATTACACCAAACAGAATCTGTCTCAAGCAATTAGATCACTAATAACAATAGTACTTGGTGCTGACAAAGTACTATCTATTTAGAAAGCACTAGACAAAAATCTAATCCTCACACCATTACTGTGATAGAAGTATTATCCCTATTTGCCTCGGTTTCCCCATCTGTAAGAGAGGTTAAGAGACCACAAAGCAAGTTGCATCAGAGCCAGAATTAGAAGTCCAGAGGTTCTGATTGTTAGACCTGTGCTGAGTCCATCAGACCAAACTGCTAAGTGACTGAGCCATATGTACTAGAAGCTGCATACAAACTTCAGCCAGCTGGATGCCAGTTTATTTATTCATTACAAAATATGAAAAAAGGATATCAATTAAAAGTTCAACAACTAATGAGACCAGAACCAAAATTTGTTTTACAAGTGAGAACATGCTACATTTTCCATTTGACTGCAACAGTACAGAAGGCCAGCTGCCACCACACTCCAAGAAAGCCCCTGTAAGCTCCTTTGTATAAAGGTTACATACCCTGTCCTTGGCTGAAGGCATGGGGAGAGACTATTAATTTTCTAAGGTATGCATGGGGCCGGGGAGAAATGGATTTTAAAATCAACACTTATTCTATCAGATTCTTTTGCTAGGAGATTTCCCTTAGTCAAATACAGGTTCTCCTACTGAGTCACACAAGTGCCTCATCTTTTTGTCATCAAATTTTTCATATTTCAAAAAACTAAGTACATGCCATGCACCTCAAACTCTCCATTACTAAGACCCTCTCAGTTCCATTACACATTCTTTAGAGGAATCACAATCTAAGTAAAAGGAAAGGCAGGGAGAACACTGTGGACTTATGGAGGACATGATGCAGTAGGAGTCCAGTTTTGCCAAGGAAAAGACCAAATGGGCTGTTTCGTTAGATTGGATTAGAAATAAGGACGGTAACATGCCCTGCCTTCCTTCAGCCACAATTACATTTGGATTGTGGTTTAATGTGAACTGTGCAGTGGTGCTGGAACTAGAGGTACTGCCGCACCCCTTGGCTTAAAGTATTAACACCACCAGATACATGGTTTCCATCATCAGCACCCCCACTATAAAAATTCTTACAGCACCCCTAGATCCGTGTACATTTAAGCATGAATTCACCCAACCAATCCCCATCACACCTGTTCATCTTATGTCAAAAGTGGAAGTGTGTGGCCAGACATTCAATTAGGACACTGATGCGGTTTGAAACACAGATGATATTTGAGGTATAGATGAGATGGGATCTAGGAGGAGCCCAGCCTTCCTCAGTTCATTAGTATGCCATATAGGGGGTTATGGATCAGGGGAAAAGAGACAAAGTGAACAGACTGTAGCCTCAAAGCACCTCAGGAAAAAAAAATCCAGACGATATAAGAACTGTTAGAAGTAACAAAATATTGAAAGTTTCAATGTGGATTCTTGACAGTATAAAAGGATATCACTGTCAAATTTAAGACTTACCTGCTAGTGCAATTGGTGCAGTTTCAGATGTTGTCGAATATGTATTCAAATTTAAATCTAACTTGTCATGCTGGACATAATGCAGATAATACTTTGTATAGAGTCTCAGCATAAGAATAAAAATATGCTTGTACTGAAGATGTATTGTTGCAGCAAGCTACATCTTAGGATCATGAAAACAAACTGTATTTATAAAGATTACTCACAGCTAAATGCAATATTGCTTTCATTTATGATAAATTGCTGCATATGGTTTTTGTGCACATTACATATGACTTAGTTCTGTAAGGGCAGGCCAACTAACCTATTTTGAATACCGTTTTCAAAAGGGAATGTTATTTCATTGTGATAAAAACACAGTTTTCTACACAATGCAATAAATCTATCATGTCTAAATACATTTTTAGCCATTACAGAGGTCAAGTCTCATATCCATAAAAGCCAGCAACTCATAAATTCACTTTCCCACAACAGTTACCCCAGGTCAAGTGCCAGTATAAATGGCACCAAAATTAGCCAAACATAAGCCAGGTCTAGACTGAGTAGTTAAGGGTACACCATCAAGTGCCATACAAGTGAATAAAGTATAATTGCCAAAACTAAAAAAAATGGGGCTTAAAATACATAAAATAGTCTCAAGTGATTTGCCAAATGTCCATAAGACAATTTCTGGCAAAGAGTTTCACATTTAGGAGATATGCAGACATAAGCTTGTCTAAATTTTCCAAGAGACTGTATGCTATTAATTAGTGCTTTATTTTTGATATCTGGAAATCCATACATGTTTAGTCACAGGATATTATTCTTTAAAGTAAAACTAACATATTATATTGTAGAACTTCATTTTCAGATTTTATCTGATTATTAATAGATATAATGGTTTGAATTCTTGTACCAACTTGATAGTTCAAGGACATCTTGTGTGTTTACAGAAATGTTAAATATAGAATAAAGTGAACTTCCATAAAGCAATAAGATATTTTAGCATGATCCTTGGCTTCAGATACTGAAAGAGACAAAGGGGTGGCTGTACAAATAGTATGAAAATATCATTAGAACTCTAGGCATCACTGCATCGGATATCTTGTAGTCTTTCCTGAGCCAGCAAAGAGCTGAAGGATGAAAATAAATGCTTACACATCTGCATCATAACAACAGATGTTAAGACAAATTATTTTATTCTACTGCTAGCAATAGTTTCCATTTTTTAAAAGCCTCATTGTACAGAATGAGATCAACAAAGCCACCTTCAGACAGACTGCATGAAGGTCAGAGTCTGGAAACGTGTTTGCAAAGTTAAGAAATACTGTGATATTGGGGATAAATTACTGAAGCAGTATAGAAATCTAATTACCACTGCGGTGACAAAACATTTATTTAGAGAGTGAAGATACTCTATGCATACTCATTCTATGCAACTGCGAGATACTGTTAGAAGCAAGAGGCACATTATAAATGTTATAGTCAATGAATATAGAGAAATGTTTTATGCGGTAGAATAGGTATGAACTCATGTTGGACAGTCCAGGATAGTAATCGAAATGAGGTTTAAGGGGCCTAATGTGAGTAATTCCAATTGAAGACAAGTTGAAGGAGGTTGGGCTACACTAGTATGGGCATATCCAGCGGAAACCCAAGAGTTATATTAGTAGGATGGCTCTTGACGAAAGATGGCTAATGGGGAGACCAAAGACTCTGTACACAGACCGGGTATCAGTGGACTCCAGAGAGACCAATCTGCATGACAGCCTAGAAGAAGGCTACAAGAGTTGCCAACCCCGAATAAGGGAAGTGTCAGGAAAGAAGAGGCAGCAGCATGAACTCATCTGTGTATACACACACTATACTGGGTAATCTGGATCTCTTTTTTTTAAAAAAATCTATATTATAATGAACAGACAAATTAGTGCCGAGTGGTTTGAAAAAGTCATTTTTAAATGCTCCTTCACAGAGTACTACTTGATTTTCATGAGCTTATATACTTACTGAAAGATAATTTTGCTTAGATGTAGTTGCTGTGCTGCAGGGATTAATTCAGAAAGTAACCTTAAAAAACAACAACAACAACAACAACAAAAAAACGTCCCCCTCTTCCCAGAACAGTAAAATTTTATTCTTCACCAACTGTCGCTCACAGTAACATCCGTGGGTAGGTGCAGTCAATCACATCACTAGTTAATTCAGTCATTGAAGGGTCCTTTGGTAACTTCAGTGAAACCAAATTACAAATTTCTAATGTTTAGTCAACTAAATTTTCTTTCCACACAGAAGAGCAACATAAGGATACAAATAAAAGGCAAATGACAACAAGCAGCTTCTGGGTTAAATTTTGATAACTCTACAATAGTTAAAAGAAAACATGTGCTGTACTTCTCATCCACATTATACCGGACACCAGTAGCCATCAAGTCAGCTTTGTCCTTTGAGGGACACAATAACCTTCAGCCTATAATGGCCACCAATTAAGTACATTTGTACAGGATATATTTTAACCTTAAATATTGATTTACTGGAATAATTTATTAAACTGATTAAGATGTAGATTTACTAATTGACAAAGAAATGATGAATGGAAAAAGACTGTAAAATGACAAATCTAGCACAGCTCTGGGGATTTTTATAAATTTTAATTGCTACTAGAATTTCAGAGTCAGGTTGCTTATTTAGCAAGATTGACAGAAATGCTCCTTGAGAAGGAAAGACAATACACCAAATCAATGTCATTCTGGCATGCTAGATTTATTTTTATAATCCTGACTTACATCAGTACCAGCTTTGAAGAAAGGTCATCTGCTATTAATTCAATACAAAGTTCACCTGTTTAATTCCATTTAAGGTTTTGATAGAAATCAAAGAAGAAACTAAAAACTAAGTCTGGTTCTGTAAAGAAGGGTGTCAGATACTGGCCACTGCTGGAGAAAGACACCAGACTAGATGGGTCTGACAATTTATGCCAAGTAGACATTTCCTAGTATTACAGGGTGATATCAAAATATTATTGTTTAACAGAAGTAAAAGTGCAGAGAGATAGAGAATCACTACTTGTTATACTGTGGGCATTATGCATGTCAGACTGGAATAACTTCTTATGTAAGCATGTACTTAGGACCTTTAAAAAAAAAGAAAGCCTCTTATGGAGATGAATCAATATAGCTCCTCTGGATCTGTTAATGTTCCATCATTTAAATATATAGTCATCATTTTAGGAGCCATATTAATTACAAAATGGAACACAACAGCTCTGTTGGAGCCTTCCCAGTCTATTACATGTTTAGGATATTTATTTAGCACCATAAGTGCTCATAGCACATTACTGTAAAGTGTGCCAAATGAAGAATAAAGATCAGAATCCCTACCCAAAAAGAAAACGCTCAAATGGGCTGTTGGTATAATTTATTAATGTTTAAAATCTATTTTGGGACAGACGTTAAAACAGAACAGTGAAATGTCACTGCCCTGGCTGCTCAGGTGAAGGGCAGATCACAAAGCATGTATGGCAAGTACCTCCCCTCACACCCAAAGGTGTGAATTCCAAAGCAGTGCTATACCAAGTACTCCATATTAACATTAATTTCAGAATTACTGTTAAATATAGCCTTGTGTCCGGTAAATAGCCATTGCTTTGAATCTTCATTAGAATTGCCCGATAAACTCTAATAGCATTTGGACTTGATGGATAGGATTTTCCAAAACCAAAAGACTTCAATGGGAGTAGAAATAGGGCAAGGTAGAATGCTTTTGAAAATTCCACCCTATTATTCAAGCAAGTCTGCTGAGTAGTAAAACTATGAACATAACAAGAATGTTTCTCTCCTACTAAAATAAATGGGAAATAGAAACCAATGCACTAGGGAAAAAAAATCCTTGTTTTACTATTTCCCCCTCTTTATAGTTATTCCCCCCCATCACCGAAAGCAAGTTCCAGAGCTGTTATTGGCTATGATAGAAGTACACACATTCCTTCAAGACCACATAACCTCTTGCGTTTTCTTTAAATCTGTGTTCTGTTTTAAAGAGACCTATGCCTGAAGCATATAGATGTTCCTCATTCCAAATCAGATCCGGGGAAACTGCATTGCAAGTACATTAAAATTTTAAAATTAAATGTTTAACCTGCAGCCCTGCCAGTTTGCTAATGAACATGTTCATATGCAGAACCATAATTCTATCTAAAACCATAAAATGTTGGTTTATGAAGTTAGCAATATTATATTCGAGAAGTTAGATATTGAGCATGTGTATATTTTCCTGATAGGTTTATCAAAACAAAAATTTGGTTCTTTCCTCTAAACTTAATAGAAAGGTTTTCAATTAAAAATGTTGAAGATAAAAACTAGCTATTTCGTTTTAAACATTACCATGAAGTGCTGAAAGCCCAAATGCACAAACGTTGCACTAGTGCATAAACTGCCAGGACATGAATTGTTTTTGTTAAGTCAGACAGTATTTTTTGGTGACAAATGATATCACCAGTGGTTAATTAATTAGACTACAAACTTCTATATGAGGAACCTATCAAAATAGGATTATCTTGGAGTTTTCCCACCAACTACACTCAGGTAAATGCTTTGAAATCCTTGGATAAAAGATTGTAAATGCAAAATATTTTTGTTGTACTCTATCTTTCATCATGGCTTAGCCTTGTAACAAACTATTGGATATGCCTATGCACTGCGAATGAGAAAAAGTTTGACAAAATCTGAGTAGCTGGGCACACTTTCTGGAATTCCATACTAGAATACTAGGAAAGAACTTGACTGACTTTGTTAGACTTTAGTTTGCTCATGGTCCTAGTAAGCTGCAGTATCTAGACAAGCTACTAGCGGACTGCAATTAAGTTCCAGAGAGTGCATGCATTTGTGACAATGGGGTATAGGGTGCATATAGGAGGAGCATGTACACCAAGGACTCTGGAAATAACATTGTTCTGTAGTAGCATGCAGAGACCCAAAATAAGGATCATGGTGCTACACATCCCTGTACAGAAAAGCTCCTGATCAAACTTTCAAGGATGTATCAAGTGACGTTAGTTGTAACTTTAATAGGGTTACCATATTTTCATTTTAAAAAAGGAGGACACTCCATGGGGCCCAGGGCCCACCCCAACTCTGCCCCGGCCCCGCCCCAACTCCACCCCTTCCCCAAAAGTCCCCACCCCAACTCTGCTCCCTCCCCTGAATGCTCCGCCCCCTGCTCCTCCCCCTCCCCTGCTTCCCGCAAATCAAATGTTCGCGGGAAGCCGGAAACAGGGAGGCAACAGGTAAGCTGGGGCTGGGGCTGGGGCCGAGCAGTCCAGGCCAAGAGGCTCTGGCCCCAGCGTCTCCCGCCCGGCTTGGCTCGGGCCCTGGGGCGCCGGCCCTGGCCCTGCACCGCCGGCCCCCGCCCGGCCCGGCCCCGCACCTCCGGCGGTGCATTCCTGGCCCCAGACCCCGGCTGAGCCCCACCGGGCCCTCCCTATTTTCCCGGACATGGCTGGCTTTTTAGGATTTCCCCCCGGACGGGGATTTGAGGCCCAAAAAGCCAGACATGTCCGGGAAAATCCGGACGTATGGTAACCCTAACTTTAAAAATCAGAAAAGCCATTGCTGTCTTTTATAGTTTAACTCAAAGGTCTAAGCTAAGCATTTAACAATATAGTGCCCAATGACTACATACAATAAATGCCTAATATGCAAATTTCAAATGGAATTTGCAGTTCTGTTTACATCAAGCTTTTCCTCAGAGAGCCATAACTGAAGTTTAAAACAACAAGGAGTCCGGTGACACCTTAAAGACTAACAGATTTATTTGGGCATAAGCTTTCATGGGTAAAAAACCCACTTCTTCAGATGCATGGAGTAAAAATTACGGATGCAGGCATTATTATACTGACACATGAAGAGAAGGGAGTTATCTCACAAATGGAGAACCAGTGTTAACAGGGCCCATTCAATTAAGGTTTGTTTTTGTGGATACAGACTAACCCGGCTACCCCCAATACCTGAAGTTTAAAAGCCACTCGGGATAATTTGTACAGAAACTATTAAAGATTAACAGAACTGCATCATTTCATATAGCATAGCAGAAAGAGGTAAATTTATTCAACTACAGCAAAAAGTATTCCACCATTAATTAATTTCCTACCCTTTAGTAACATGAACTGGAATTCACCCACATGAAGCACAAGGCACGCATTTCACAACTCCTTAAATTTACACTGATAAATCTTCCCACGACTATGAGGAACTTTTTCTCAATCCCAGATGAAATCTAAACCGTGCCTGGTGGGTCCTGCCACCACTGCAAAGCAACAGAAGACCATTACAATTAATTTAAAGCATCCAAACTAATTTATTTCGTAAACTATTAAGGATCTTATATTCATTCAAAGAAAGAATATTTTATGTGTCATTAAGAATAAAAAGTCTATGGTACATGTTTCTATAAAATGAGAAAAGACTCTGTACATTTTCTGTGATGCAAGAAAGCTAGTTAAACTGACGACTACCCTTTTTGACATGTTCTTTTACTATGTTTTATAAAGAACTATGCTAATATTGTACTAGCCCACAAGCAAATGAATGGACAGAGGCTGCTTTCCTCCCCATCCATCACCACAGGATTTTCTGACAGGGAATTCTTCTCTCTCAGCTTGTTTGCTTTAGTCATTGGACTAAATACTTGAAGGTATTGACATTGGAGACAAAAGCAGAAAAAGGGGAAACAGTGACAAGTTCTGATTGGATAACTCATTCCTAGCCCATATCATAATCTTACCCAGAAGCAACTTTACTTGGATGTGTTGCAATCTCTCATATCCAGGGTCTCGCACACAACAATCTAAAAATTCTGATTGGTATAAAACTGAATGAGAATACAGATGTGTCAACAACTCCATTTTTTAATGTCTCTACTTGATTGTGGCCATAAAAACTTACCAGTGCTTAAGACGGAAGCTGATATGCATACACCACATTGTTTGCTTTTTTGGGGGGGAGAAAAAGCCTCAATAGCATAAGTAATTGCTGGTACGAAGAATTCCGATTTAGAAGTGGCACTCTCTTTGATCAAAGAAGTTTAAAGATTTTATTTGAGAAACTATTTGTTCTCAGGAGGAGGACATTTCCTGCACAGTTTATTCTGGTCCTCACAGGAAATAAACTCCTAATTATTCTTATAGGAGACAGATAGGTCAGATGTCTCTTCTCACCTAAAAAATTGCAGAGCACACACACACACACACCTTTCACTCATTAATGAAATGCTGCCATCTCTAGGATGGAAGGTGAGAGGAAGGAAGAGATCCGATTATAGCCCAAGAAGGCAGTATAGTTATCTTACCTGCCACATCAGGTATGCTTCTACTCTTTAGTTCTAAAAGATCCAAGGTATCAGTTTTCCTCATCTCAAGTGCTACCCATTCTATGGGCAAGTAATAAAAGCAAGATGTGGATAAGACAAGATTTTCAGTAGTGTCTACCAGCACTATGAATACTAGCAAATAGCAGGAAATATGTCTACTAACAAACATACGCACACAAATAGGCTGAGAGATAAGAGAAGAAATTTTAATAACTAAATACAAACACTTATCAATTGCATCAATATTAGTGACATTTATCTTTAAAGAGAAAATACCAACTTTTTCCCCACTAGCAATCCGAGCTCATGGCTGGCTGAAGTGTAGTTTAGTAGATGTTTTAACAAGAAAGGACAATAAAAAGATTTGTTGTGGCTATACTGAAATAATTATTCTGGTCTCTGAGCAGAACAAGAGTTCCTAATATTACAAATGAGTGCCCTTCCTTAGTGCTTCAGAAGGCTAGCTTTTAAATGTTAATATTAAATGTTTTTCCAAAGCAGTTAAACTCTCATCAAGTAAGCGGTTACCAATGGATTTACAACAACAACAAAAAAAAAAGATGTGTAGCAGTGCAGTTTAAATAGTTGCAGTTCTCAGAAAAATCAAAGACTCAAGGGTTAGTGCACAACAGACTAGGACAGGGGCACGCAACCTATGGCATGGGTGCCAAAGGCGGCACGCAAGCTGATTTTCAGTGGCACTCACACTGCCTGGGTCCTGGCCACTGGTCCAGGGAGCTCTGCATTTTAATTTAATTTTAAATGAAGCTTCTTAAACATTTTAAAAACCTTATTTACTTTACATACAACAATAGTTTCATTATATATTATAGACATAGAAAAAGTCCTTCTAAAAATGTTAAAATGTATTACTGGCACGCGAAACCTTTAATTAGAGTGAATAAATGAAGACTCGGTACACCACTTCTGAAAGGTTGCCGACCCCTGGACTAGGATATCTAGTGTTGGGGCAAGGGCGGGAGGTTGCTTTTTGCAAATGTTTGAATATTTTGTTTTGAGTATCTCTTTGGAAAACCAAAACCAAACAACTGTAAAATATTTAAGCAGCCAAAATTAGTACATGATGGATTTTGGTACTTCTGTATATTACATAACAAGTACACTTTAAATCTAGTATATTTAAGTGATCAAATCCTAAAAAAACAAACCAATTCATTTAAGAATAGAAGGTATAGCTCTCTGAAAGTTTCATCACATATCGTATGAGTTGCTAGAGGAAACTGTTTCCCAGAACTTCCATAGAAATCCTAGTCTGAAATATGACATTTCAATATTTCATTTAAAAGGCAGGTTTGTTTTGTTTTGTTTCTTCTAAATGGTACAAGACAGCAAAAAAAAAAAAAAAAGGGGGGGGGGGGAGTGAGTGGCGAGAACCAGTTTTGATGCAATTTTGCAGTTACTCAAAAATATAAGCACCCAGGAGTTTCAGGCTCCTGGAAAGATTCTACTCTACCACTGCTGCTATGTAAAAGAATTTAGAACTTCGTATTGTATTCACCTGAACACTCTTTACCATGAATTGCTATACCAGTTATCATTTGAAAGATAGATCACTTAATATATGAATTAATGAAAATTCTCCAATTCCAATGCATTAAAAATACCATTATTTCACCTATTTAAGATTTAAAAAAATCCTTCCTCAAAAGAGTTCTGCTGCTGGTTTGATGACTTTTTACAGCTCAATCAATTTAACTGAACATCAAGAGAACATTAACATGGAAATAAGTTGAAAAAAAATGGAGCATTTGAGGCAATTCACAGGAAAGGCATTTGCAAACTCCTAAGAGACTGCTGCCTAGCCATCTCCCCAAGAAACCGTTATACAAAGGAATATTAATATGGACAGTGCACTGGGCTGCACTTAGGAATTCAATATTGTTCTATTGGAGGAGGTGGAGAGGAAAGGAAAAGGAGTTTAAGCTAAATTTTAAACCTGATATGGTAATTTTCCAAATGATTAAATCAATAAACCAACTGTGTTGAAGACAATTTTTTTAAGTAGGTACTCCTTTGACAGCAAGAGTTGAATGAAACCAAGCAGCTCTGGGTCCTCTTGAAATTATGGCATTAAATGTACATGTACATGAAAGTAGTGTGCACAAGAGTGATGTTGCCACAGCACTTGCATCGGGAACCTCAAATTCATTCCTCAGACTGAGGAAGTCCTCTGACACTTCCAAGTGTTTGGAAGATGAGCTTCCAATTCAAACAGCATCTGCCAGCAGCCCATTCTGGAGCTCCCTCTTCTGGTTAGATGCTAAGACATATCCAACAACTGCAGTAGCCATTGTAGGATGTCCCTAACCACAAAATAAATGCTGGTTTTAAAGTTGGGTGTTTCATCTGTAAAAGTAAAATTACCACGTGCATCTTCTATACTGAGAGTAACTGGAGGACAGAACTATTTACTTTCAGTTTGTAAGGACCACAAAGTTTTGAGGAGGCGATGTAAGTGAAAGTAAGTGAACTGAAGGAGGCCAAAAATGAAGGGGTTTAGCATTGTTCAACTTTGTGAGTTAATGTATCAATTACATCAACGAGCAATTCCCTCTCCCATCCAAGTTTAAACAGAATTTTGGTAGCATTCTTCCCTTAGTGTGAAGTTAGTGAATAGTTAAAAAGTGATAGCAGAGGTTTGGGGAAATACTCAAAAGTGAAAGAATGATCATAGGCTTTTTTCTTATAACAAAAAACAAAAACCCTTTAGATTTCTGCTCCCTTTAAAACTTGAGAAGCCATATTACTCAGATTCTTTAAAAGGACAAACTCAATATGTTTTCTGTTTGTAAACAACAGGTATTCTCAACTTAAATAGCCCTTGCCTGCATCCTCTTGGGGCAGCCATTTAAATTATAGTAAACTACTGTACATAGATGCCTGATTTGCCATCTCTCTCCTTGTCACAGATTATTATCCTGTTTCATTCATGCTAACACTGAAATGCAAGTCAGCTTTGATAACTCAGTTTCCTTTCTTCCCATTGTTATAAAAGCAGACTTCCCCCATTACTTATGGCTAATCAATATTTGCCAAAGTTTGAAATTTCTGCAGAAAAGCCAGCGTTTGCAGAGCTCTATATCAATTTGTAATGTGCTCCCTCTACTGTTAGAAAAAACTGTCTTCACTGAGAGAAGATGGTGAGTCTAAAAAGCCATCAAGTGGAAAAGAGTTTTCATTTGACATAACTAAGGAATTCCTGGGAAAAGTCCTATAAAAGTACTTTTCCTAAGTGATTTGTATAATGCTTATACCCAATTATTCTTAGTTGGTCTAATCCAGTGGTCTCCAACCTTTTTACACCCAAGATCACTTTTTGAATTTAAGGGCAATCCAGGATCTACCTGCCCCTTCCCTAAAGCCCCATTCCTTCCCTGAAACCCCGCTCATTCCACCCCCCCCTCCTTTGCTCACCCTCCCCCATCCTCACTCACTTTCACCTGGCTGGGGCAGAGGAGTTGGGGTTCAGGAAGGAGTCTGGGCTTTGGGCTGGGGCCGAGAGGTTCACAGTGTGGGAAGGGGCTCTGACTGAGCCTGGGGCAGAGGGTTGGGGTGCAGGAGAGAGGTTGGGGTGCAGGCTCTGGGAAGCAGTTTGGGTGCAGGGATCCGAGCTGGGGCAGAGTTTTGGGATGCATGAGAAGTGTGGCTCTGGGAGAGGAGGTCAGGGCTGGGGCAGGGGGATTGGGGTGCTGGTTCTGCAAGGGGGCTCAGGGCTAGGATTTGCCTTCCCGCCAGGCAGCACTTACCTCAGGTGGCTCCTGGGCAGCAGCGCAGCGAGGCTAAGGAAGGCTCCCTGCCTGCCCCAGCTCCATGCCGCCCCGGAAGGGGCCAGTGCACCCCCTACTAAAGTCACAAATCTTTGTATTGATCATTTCCATGGGAGCTCAGTAACTGAGGACTTAAACTCAGATCACCAGTGCAGCTCTTGGAAACAATGCTAAGATGCAAGGAAGGAAGGAAACACTTTTGAAAAAGGAACAAACCTTCTCTATAAAAAAAACAAACAATCTAGCCATGACCACGCTGGTAGCGCAAATGGGAGAGAGCATTAAGGAGCAAGACAACCATGGAGTCTGAAGATGTTCACTGTAGCCAACTGAAGCATCTATAAAATATTTCCAGTATTGTCAAAACTCCAAGTCTGCAGGAATGGATTTCCATGAGAAAAAATTCTTAATTGGTGGAGGAAGGAAGTGATTTTTCCCTTTCTTCACACTTTTCTAATTCAGCACTGTCACAGTCCCCTGCTTCATCCAAAGTGACCCTTTTCCAGGTCAATCTGTGAGGAGTAGAGAAGCGTATAGCCTCCTGCAGAGTCAAACTTTACCCATCATTTTAAACTCTGCATCCTTCAATGAGATGTAAATGCTGGGTAACTATTTTTGCATGCACAGCTGTATACCAGGCGTTCAAGACACTTGCTGTCTTACAAACATGCCCCTTTATCTCAGGCAT
The DNA here is from genome assembly GCF_013100865.1 of Trachemys scripta elegans. Taxonomy (NCBI): domain Eukaryota; kingdom Metazoa; phylum Chordata; order Testudines; family Emydidae; genus Trachemys; species Trachemys scripta. Next base: position 19,853,328 of record NC_048309.1, on the reverse strand, counting down.
CAGCTCCAAAAGAGACTTGTCTAACATCTGAAAATGGCAACAGCAAGGTCATCTTAAGGCAGTGGTCCCCAATGTGGTGCACGTGGGTGCCATGGCGCCCGCAGGGGCATTTATGTGCACCCGCCTAGTGCCCAGCAGGGGAGAGAAGCCACAGCCCCGCATCTGATGGGGAAAAAGAACTCAGGCTGCAGGCGCGGTGTTCTCTATTCCCGGCAGGCGTGGGGCCCACCTAGTGCCCAGCAGGGGACAGAAGCCAGGGCCCTGCGCCTGCCGGGGACAGAGAACTCCGGGGCTGCAGGCGCTGGTGTTCTCTGTCCTCGCGGCTTCTCTGGATTCATATATTATGTAATATTAAATATATTTTTCGTATTATTTAATGTACAAATACAAAATAAGCCTTGAAAAATTGTTGGCGCCCGCCACACTCTTCTGAAAACATGAATGTGCTACTGGCCACAAAAAGGTTGGGGACCACTATATTAAGGCATCAAAGGATTTTTGGACTAATCCTGCAAACAATTTTTAATTCCCCTCAAACTCTGAAAAATCCTAGCTAGAATGAGACCAGGTTTCTCCTGGAATTCTGGGGGAAATGAACCCAATTTATTCCATGTAACAATCTTTTAAGACTGCAAAATTGCTCAAGCTAATCAAATATACTCTATGCTATATGAGTATATGAAGGATTTTTACTCACACCTTTTATCCTTGGACAAGCGTTAACACTGTCCCTCTGTTCATCACTGGATTCTCTATAGCCTGAGTGATAAGAGCTAGATTATCACTAATACTTGAACAGCCTCCTAAATACTAAAGCATTTAAGCTACGCATGGACTCACTTCCCAGTTTTGGATACATTTTATAGTCTATGTCCCAAGGTCACTGTATCATCTACATTTCTTTCATGCAAATACTCCACATGTAAACCTTTTCAACTAGGAGTCATTTCTAGTATGGCTAGTGCTAATTTTGTCTTGCAGTCTTGTTGTTTCCTGTTTGCTGAGACTAACATTTGATGAAACCAGTAGAGAGAGCATTGCCTGCCACATGTAACAAAGCACTTCACCTTTCCCAGAGAGGCATTTTAGGCCAGAAATGAAGGGTCAGCTGTTGAAAGGCAAAGGTTGTGTGGTAAGCAGCACATCACCCAGACTAATGAAGCCAATCTATAGCTTAGCTTAAGTGAAGCTGCTGCTAAGAGATACAGTTCTCCAAACAGGTACTTCGTATGCTGACCAAGGTTTTTCCAATTGTGGTGAAATAAGACAGATCAGCTGATGAACCTCTCAAAACTAAACAAATCAGATAGACTCCCAAATTGGTTCAAATGCAGTGTTATAGGTTAAATAGTAGCAGTCAAAATCACTCAAACTAGAGGGAGTAGCTATTGAAGAACAGTAAGGAAGGAAGTGCTGGACCGTATGTCCCCGTCACAATTGTTGGAGTTGGAGCTGCACCACCTGTTCCCCCACGCAAGATTACCAGGGCAAACTAAAATTCAGTAAAGTTGACAGTGGGTCCACCACATCATGCCTAATTATTTGTAAAAGTTTCAGCCTCCAGCACCAGCTATGCCACATGGATTATATACACTATAGTTAAATTTTCTACAAAATGTCTGCATCCAGATAACATGCAACAGAGAGAGTAGAGGTAAATTAAGAATGACAACACAACCAGAGGACTGAAGTATAGGTCCTGCAGCAACCAAGTTTATGGTTTGATGCTCCACACTACTGTCTGGACAACAACTGATTCCATAGTAAATAGACCTCCAGCATTTTTAATGGTAAATAGTCACATTACTGTCATGAATAAGTGACAATGAGTCACAAGACATTTGAGTGTTACAAAGACGATTCCATTTTGAACAAATCTCATCACGCCTATTGAAAGAGGAGGCCATTTCCCCAGAACACTTGTATCAGTGTTATTTAACTGCAACCCACTGTACCTGCTGCTCACGCAGCATGCAGTAGCCGCCTCCTAAGAACTAACTGGTGCAAATATAAGTCACACCAATTAGTCAGATTCCATTATCTAGTTCATTTTTAAAGCCACAAACAGGCTTGGACGTGTTCCTTCAAGGACTGACTTGCCACTCCCTAGAATGTTTACTATGCTTAGCAAGCGTTTTCCAGCTGATGGAGCCCAGGTCTCTATTTGGGTCATGAAAATCCCACAACAGGGAAAACTTTCACAGGTCAGGCTGAGGCTGAATCTCCCCAACTCCTGATTATGCTGAAAGAGGTGCACGTTTGAACCAGCATTTCTCCAAACCATCATGTTTTAAATACAATCATAGAAGAAATTAACCATTAGTCTGTACCACCATATCAGCTTAAAAGGTAAGCCTTAAAAGACTATCACGTCTTACTGCTTTACATCATTAAGATGTAGCCTTTCCTCTCCAATCCCTCAGCTAAATCTCCCCATCCAGATCCACATCTTGCATCTCAATTATTGCAACCACCTCCTTTCCAGCCTAGGTCAATGCAAACCTGGCCCACTTATACCCACAGAAAAAGTCAATGCAAAGGTAGTTTTCCTGGTTTGTTGCTTTTCCTACATCACATATACCTCTTTGCTCCTGTCCACTGGCTCTCCCTGCTGAAACAAGCTACCCATCTTTACTTAAGGCCCTTATGACCTATTCCCATACTACCGGTCTTTCCGTACACTATTGAGGTATAGACCCCCACCTCTGCTCTTCCATCAACGCCAACCTTCACTGCTTATTTTTTATATTAAAAAAAAATACTGTTGCACTTTCTCCCATGTCACCTCAATGCCAGGGAGGAACTTCCTGTAAACATCTGCAAAGCCACTGCATTGTCCCTCCTTAAATCTCTCCTCTACCATGATGCCTACAAAAAACACCATCTCACCCCCACCCTCCCAGACAGTGCTAGACAGCTGGTGTGCTGTGACCGCTACTTGTCACAGTGACCTGTTTTGTTGTTACCTTGTGTTCTCCCTGTGAGCTATATACACCGGTTGTCTCATTTTATACTCAGATTGAAAGCTCTTCAGGGCAGGCATCATCTTTTTTGTTCAGTATTAGCACAATGGGCTCTGATTCATGATTGGAAACCCAAGGCACAATCACAATACAAATAGCCAATACTACTTTACTTTTTAGAAGTAAAATCGCTCTAATAAAAATGCTTGCATCTACTGAGTGGAACCATGACAACAGAGAGCATCTAGTAACTTCAGACAGCACATCTCCTTAGAAACAGGAAGTGAGGCAGACATGCCATAATAGAAAAACTATTAACTGAATTCAAAATTAGAAAACCCAGATTGGGGCTTAACTGGTAATTTATAATTATTTTGTATGTTTTGTCAAGGGAAGAGCAACACTAAGAGTATCTACTATAAATAGTATAGTGAAAGTACATAAATTACCATAAAACTAATATCTTCCATTGGCAGAGCAGCTTGCTGAAAGCTATTACTCACTTTTAATTAAAACATCCTTAGCTGCCATACATACGACATTTATTGTAATAATCTTAACTTTCCATTACATTTAGCTTTCTCCCTTCTGCTGACATTTCATCCTACTATGGCCTCATTGTACTTTTTGACCACATACATTAATGTGTTTTTCCCCACTTCAATTTTTGTATTTTAATCTCTGTGTGAATTAGGGACTATATAATCATTAAAAAAGGAGTTCTTACTCTTCATGGTCCCCTCTTCTTCCTCTTCTTCCGTATTTATTACCATTGTACCCAGCTGGGATTCCAGCGTTCCATCATGTTCTATCATGGTATTGGCTCCATCACTCATTGTACTGGCAGCTCTTATAGTACCAGTCTCATCTCCACTTGTCCGGACCATGGTACCTGAATCTGTTTCATCTTCTTCCTGTAGGAGGATGCAAGACATGCATTTACTGATCAAAGTAATCTTATTAAAAGAGTGGCAACATTCAAAGGGAATTGGTACCAACTTCCAATATTTCTTTGGTATCAGAGTCTTACAAACATTTTGTAAGGTCAGCAAGATGTAACAAATTATGCCTTTTCTTCTCTCCTTCCTATTCCCAAATGGGTAATGAAAGATCTTCTCCATTCCTTTTCCTCTAGCTTTATCTATTGTTAGAAATATGCTGGGACTGAAGTCTTCCACTTAACTACAGAAGAGAGATATTAGCAATACAAGCGTCCCAACACAGCCAACTGGCATCTGAGCCCTGACCCAATGGCCTATCACTAGGAGTAATTAAGTTGCAATACTCATTCAGCCCTTACTATTTCTAAGGGCAGGTCTACACTATGGGGTTAAGTCGACCTAAGTTACGCAACTCCAGCTACATGAACTTAGGTCGACTTATTGTGGTGTCTATACCACGTTGGGTCGATGGGAGAAACTCTCCCATCAATTTACCTTATACTTCTCATTCCAGTGGAGTACCGGAGTCGATGGGGGAGTGATCGGTGGTCAAGTTAACAGGTCTTCACTAGACCCGCTAAATCGACCCCCGGTGGATTGATTGCCACAGCGTCGATCCACAGTAAGTGGAGACAAGCCCTAAGATTGCCAGATATGATAGTTGAACTAAAACCCCATTCTGAAATGATCTAGAGATCACTGAACAGTTATTAGATGGCAGCAGTATTCAGTCTATAGTGTGTATGTGCATGCTGAAGCTCAAAAGAGATAATGCCAGAGAATATTTTTTTCCATTTGTTACCACACATTAACATTGTGACAGATATTGCAATCCCATGCAGTATCTTTGGGAGAACATACTGTATGATTGGTCATGTATCATTGTGTACAGTCCCTGGCCCACAACTCCAGAGGGAGGGGGGAAGGGAGGGTTGCACAGCTTCATCAGGAACTAAAAATAGTGGGGGGTGATTAAGGTGAATCACTCAGATTGTAAACACTAAAGAGATACCAACCCTGGGGAGGCTTGCACATACTAGTTCAAAAGTGGGCACTCCAGAGGCCAACAGACAAAGAAAGAGCTTTTGTTATAAAAACACTGCATTTAAACTGACTCTTGGCCTTCTCTCTGATCCAGCAAATGGACAGGACCTTCTGAGCAAGGGGGATCCCAAACCTTGTAGAAAGTCTGCAAAGACATGGGGCCCTGCTAAAAGAGAAAGACTGATGGGTGACCTCTGGTAAGCTTTGAGCACGTGTATAAACTTCTGTTTTCTCTGTAATGCCTTTACCTTAAGAATAAAGGTGGTTGCTTAGAAAGAGCTGTGTGGTAACTTGCAACTGCTGGCAATATGCTATTCATAGCCCTCGGAGAGAAAGCAACACTCAGGCACTGGCCTTTAGGCAGGCTAGCTTGCTGGGTATATCACAATATAAGGCCGGGAGCTGTACAACTTTAAAGTCACTGGTCAGAAGGGAGCACGACAAGGACAAATTGCTTCAATTTTTCCAATAGCAAGGAGGCAGAAGTGGGCATGTACAGTCTTGTGCTCAGTGTGGCTCGTAGCACATGTTCCAAGCTGTTGTGGTGCCAACTACTGTTCCTTGCATAAAACTGGTCACCAAATCCAGTCCCATCCCCAAACTACTGCTCCAACACAATGCCTGCCAAGTGCTATGAGCTGCACTAAGCAAGAGACAAGTGCATGCAGATGCCTGCGTCTACCTCCCTGCTGTTGGAAAAAATTGCAGCAGTTTGGTGGGGAAGCTGGAGGGGAGGACTCAGCAGCCATGCATATTCTGTGGGGAAAAAAATAAATCAATACTTGACACTGCCATGAATTACATAAAAAAAAAATCATCCATGATGTTCACAGGCCATTTGTTATAAGTGGTAAGCCCCCAGTTGCTTTGTATATGTGATTGTGGTCTTTGTGATCTGAGCTAGTGTCACAGGGCTAATGTGCTTACTTCTCACAGAGCTACAATACAAGGTCTCACCATTGTCAATATGTGGTAGCGCACCCTGCCCTCCTCTAGTGCCTCCATGTCTGAGGCCTCTGTCCCGCTAAGGGTGCCGGTAGTTCACAGCCAAACCCCCTGAACACCAAACCAAGAAGACTGGGGAAAGGATGAACTACAAAAGTTAATGTGGGGCGGGGGGAGGGAGGTGAAGTTTTACTGCAGGTGGGCAATAAACTCCCCCTCCAGCACTGTGAGAAGCTGCAGCAGAAAACCTACAGTGCCATGGAAGCTCTTGGTAACTCTTTCCCTCTAGCAGCAGTAATGTGGCAGGGCAGAGAGGCCACAGGAAAACATTTACACTAGAGGAATCTCTCCACCTCCAAATATCTGGCACCAGCTGTCAGTGATGCTATCACAATTCAGGCATATAAGCAGCTGCACATACCTTAGAGTCAATATCATGGTGACACAGTGAGTAAAGATTACTTCCATCCCAAAGCACAATGCAGCCCTAACGTCACAGTGAGGAAACACTGCATTTAACATGCCTATATTTCACTGCAAATCATGCTATTCAAATCTAGCTTCAGAAGAGGCTTGGCGTCTGTTGTCCATTTTATTCAGTCAGGTTGAAACTGACAAAGCATGCTTCAAGTTGGCTTTTGACATGCTTTTGAAAAAACCACCACTCACACAACACCACTTATTCAAAAGTCAAAACGTAGCATATGAACAAGCAATTACTTGGTCTGCAACTCTGGAATCTCACTCCCTCAACTGAAAAAAAAGCGCAGAACTCAAGCTCACAGCACTACACCATCAAAGAAGTCTAAGCACACATCCCCTCACCTTAAATTTGTGTCTGTTTCTATTGTACAGTATGAAGTTTCTATAAAGGGGTTTCTAAATCAGGAAAATGGTATGAAGAAAACAACATACTTATGTTATGTAAAATGCAAAATAGAAAACACCGAAGACTACAAACAAAAGGCCTCTCTACTACAGGAAAAACTTGATCCAGCTAGGAAAATGTATTTGAAGTCTTCTACAAATTTATTACATATCTTTAAAGTATTTTGCTGGACTAGTAATTGTCCTGTAGTAGGTGTTGTGTCTATGTTCTGCTGATTCACTAAGGCATGTAGCTCACTACGGTTGAATATAAAGGAAGTGGGAGCAGGCTAAGAGAGAGCAGCTACAGGACATGAGTTGAGCAGTCCTAAGCTAGAAACCCCAGGAACAAATCAACGCTGGGATCAGAGACTGAGCTGAACATTATGTAGTATTATTGTTAATTTCTGTATTAAAGCAGCCAGTGGGGTCCTAGTCCAAGACTAGGGCTCCTAGGTATTACAATAATACAAACAACGACAATAATCAGGAGGGAGGAATTTTAGACTCTAACAAATATGTGGACTACTTTAGAGCAGTTTGAGAAAGGCACCTATTTGTACATATATCAGCATCAATATTTTAAAGTTATTGTGTCCATTAAACACTCACTGAATTTTCCTCATCATCTTGATCCAATTCACGCTGTTGTGCTTCCTGACGTTTCAGTTTCACATCCATTGCTTCATTAATCAAGTCCCGCAAGATTGACGCTCCTTTGGCACTTTTAACAAATGGATGCTTAAAAAGTAGATATATTTTATAAGCAGCAGATATGAAGACAAAGCAGTAAAATGCTGTTACCCAGAGTTATGCCTATCCCTGCTGAATTACAGTTGGGGCACACAACCAAGTAAAAACTTTATTATAAACTTTTATTTCATAATTTACCTTTTTAGTGATGGAGAATGAGAGATCCGTACTGAGTCATACTACAGGGGCATTTCTGCATGACCCTGCATACATACTTTATTTCTGAACTGTCATATCTAGAAATGAAGTAATTCATAACACTTAAGATAACACTATGGTTATCACTTTCCAGTAAGAGGCGAACAGTCTGCCTTCGTTATTTGCCACCTGCTTCTGACATTCTAAGGATTAACTCAAAAGTCAGAGATAATCCCTTGACAATGCTTCAGAACCCAAGATGCACCTCTGTCAGGGAAAGGAAGAGGTACTTTAGAAGAACTGAGGCTTCTCTAACATGGTACAGAGGGCAGGTAACCTCCATCAGCTCAAAGACAGCAAAGGGAAGGTTGGTTATTAAAATCCAGAGTGTGCTTTAGAAATTGACTAGCTTTGCTTTATCTCTGTAAGTAGTAGCCTCTGAGGTCACCGAACAACTAGAGGCAAATTGGGATAGCTAGGAAATGGAGGACTTTGACATTAACGTAATCAGATGTGGCTCTTTTCTAAGCAGAGGGTCAGTTAAGGGATAAACTGTATGGCTTAATAGTTAAGTGCCAGGATGGGTGTATGAGTATGGGAACAGAAAGCAGGAGATATTCTAATTTCTAGGGAAAAAACTAAAGGTTTAAAAACCTCACACAACTTGATCTTACACTGTAAAGTTGTACAGGGGAAGCATGAAGGGAAACCCAACATTTCAAATTGCACAAATACTCATTGCCTGCAGTTTGTTTAGTTAAGAACTCCCTCTGATACCCTCTGAGAGCACCCCGGGTAACAAATACCAGACCTGGAGAAGCTGTGTGGCAGTGGCTCTTTGTTCAGGACTTTTCACAAGACACTGTTTTACAAAGTCTGTAAAGTTGTCTGACCAGACTTCCGGCTTCCGGAATGTTGGAGGAGGATTTGTAGGAATCATGAAAATTGCCTGATAATAAAAATAAAATAAGTATTGTTCTAGTGTTCATTGATTTTGGAAATCTTTAAGATAAAAACACAGAACAGACAAACATTTGATCAAAGCATAAGGACAGACACTTGCAAAGTTATTGTACCAAAACCCTCTGTGGCTTCTCAAGTCTTTATGCCAATGCTATGTATATTCCCCTCCAAAGAGGGCAAGAGATTTGTACACCGCACCGGCGTTTCTTCCTATGGCAAAGCCACTATTTTGCGTAGAGGGTGACATTTGCCATTTTAAACCATTAAAAGTCCTTTACTAAAAAGGAAAGAGAAAAACAGGTGCATAATACAGGATACCCACTGTATGGACACATTCCACCACTCAAGAGGTGGAACTCCCAAAAGAGCTTTGCCTCTGAAAAATCCCTTACCTAAAATACCACAGTGGAAAGCAATGGAGTAACACAATGGTGGGAATTACCAATGATCTCTGAGAACCTGGTTCCTTCAGAACATCTCCTTACAGGAACTGACCTCGAACAAAAACACTGGTGTACTCTAAATCTAGTAAAAATTAGGATGGCAAAGACTGGAAACAATATGACCAAGTGAAAGCAGAGGAATGGACCCCCTCCCCCCCACAGGTGAATGTGGAGACCCTAAGCAAAGACTGGAGCACCGACTGACACAGCACCCTCTAGCAACGTGCTGTACTCCCGAGGAGCTATTTGAGATAAGTGATAACACCAGATCTTGGCTGAAATTTTGGACCAATAAGCTATGATGATGACCATGAAAAATAGTGTTTACTGGTGGCTGTGACAAAAAGATGCACTTTGGATCAAACTCAAGACTACCCATTTCCACACATGCATATTCTGAACAAACCTGGTCATTTCACATGCCTTGACACAAAAGAATCAAGTTGGCAGATTTTCCTTTGAAGATTTTTTTCTTTTCATTTTACTAAATATTAAAAAGCACAGGTTAAAAAAAGCTTGCTCATTTTCTCTAGGTTAAAAAGCTAGACAGCATCTTGTAAAATGTTTATTCAGCTAACTGCCAACAGAGGCTACCTGCATTCTGCGAGAGAGTTATATCTGAAGAAGCCTCAGTCCTTACCCTCATTGGATGAATATCTGCATATGGTGGTTTTCCTTCAGCCATTTCTATTGAAGTGATTCCCAGTGACCAGATATCTGCTACACAGTTATACCCTATTTCTTGGATCACTTCTGGAGCCATCCAAAATGGGGTTCCTATAACTGTGTTCCGTTTTGCCATGGTATCCTAAAATGGAAGGGGGGGTTGGGGGGAGCAGAAGAACAGACTATTTGGCAAGCAGAAGAAACAAGTTTGCCAGCTATTCATTAATAAATAACACTGTCCCTAAAGATTATACACAAAAGTTACTCAGTAAGACTGAAATAAGGAATTTTGCACATTAGGATTAAGATGTATTGGCAGAACTGTGTGGGGACTCAGTAGAAAACAGTAGGTGTTACTACAGTATGTGCTTCTACACACAACTATTTTGGTGCTTTAGTTCTGTGAACAAGAAAGCCAGAGTGTCAGCCTGCCTGTCCCTCCTCTGGGCCCCATTGTAGTGCATGTGCACTGCATTCATGTAAGTGCCAAACAATTGAATTTAGCATACTCTCTCCAGTAAGTGTTTCACTTGTACCTGCAGGCTGAATGAGAAATTTGTACATACACAACCCAAGTAACAATTTTACTCACTGTAAGTTGGCCTGCTACCCCAAAATCTGCAAGTTTAGCATGTCCTTCTGTATTTAGTAATATATTTCCAGCTTTGATATCCCTATGTATTTTCCTCATAAAATGCAGATATTCTAGTCCTTTGAGGGTTGCTTGTACTATTGTAGCTATTTCCTCTTCTGTCAACTAAAGAAAAAAAAAGCAGATTGGTATCTCATGCCGAAGACCAACATTTCCTTGAAATACAAATACAAGATTCCCATACCAACTAGCAGAAAATTCTATGCAGTTTCAGTTACCAAGATACAGTATTATCTATACACAGTACAGCTGGTTTACTTTGTCTCCCTTCATGTATTGTGTGTACATGGCCCTTTCACAGGTAACTTGCTATTACACCACCACTGTAACTAGACAAAGTCAGCTATAAAAAGCCCAGCACTGAAAATCAGGATTCTATTTTTTCAGACATACAGATCATTTTAATCAGAAAACTTACTCAAACTGCAATTACATTATCTTGAATGATCAAGTTAGCTACCTAGTTAAACATTGTGGTTTCCAGGAGTTCTGGGTGCTTGCAGCTCACAGGACAGCTAATGAGAGCTCTGGATGCTCTGAAAAAATCAGGCCAAAGAACTATGCAGAGACTACTACAAAGCTACTTAATGTAATATAAAATATGTAATATTTAAGACTAGATACTTAAAGCTTGACATTGTATAAATATGGATTGTAAGGGGAAAGGACTTACTGTTTTATTTCGTAATCGAATTATATCAGACACAGATCCAGCTCCACAGTACTCCATGACTATCCACAGGTCCGTGTTCTTAAAATAGCTGCCATAATACTTGACTACATGGGGACTATGGAAAATTAGAGAAAACGAGTCAGATACTGTTGATGAAAGCAATTTTATAAATAGGAGCACAATATAAAGCACAACCAAAAAAGATGCTAAGAGTTCAGGGTTAGACTTGGGATCCCAGACTTAAGGCTGAATATATTACAAGGTTAAGAGTTTGCAGGAAATGCTCAGATCCTCCATTTGGGGATTTCCTCTGAAATACCATAACAACCATTCCTCCCAGTTCTGCAATTTAGTTCTGAGACATAATGCATTTTACTTATCTAATAAGAGTTAAGTCTTTACAGTACAATAGGTCAGTTTATCTTATCTACAGTTGCTGCCTGGCTGCCCAAGAAGCAATAACCTACTCTATATATTAATGTATCAGATCATAAGAATGACCCTCTGTCCTTTAGAAAGAAGCCAAAGGCTGTCAAAAATGGACCAGTTATAAAAGGAACAAAAATAAACTCTCTGCTCTATGAATGAATCTCTCTTATGTAAGAATTCACTAGCCTGTGCATATGCAAAGTGAAACACACAAGTGGAACTCAGGTGGAGGCACGCTGAGGTGAGGGGAGAGAGAGAGAGAAATCATGCATACATCGCCTGCTCTCTTTCGGTTTTCCAAATAGCACTTATTGTAAACAAAGTCTATTAAACTAGACTGAGGAGAGGCCAGTTTAAGAACATTTAAAAAAAAACTCAATGTAAATCATGTTTCTTTGATAAATGTTGGCTAGTCCACCTCAGACAGTGCAACAGCACAGTGTTTCCTAGATTCAACTGCTAAGCAGATCCCATGCAATACTTTTCTTAAGGGGTTGCAGGTGGGATTCATTGCAGGCACTTACCTATCACATTGCTGCATTATGGATATTTCCTTTATGATCTCCTGGAGGTCAGACTCAACAGGAACCTGTTTAATTGCAACAACTTGACCTGTTTCTTTATGAATAGCTTTGAATACACTGCCATAGGATCTGTAACAATCAAAATGTGAAATACTAAATACAAGCAATACAACAGGTTAAAAACTGGCACACTTTTTGGTTTACACTTAGAGGTGCATCATAATCTGGGAAAAAAGGAACATTGTTTAATGACCTCTCCTACTACGAATATCTTAATAGTTGATTTTTTGAACACCACATACAACTTGGACATAATAAAACAGGAGTATTTGCAAAACTTCAGTTAATCTACAGGCTCCTGGTGCTATAGTAACAATGAGAAATACATAGAAAAGATGCTAATCACCACATTCCCAATAACCTTAAAAATACCTTTTTACCCAAACTCCAGCAAACTCATTTCTCTAAACTATTTTCAATATACATTTAACTGAAGTGCAGTAAAAACTGGTCTATATAGGTTTTTATATCATGCTCATCACCATAGTAACTGAACAACATGACTATACATCTGCCACTTGTTTGTTCTCTCATCCTCTCCCCAGATGGAGAAATATATGCAGTGGAGTGTCTTGTTTTGGTAGATTTTTCTGTCTGTTTGTTCGAATATAAGATATATCTGTTGATATATGTTTATGTTAGAGAAGGCAAAGTGAAAAAATGTGAGCCTTGATGTTGGAATGGACGGTGGTGAGGTTTATGATGGTCCTTAGTGTCTGAGCAAGTTCATTCCAGCGTCTTGGAACGGTGCCTGAGAAAGTTCTATCTCCCACACAACAAATTTTATTCTTATTGTTGAGAGTTTCATTGTGCCAGAGGAGTGAAGCGGTCAACCACTGTCCTCATCCCAAAGCTTTAGACCATCTTGGGCAATACTATATACTTTTATATATAAGCACATGGTATAGAAGCTTCATATTTTGCATGCTTAAAATTATGTTTTCATCCATTTGCAAATAAGGTACAGCAACGATTTCCTATAATGCATACACAATAACTCTTGAGAAACGAATGGATGTCATGGCAATAAACTTGCAGGCAACAGGGAAGTAAACCAAACCGTCACTTATATCCATCTAATTCATGAAGTACAGTGATGGTGTCCAGATTATCTCAGACTGAAGTAAAGCACTGCAATCGTTTCAAAGATGCAGGAAAAAATAGGGTAACATAGGGGCTTCTCACAAGACACAGTTCTGACCCTAAAGTAGAGAAATCTGCAGGGCTTGGTGGAGACGTAGCCAAGAAAGTCTCTGTATTTCACAGCACCACACAATAAACACTGTATAAGCTGTTCCAAGATAAGCAAATTAGAAAGACAAAAAGAAATAAGATGTTTGCCCCTACATTCCAATATTATGTTTTTCTACAAAATCAAGGTATTTGGATAACCCTCTCACCCCCAAAATTAAATAAGTTATTGCTTCAATGAACAAGAGGATCGGAATAAGAAATTTACTTTGAGACAGAAGGGCTTAGAATAAATAAGTTTTAATTTCTTATAAAATTGTAAATAAATAAAAAGAGCCATAAGAATTAACTTTTCTGAGGCTTTCAATTTTTTATCACCAACTTTTCCGCCAGCATTAGTGTTTACTATAACTATTCCTAAATCTTGTCTCAAACACAGTTGTCTGTCTCCACTGGTATACTGTAATTCAAATAGACCAAATATGTTCCAGCTATCTTGATGGAAAAAAAATACTTTTCCAGCATAAGTCTGTACATTGTCAGAGGTTTAGAATTCAACATTGTATTCAGTTATTGTAGTTTCAGAATTTCACACAGCACTTAACTGTTTAACTGGATGCCAGTTAGTAAGAATTTACAGTCCATCCATTTTGCCAGAACTAGATATTGTTACTGGGCACAAGTGCAGTGTCAGTTTCATGGGTTCATTTGAAATAGACTACTGAGTTTACAGAAGTTGTCAGTCTCATGATTTGTTCAACATATCTTATTCAGGCACAGGATAGGATTAAAAAGAAGTGCCTGAGTATCAGAATGCAACCTAACCTCAACTTTTATGTTTCTTCTAGTTAGCATCTTCCTCCTACACCACACTGAACTTCCAACAAGAGGTTCTAAGATGAAAAGGAGAACATTTAATTTCAGTTTTCAATGTTCAGCAATGTTAATACAGTTCTTCAAGTTCTCCACTTAGGAGTAGGGAAGTATGTTTTTTTCCCTCCTATACTTTGTGGGGAAATATGCCTCCCACTCTTGCTATTCTAGCGCTAGATATTTTTTGCTTGCCTCTTTGTCTGGATTTACAATTAATTTCGGCTTTTTATACTTCAGTAAGGAGGTGATGTTTTCTAGCTATAGCCTGTACATTAAAAACCAGGAAAATGAAAGGGTTACTGTGTGTAACGCCCAACAACTGAAATGGTCATTTTTATTCTCAACAATTTAATTCTTCTATTACTTATTTTATGTTCTACATTTTAATATTTGGATTAAGAATTGATAAAAAAGTTAGACAATTTACAACTACTTATGTTTTCCGATACCCAATACTTTCAAGTGAGAATGCTGATTCTTTCTGTCTACTTGATTCACAATGAGATCCCTGCTAAAAAGTATCCTTAAAAATGCAGCTCCAAAGCCAACAGTCCCATTCACTGAATGGAGACACTGAAATAGCAGTAGGTATGTCTATAAAACAGTTTTGATACGGTCTTTATTGTTTTATCTAGTAAAAAGTTTGTTTATATTAGGGCTCTGTCATCAAATGAGACACATTACATTTAAGCTAGAAAAATGTACATTTTATTTCCAGTGTCCATTCAAGCATTTTTAAATTTAAAAGTTCCTCAATTTAAAATTGGTGTTTACACAACTCAGAGCTTAGATGTAGGTGTTCCAATGACAAGCACTATATTCAAAATGCCACCTGCCTCACAAAAAGTTCTCTGTTTAAAAAAAAAACAAAAAAAAAAAACACCACCACAGGTCTTCACAAATAGTCAGCCATTATGTGTATATGTTCTTGGACAAGTTTACATTCTCCACATTGTATAAGACACTCACCCTTCTCCCAGCTTCTCCAGTACATCGAATACTTCTTCTGGCTGCTTAGTCAAACTATCTTCATCTAATTTCTTCAGCTGCCTGGATATATACAGAGATGTAGAAATGAAAGAGTTTAAGATTCTGTAATTTGGTTATTTCTGAGAACAGAACTTTAAGTAAAACTCATTTTAAACCATGCAACTCTGACAATTTGACAAAAATACATTTTATCTTAATATAAAATTTAGTCTGCTTGAGGAGTAAAATACAGCGGTTAGATGTAGTGTGAAGTAAACTGCATTTAGCACAATCAGACCGCCAGGTACTGCTATTTCTTACTACTACAAAAGGTCTAAGTCTTACAGGAGGGCAGCGTTTTATCAAGCACAAAGATCTACATTTCCTCTCAGTGGCAGGAAACAGTAAGTAGTATCAGAATATATTCAGGATCATTTCCACACCATTTGAACATCATGATGTTTACACTTATTGAACAAATCTTCAACAAGCTCGAAGTCTTGTGGCATAAGATAGTTTAGAAAAAGCTTGTACCAAGAACCCACACAAACATTTTGTTAAATTTATTTTCTGCTTTTTTTTTTTTTGATGCTTTGTGATGCATAAAGAAAAGGTTTGTTTGGGGGAGGTTTTTTCCTTGCTTATTTTTCACACTTGAAATTCAGATTTTGTACATCTTGGAAGACTATGAATGATTGGAGAACTGGTAGGATAATGGCATAAAAAAAACCCAACAATGAAACTGAAATCTCATTAACCGAGATAGAAAGTGATTTTTAGTCAGACTGCTTAAGTCTCCTATAGTTGAAACACTTAGGAGCAAGGTTGCCTTTGTTAAAGATTCCTATGCTCGTTCAATTTGAAGAAAAAAAACAAACTTCTCATTCATCACAAAGCAGCAAGAAAAGCACAAAGCTAGTCTTTGCAGGTTACCTTTAATGTACATTACATACAATCACTACAAGGTTCTAAACAGTCCTTAAGGACATAAGCTCTCAAAACCTATCCTTTACAATCCACTAAGTGACATATAATAGACACAAGAAAAGATACATTGCCTCCATTTGAACCCAAAAGAGCTCAGTTGTGGATCCAAAAGACAGGCATGATCCCCCACTATCAGTCAATTTTGATTCCCACACTTGAGCCAGGTTAAGATGAAGCACGTGTGTATGCTTACAACTTACAAATAAATATCTGATGGCTTCTATGGGCTGGAGTTACTAAACATCAAGACCGCAAATACAGATTTTGTATTTGTGATACTAAGGTGGCTCATCAGATGCTATTAAAAAATGTAAAAAGTTTTGATTAAGATTTTGTAAACCAGGAATAGAAGCCACGCTGTGCTCATTTTCCGTTATGTTTATATACAAAAGCAATATAGCAGAAGCAGTACACACATGCGTTATGTACAATGGCTTCCTGAAATGAAGAAAATATTACAAACAAGCAGACTCAGGAAATGGCGAAATACTGAAAGTAGTCACTAGCTTCTCTGCAAAGATAAGCATTGAACCAACAGAATGTTACTTGTTTGAAAGAAAAAAAAAAATCAGTAGATAATCACCATATAAGTCACAATTTCCAAGCAGTGTGAAATGTGGAAATCTAAAGGACAGATACTATACTAAAAAAAGCATCTAGTATGAGACCCAACCATTAAGTATCAAGATAGAATTTTAGAAAATCCAAGCACTACACAAGTTAATTAGAAGCCAACTTAACTTCTGTTTCTTATGACACCACCAGAATACTCAGATTCCGAACAAATTCAGAAATTCAAGTTTTATTTAATCATTAACTAAAAAGCTCTGAATCAATGAGTGAGCGAGCCGATTCATTTAAAATCGGTGTACATTTTTAGAGAGAGTTGAAGCCATAAAACCAGCATTACTGTATGGACATGAACACTGCAATATGGGTCAAGTATAGTTAAACGTTTGCATAAAGAGTTATAAAATAAATGCACACATTTCTACTAGTAGAAATGTTACTCCATCATTTAAAAAAACAACTGTTATCTACGCCACAGAACAAAGGAAGCTGCCTCTTCAGTTCATCATTCAAATATACCGTTAGAAGCAGCTGCAAGCTACCGATAGCATTTTGACAAACTGAAACTTCATTCAATTGAAGAGATGCCTCTAAAACATCCCCTATCTCGGGTTGCTCAAGTACAGCCTGCAGTGAAATGATAGGAAGGCAACAGGTTTATTCAAAGGTTTCACTGAAATCCCAAGATATAACTCGTCTTCACACCCAACAGACATTGCTGTACCTGACACAAAGAAGATAAAGAACACTGAGGAACATAAGTAACAGTATACACGGTTCTGTGCATAGCTGTTAAGAATAAACATCTTGTCATGCTAATTAGTTTGCACTACAACTAAACATTTTGACCATTTAATGGAAGAGCCAGGAGTGCAAAGAACTAACATAATTTCACTTTTTGCCAAATATACATGCAATAGTGACCTTTACTGATATATAACTTATTATTAAGAGGAGACGTTAGCAATTAAACATCTGATTTCCCCCCCCCAATCAATTAAAAAAGCAACCTGACAGCAGACTTGACATCTCTTAGTACAAAAGGTGGGGTTTTTTGTTTTGTTTTTTGAGTGCAAGACTTGTGCTTCCATTTTTCAATAGAAAAGGTTTGAGCCATTTGTTTTTCCACAACTTGACAGGGTTGCGTCAAAGGGTGGAGGCCTGATTATGCTAAAGTTGTTTTTGCAAATTCTCTTCTCTGCAAGCCTGATCCCACTGTTAAACTAATCTAGTGGCAAAAAAACAAAAAACAGTTAATGTTTTAATATTCCAGGTTTCTACCCCCTAGGGTTCTCTTTAAAGCAATTTGATGTTCCTCATTCATTCAAAGTGTTGCCATTGGTTGTGTTCTTCTACAGCTAGTCTCCATCTCTCCCCCTCTTTTGTCCAAGGTCCTCATCTTACAAATGGACATAAGAACACTGAAAAATTCTAAGAATATGTGGACCAAGCAGATCTAACCTAAAAGATAAAGCTGTGTGCAATCTCACAAGAGATGTACATTAATGGAAACAGAAAGTTACCACAACAATCACCCGCAACGGCCACCACAAGTGTGGCAGAATTGTTTCTAAGGTATTTTTAAAGTGCCTACCTTCTTGAGCTCTAAGTGCTTATTCTTAAAAGGGGCTTATAGAACATTTCTTTGGGTCTCCCACTGTGTTTTTGGTTGTCTATCTAGATTGTAAATGCCTCAGGGCAAGACGACTACTTTCTGAATCTTCTACCACCCTGAACATAGTCACAATTTTAACATACCCTTTTGATGGTCATAAGACAGATGCCTTATATAGCAGTATCATTGCTGAAAGACATGTGGCTTAACTTTTGTTTTCAAGATTTGGTGTCCCTAAACCCTGTTTGCCAGAAGCTGGGAATAGGCAACAGGGGATGGATCACTTGAGGATCACCTGTTCTGTTCATTCCCTCTGTAGCACATGGCGTTGACCACTGTCAGAAGACAGGATATTGGGCTAGATGGACCCACTATGGCCATTTTTATGTTCTACTTACCACACTTACATTAAGTAGTTTGCAATTACTCCAGGTTGCATCTTTCTTGTGTAATATTTAACCTACTGAAAAGTCTTGAAGTCTCTTAGCTTCATCCTATTCTTAGCTTTCTATGACTTGGGGTTTCACTAAGGTTCCTAAAATAACACAATTACTAGCCTGAACAAATTGCAAATGTGATGGAGCACATGTTTACTCTTAAATTTATCTAATCCCTCTTTAAGAAAAGGAAATTTGTGAGGGTATTTTATTAAAACACAAGGGCACTGAAGACTGGAAATTGTGATGCCAACATTTTAGCTGCACATCAGTAGTGCTGGTTATTGCCACAACAAAACTTGTTACCATAATGCAACCACACACAGCCTACTTGATAAAACAGACACCTCTTTCCACAGATATGTAAGGAACAAACGCCTACACCTTGCCCTAGCCACTGCAAACTTTACCTTAGGAGCAAACATAAGAATTTACCACTCCACTATCAAATTCTTTTTCTTCTATCCCTAATGGATGCAAGGTTTATTACCCTGCCATGTATTTAATAACCCCAGTCCTTTATCATTTATTCACATAATTATTATACTTGGGCTCTGTACATATTACATTTATTTCCCTTCAGTTGTTTTTATCCCTTCTTGATGAATTTCTAACACTCCCACTGCAGCATGGTCCACGCACCAATATTAGTGAAGCTGAAGTGACACATGCTGCCTCAGAGGATTTTTAGCCTGAGGAGAAAAGTCCTGTGATGCTGGTTGCTATGTCACCCATCCCACGGCTCCCTGCTCTCCCTGGGAAAACGTGGTATATCTAAAGGATGAGTCACTTACGAACCTGGGCTGATTTTAGACGATTTAACCTTTCAGTGGGCAGGTGTTTTATTTATATTTCCCACAGCACCACCGCCTTCATCTCCCTCCCCCACCTCCCACAGACCGACCCATACCTCCCCTCATCCCGACCCAAACCCTTCATCCCCCCCAGACCGTCCCACCCCCCCTCGTCCCCAGCCTCCCCCAGACAGACCCACCCCCCCTCGTCCCCAGCCTCCCACAGAGCGACCCACCCCCCCTCGTCCCCAGCCTCCCACAGACCGACCGACCCACCCCCTTGTCCCCGCCGCCTCCCACAGACCGACCGAACCTCCTTCGTCCCCCAACCTCCCATGACCCAACCCCTAGTCCCGACACCCCAAGCCCCTCACCGGCGCGGGTTGCGCAGCTGCACGGTCTCCATGGCGCCCTAGAGCAGCAGGGCAGGGGGCGCGCTCATTCTTCCATGACTCCAGCCGCTCACTCCCGGCGCTTTTCCAAGGCCACTTCCGCTTCACTTCCGCCTCCTCTCTCCACACCGGAAACAAGGGGCGGGGTCATCGTCACATGGTCTTATAGAAAGGGAGGCGCTGCCCGCCTTCCGCGGCCGCAGGGGCGTGGTCCTTCCACTGGCTCCCCCTCCCCACTCAAGAGGAGGTGCGGGCAGTTTTCTTGCTCATCCATCCGGGCTGGCTCAGAGTCAGCCCCTAGGACAGGGCAGTGTATTGAGGGCTGGAGCAACAATTTCCCAGCAGCCCCACCGCCGCCACCTTTTTTGCATACTAGTTTACATATATTTAAATATTCAATTGGATGGGTATCATCCTGATTCCATTAGGCAGTCACTTTGAGGCCCCAAACTCGGAAGTATGGGTGCCAAAGCTCCTTGGTCTCTGCCCTAGGAACCACCCCCATCCCTTCAGGCTCTGCTCTGGGAGTTGGAAGTAGAGCCCAGCAGCCCTGTTTCCCAGCTCTCTGCTTTCCCACCCAGTCAACCTCATCCAGAATGCGCTCCAACCTATTATGGCTACTGGGGGACAGAGGCAGAGCTGCTGGGGGGGGGGGGAAGTGGGGCAATTTGCCCCAGGCCCTGGCCAAGAATCCCTTTCCTCACCTGGTGGCGTTCCGAGTCGGCGGTGGCATTTTGGCGGCAGGGGGCCCTTTGGTCGCTCTGGGTCTTTGGCGGCTGGGGGCCCTTCAGTACCGCTGGAGATGCGGAACGACTGAAGGGTCCCCCCGCCGCAGACTCGGAGTGCCACCCAGTGAGTACAAACTCCCCCGCTTTGCCCAAGGCCCCCTGAATCCTCTAGGGTGTCCCTGGAAAGAGGACCTTAGCCTGCCCAAAGCTAATGGCCCTTAACCAGTGGGGAGGGCCCATTGAACCCAAGTAAATTTTGGGGACAGGAGTTATGGTTAAAGGTTAAAAATCAGGGAACTGGAAGGGCAGCCTGAGCAGAGAACTCCCAACAGCACCCCTGCTCCTTAAAGGTGTCTAAGGAGTCAGTGGATGCTGCCCAGAAGACCTCTGCTCGCAGGCATGACACAACAAGGGATCAGAAACAGGCCTCACAGTCGCAGAGCACCCCACCATCCAGCTTCCTCCTTCTGGTGTGATGGATGGCCATCTTAGCCAGCGCTAGGACAAAGTTGGCAAGGAAGTCTCACGACTTTGTGGGCCCATGGATGGGGTGTGTGCATAAATGAGGAGGTGTAGAGAAAAGTGGAGCTAGAACCTCAGTAAGAGGTTCTGGAGAAGCTGGAAGAAGGGCTGTAACCTGAGGCACCCTACATAAATGTGCACCAGGATCTCCCTCTTGCTGCACAAAGGACAGGTGGCAGGGGAGTTTGTGAACTGCACCAGGTACATACTTGGGCTCATGTCCCTATGTAGGAGCCACCAACTCTCCAGCAGGCCATGGAACCAGAGTGGAGTATAGGGGTGAATGTGCTCCAACTGCCACTGGGGAAGATGCTCAATTATTCACACAAGAGAACCAGTCTGTAGTTCATGAACACTAGCTCCAGAGGCTAAAGCTAATTGCAAGAGGAGGGGGAAGGCTCACCATGTCAGCCCAGGAGAAGTGGGAGCTCCCCTCTGTTATTAGTAGAATAGGGAGTCAGAAGAGAGATATTTACTCTCTGTTCTCCCTTCCTTTAATCCTTGATTGGCTCTGATTCTTGCATTACAAAGTTAGCCCCAAGAAATGAATAATACCAAGTTCCTGTTTACGGCATACAGCAGTAACAAAGATTGCTCCTTGCCCCATATTTATATAATCATAGAATCATAGGACTGGAGGGACCTTGAGAGGTCATTTAGTCCAGTCCCCTGTACTCCTGGCAGGACTAAGTATTATCTAGAGTCTAGACCATCCCTGACAGGTGTTCGTCTAACCTGCTCTTTAAAATCTCTGTGATGGAGATTCCACAACCTCCCTAGGCAATTCATTCCAGTGTTTAACCACCCTGACAGAAGTTGTTTGTAATGTCCAACCTAAACCTCCCTTGCTGCAATTTAAGCCGCTTGCTTCTTGTCCTATCCACAGAGGTTAAAGAGAACAATTTTTCTCCATCCTCCCTGTAACAACCTTTTATGTACTTGAAAACTTTTGTTATCATGTCCCCTCTCCGTCTTCTCTTCTCCAGACTAAACAAACCCAATTTTTTCAATCTTCCTTTCATAGGTCATGTTTTCTAGACCTTTAATTTTTTTTGTTGCTCTGCTTTGGGCTTTCTCCAATTTGTCCACCTCTTCCCTGAAATGTGGTACCCAGAACTGGACACAATACTCCAGTTTAGGCCTAATCAGCACAGAGTAGAGCAGAAGAATTACTTCCTGTGTCTTGCTTACTGTTGACTCATATTTAGCTTGTGATCCACTATGACCCTCAGATCCCTTTCTGCAGTACTCCTCCCTAGGCAGTCATTTCCAATTATAGTACAATACCAGCTCTGCTATAGATAAAATTAAGATATTTTCATAGATTGTTAAAGCCAAAAGGAATCATTATTATCTAATCTGACCTGCATTACACAAAGAACCTCACCCAATAATTTCTGCATCAAGCCATAACTTCTGTCAGAGCTATAGCATCTCAATTAGAAAAGTAGCCAGTCTTGCTATAAAGACGTCAAGAGATGGAGAATTCACCATATTGTTCAAATTTTATTCACTATTCAAAATCATTCTGCAAATAGTCCTTGGTTTGTAGACTGCAGGGTGGGGGCTGGTGAGTGTTGAGCCTCAGGGGGCTGCAGCAAGGGAACTGGTTGGCACAGGTTGTAGGGGCCACAGAGAGGTGGCACTTCCATTGAATAATAATTACACTTGAGAGTGATGGGCTCCAGGAGCTGCAGCAAGATAGTTAGTTGGCTTGAAGGGGCTGGTATGAATGAGCTGGTGGGCTTTGAACTCCACAGGGATTTGGCAAGGGGGTTGTTGGTGCTGAGCACCAGGGGAATGCAGCGTGGGGCTAGTGGATGTTGGGCACCCATGGGATGAGGTGAAGGGGCTGCTGGGTGTTGGGCACCAGGGTTTTGTGATGAAGGGGCTGGTGGGCATTGGGCTCCCATTGGATGCAGTGAAGGGGCTGGTGGGCATTGGGCACTGGTGGGATGCGGTGAAAGGGCTGGTGAGTGTTGGGCACCACACGGATATGGCGGGGGGTTAGTGGGTGCTGGGCACCAGGGGGATGCGGCAAAGGGGCTGATGGGTGTCAGGGTGTCAGGGTGATGACGCGAGGGGCTGGTGGGTGTTGGGCTGTGGAGAGTGTGCAAGTATGTTTTGGAGTCCAAGGGACTACAGTGAGGGGCTAGAGGGTGCTGGGGAGCTGTGGTAAGAGGGTGGGAGGCATGGAGATAGGGGTTCAGGGTGAGGAGTGACAGATATGGAGCTGGAGGCAGGGGGCTCAGGGAAGCTGTAGAGTGAGGAGTGACAGCACGGAGCTGGGGGGTCGGGGAAGCCATGGCGTGAGGGGTGACAGCGCGGAGCTGGGAGGGTGACAGCACGGAGCTGGGGGGTCGGGGAAGCTGTGGGATGAGGGGTGACAGCGCGAAACTGGGGGCTCGGGGAAGCCGTGGGGTGAGGGGTGACAGCACGAGCTGGGGGG